>NC_132839.1:76824392-77129571 GCF_048164855.1 Canis lupus baileyi
GTAATTCCATTCTATATTAATGTCATTGGATAAATGAGGCTAATTTGCTTCATTTACTGACTATTCCAGGCCTTATATGTGTAACATGTTGCTCTTAGCTAAAACAACCTTCTGAAACTCATCTTCTCACTTTCAAAGAGCTCTTATCCACATCATTTAAAGGTGGTAAAACTTTGAATTACAAAGGAAAGGTCTTTGAAAAGAGACATTACAAGAATATGAGAATACACCTTGAAACTTTATCAGTAAAACAAAATCCTGCATTGTTCTGTTGTTGTCCTGTGCATTTTCACATTGCCTTCCCCCAACAAGCTGTTCTTCATAGGCACATATTGATTTAATCAAATCTTACAGCTGTGGCTGGGAAGCGCCCTGAATAACAATAAGGCTTTTTTTACATGGAATATGACTTAATTTAGAGAAGAACTGCTGATGCAGGGTGGCAGATTCATTAAACTGCCTGACTGATCAATGTACTACCATTTGGAAAAGCTAGACTAGGAACTAAATAGCTTTTCATATTGGTTGTCAGACATTCTTTTAAATATCTTGTTATATGTTATGACAGATGGATGAGAAACAGCTTTCAGTAATCAGAAGATCAAGCCAGCAATTTGAATCTACCAGGAGGGGAAAATCACCTATGTACAACAGGTGCTGTTCTCAGCTTCAGATTTTTCAAGGAGAGCTCTATATCACATCAGAAATAAAATGTAGTTCATGTTCTCTGTGGTAAAAATGACCATAGAATACAAATCCTTTATTATAAAGTAACTGCTTCCCCTGTTTTCCCAATTTACAGTGAATAGAGAGCTCCCTAAATTCAAGTGGGAACATTGTTCTTCTATAATCTGTGCCAGTGAAGGTATTATTTATAAGGAAGTTACTGAAGCAGAGTCTTTATCTAAGAATTTGCAGGCCTTCTGCTTCTTATTCTAGGAGCAGCCACATCCCTGAGACATCCTGGCCATAAGCACCAGACCTCAATTGCACAGTTCATCGCTTGGTTCCAAATCCTCAGGGAGTTGTCTTAATCAGTAGCAGCCTGCCCTGCTCTAACTAGCCCAATTAGGATTAAGAAACAAGGAAAGATTTCTTGCCTCAAAGAACAGTCATGCAACCTTCGGTGGTTTGGCAAGGCATCTGAAGTGCAGCCCACCAATGGGGAGCCACAGCTATGGACCTGAGAATTTTTAATTTTAGCTCTTTTTCTGTGGGAGTTCTACAGCTGTGGCTATGATATTTTAAATGCTTTAATTTGACATAACAGTGATTATGCTTTAATCGCTTTCCTGCTTGATGAAGTCCTAGCCTCCTGTGAAAAGATGTGTGTATTGGAGTCTTATTCAGAATTCTGTTCTTATTACTTTTAAAAAAATAAAGGCCATAACATGTCAATGGTAAAAAAAAAACAACAACTATATTTTTCCCTTCCTAAATACCATTTCCAAACAAGGAAATAAAGCACCATGAAAATATATTGGAAATGGTATTTGTTATTGGGAGAAAAAAGAATGAATAACTCCACTTCCCTAAGTAAACCCATCTGTGATGTCATTGTCCCATTTGTAGGATGCCAACACATTTTATCTCACCTTCCCGTTGAGTTGATTAGAACGAGTGGACTAGCGAGAGATAACATGGCATTGCTTCCTTGAAACGTACATAAGGCTTTGCAATAGCCCAGATGCAATGACCATGACACAGAGTATAGAAAAATGAAGGAGATTATTATGGAAGGTTTAATCATAAAGTTTGAAGAGGAGGGCCAGCATGAAAGACTCTCAACTAGCAGGCAAAAAAACCCAGTAAATCTCATTCTGGTGAATGGAAAACTGCACCAGAGGAATCCAACTAGTTTGGATCAATAGTTTAGTTGATCAAGGGCTGCCAAACTTTTTGTTTTTAGGTAGTAAATAATTAGGCTTTATAGTACACATAGCTTCTTTTGCATCTACTCACCTCTGTCGTTATAGCATGTAATTGAATGACATGGCTCTGTGTCAGTAAAACTTTATTTACAAAAACAGGTGGTAAGCCAGATTTGACCCACTGGCCTTAGTTTGCTGACCTAGTCCCTGAAAGAGTCAGGCAGAGTGGGGAGAAGCATAGATCTTGTCAAGGACAAAGCAGAGTGGCTAGCAAGGACTTAGGTTTGGAGCCACAGGAAATTGGGTCCATTACTGCAATCACAATATAATTTCAGAATAGAATCAGTATAAGACACATAAGCAGAGCATATTTGACAGATTAACAGTTTCTTAGAAATACCCCTGCTCTGATTGAAAGAACTGTTACCCAAATCTAGGTGACACTGGAGATATCAATAGGGGTCATCTCACGTCCAAAAGTAACTGTAAGTAACTGTAATTAGGGCAACCCTGGAGGAATGCCAGAACTGGGCATTTTATTACTTATAAAATGACAAACATTTTATAAGTAATAGAATGAGAAAATTACAACTTTAGCCTGGGTACATTAAAACAAAATACATATTCAAATAATAGTTATATTATTTTGGAAATTAATTATTGTCTGTGAGCTGAGACTCATGCAGTTTGATCTTTTGTGTAAAGGGGTAAGAAGAGTACTTAAGTCATAAAGTACTGTAAAGGCAAACATGAGATCCAAAATACCTCTTTTTTTTTTTTTAAGATTTTATTTATTCATGAGAGACACAGAGAGAGAGAGAGAGGCAGAGACACAGGCAGAGGGAGAAGCAGGGAAGTAGAAGCAGGAGCAGGGCTCCCATGCAGGGAGCCCGATGTGGGACTCGGTCCTGGGTCTACAGGATCACGCCCAGGGCTGAAGGCAGTGCTAAACTGCTGAGCCACCCTGGCTGCCCCAAAATACTTTTAATCCAGTCTTTGAACTCATCGAATTCCCCAATAAAAATCAAAAGCCATTATTATTATTATTTTTGTGTGTGAATCAACTTTTATTGCACTTAAAAAGACACTGTCATGTTCGATTTAATATTTCGAAACTATTGTGTTATATCAAATGATCTTCTGAAAGAGTTCTTTCAAGAAAAGGAGAAAGGAAAAGAAAGTCATTAGATGTAGATTCAGTGTAAATTCTCTTGGATTTAAATTCAGAGCAAATACCAAATTCTTTTCTAATTAGAATTATGACATTTTATGACTATTTGATTGCTTTTTCCTCTTCTTTTTGTTCCTTTCCTCATTTTCTTTTTGCATGGTTAGAGGAAAGGATAGAGTAGGGAACTTCATGGGGCAAAATAAGTGCTTCAGTTTTAAATTAAATATAGAATAATCTCTAATAATATAGTGCAGATTAGGGAAAGGTAAACAAACCACAAAAAAATAAAATCTCTTCTGACACTGTGCAAAATTAATAGAAGAACTAAATTTTCGATGGTGGTAAAGACTTAAAGTACTTTAGGACATATGTTCTATTGAAGGCTTGTAGGCAGTCCAGTCCTGAAATGTCCTTTAAATTGCATGTCATTGATTTAGTGATAGCAACTAGAAACTCAGTCATTACAATAACAGCAAGAGCCAATAAAATTGAGTCTTTGCATTATATTCAAGCTACACAGATTTTAACTAATTTGCTTGAATCATATCTAAGTAATAGACATCATTATTATTCGCATTTTACAGTGGAGAAAACTGGCATACAAACAGGTTAAGTAATTTGAGAAAAGTGACACATTAAACAGCAGAGTCAAATTTTTTACCCAGAGGATCTGGTTCCAGAGCCCAAGTACTTACCTTAAAGATACAGAGGTGCCTCCCATTTTCATGCAGCTACTTCTAGAACCAGTGTGACAAACTTGTCCCAGGTTGCCTGCGATTTTGTTTTGTTTTAGCACTGAAAACCCTGCCCCTTGATCTTAAGCAAACCAGGACATTGATCACACTAACAAACCTTGTGTATGTGACATGTGCCCTGTACAAGAAAGCAAAAAGACTCCACGCTATCAAAATAGCTGTCACAAGATGTATTTAGGAATGCTCAGGCATTCTGATCAAAAAAGAACTGTCCATACCCTCACAAAGTGTATTTAAACTTAATTTCAATGCAATTAGAAATCTTAGTTTAGCTGCAATTAGAAACCCTAGTTTAGATGTAATTTTGGCAGAATTGGTTAATTGACTTCCCAACTAGACAGGAAAGTGCTAAAAAAGAGCAAGAGTTAAAACTGACAGGGAGAAAAGAAACTAAAAAACTATAAGGACAAAGTCTGAGGAAATTTAAGGACACTAATGACACTTAATTGTGCATTAGTTAGGACATTTTATTTGTCAGTGACAGAAGACCAACTTGAACCATCTGCAGTAATGAAAGAATTTTATCTGAAGTACTGCAATAGGGGGATAGGAGCCATTAGAGCTTGCTTCCTCTCTTCATTGTTTCTTTTTGTGGGGCCTTATCTCTCAGGCTGCCTCTCTCTTTGTGGTTCAAAACATGAAAACAATAGTTCTTAAATATGATGTCTTCAGCCATAGGGGAAAAACGATTATTTTAATACAAAATTTAAAAACACCAGGAATTTTACCAGGAATTTTACCTATTTGCCTAGTTTTGGTCATGCAAACATATATCTCAACAGATAATCTGTGGCCAGAGTTGGGGTCATATAAGAATATGGCAGCCTTGTAGGATCCAGGTTGCTGGGGTAAGAAAGCAATTTTTCAGGAGGAGAACAGTCTTCTGTTTGACTGGATAGCATACTCCCACATCTACTTTCAACCAATTCGCTACACACATTCTTTCTTGCTTTTCTTTCTGTACATAGATTAGATTATCAAAATGTCACTATTAATGTATTTTAAATATCCCACATATAAGCACAAAAATCTCTTCCTCCTCTATAATCAGGGAAAAACATTAGACACTAGTCCAGCTCACTGTGATTTTTATAGAATTGTTATTTATAAAAATGTATTAAGCCTGACAAACAGGAGAGTGGGAGTGGGATATCATGGGGTTATTCTTCTCCGAGTTCAGACTTGTAACTTAAGTCAAGGCCTCCTCAAGTTACTCTGCATCATTCCAGATCATACCTCAAACAGTACTTCTGTCAGTGTTAATAAATTTAACAAGCCAAGATTCCCAATGTGCAACATTAGAGAAAAACTTAGAACAAAGTCCCACTTCAAAAAAGAGAAGGAAGTTTAACAAAAGGGTCAATATGTCTCGAGTCATTAGAATACAAACTCTATCAGGACAGGGTTTTTTGTTTGTTTAATCATTATTTTTTAAACATTTTATTTATTTATTTAGTTATGAGAAACACACAAAGAGAAGCAGAGACACAGGCAGAAGGAGAAGCAGGCTCCTCAAGGGGAGCCTGGTGTGAGACTCCATCCCAGGACCCCAGGACCATGCCCTTGAGCTGAAGGCAGATGCTCAATCACTGAGCCACCCAGGCTTCCCTTGTTTGTTTAATTAATCTATTCCCAGAATGCAACACACAATAGGCACCAGTATGTAACTGTTAAATAGATGGGCATCCTTTTCTTGTTTTTTTCTCTGCAAGTATTGTGTGTTCCTTGATCAACTGATATGACTGCCTGAGATCCTATTCACTGTTCTGGCTATTGTCTCTAGAAAGAAAAGAAATATATTGAATTCATTATGATACTGAGTGGTGGAATGCCCTTTGGGTTGACTGTAAAATGGATAATCATTATTCAAAAGTTGAATATCCACAATCAGTTTTCCATTATATGTGTCTTCATTTCCTAATTGAAGTCTTCAGTTCCTGAAAGTATAGTTATGACCAACTATAGCAGCAACCAACTCTCTGAGTTACAAAGTTCATGCAAGGTTTCCTTCTATTCTCCTCTTAACTTTAGATAGTAGATAGAAAATGCTACCTCTGAAATTCAGGCGTTTGGCAGGATTCAGAGAATCTGGTAAGGAGTACAGATTCCAACAATGCTGTAAATGTCATAATATGGCTCTTGTTAGGTGTGCCGATGGGTTTATTGAATGTCTCAGGGATATCACATTTTCTTTTTAAAATCTCTGAAAGCAGAGATGAAGATGAAGCTATAAATGTCATTGCTGGCTATATAAGGCTGAGTTAATATGCTCCTGTACTACTTTGCTTTAAGAAATCACGACTTTACCCCTCTCTGTTAGTGTGGCTTTGATAGGGCTGACTCCTCCTTCTGGCTTCAAGGCAAGACATGTGGCCCAAACCCAGTCCAGCAAAGCAGTTCACAACCTGCCCACAAACTATTCATTCAAGAATGAGTCTGTGACCTAGTTGAGCCAGTAAGAGTTATCCCTGGAACTTTTTTTCTGGTCTTAAAAGAAAAATAGGACTCATTTCTCTGTAAATATTAGTAACCCTAGTGCTTGCAGGTATCATATGTGACAACAAAGGAAAAACATTCCTGAGGATTGAGATCATCCAGGTATGAAGACAGAGAACTGATGACATAATTTGTACCCTGAATATGACATGTTTTTTTTTTTTTAAAGATTTATTTATTTATTTATTTATGATATACAGAGAGAGAGAGAGAGAGAGGCAGAGACACAGGAGGAGGGAGGAGCAGGCTCCATGCCGGGAGCCCGACGTGGGACTCGACCCTGGGACCCCACCCTGGGACTCCACCCTGGGACTCCAGGATTGCGCCCTGGGCCAAAGGCAGGCGCCAAACCGCTGAGCCACCCAGGGATCCCCTTCTGTTAACTTTATCCTGGAATTATCAGTTGTAGATGTCTCCAAATTTCATTTTGACATAAACTAGACATTGTTGGGGATCCCTGGGTGGCTCAGTGGTTTAGTGCCTGCCTTTGGCCCAGGGAGTGATCCTGGAGTCCAGGGATCGAGTCCCACGTCGGGCTCCCTGCATGGAGGCTGCTTCTCCCTCTGCCTTTGCCTCTGCCTCTGTCTCTCTCTCTCTCATGAATAAATAAACAAAATCTTAAAAAACAAAACAAAACAAAACAAAAAACTAGACATTGTTGGGTGGAACTTATGTTTTTCAACCAAAATGTTCCAAAAAAGTTTCTCATTATAGTAATTTGAGATAAGAATATATAGTGAAATATTCATAAAGCTCTTTGAATACTTCATGAGAAAGGTTATATTGTTGGTATAAGAACTCTGAAATATAAACATCCGTAAGGTGTAGATATTATACAGAAGAAATGTTAAAGAACAAGTCATAGATACAGAATGATGTACTAAAAACATTACAGTTCTCAACTGAAACAGATTCCACTTAGAATAATAGCTTTAAAATCTCTCTAGAATTCCAGCAATATTATCAGATCAATGAGTTTTCATAAATCATATGTAGTACTTACATTTATTATTTATGTAAATATTCTTAAAATTAACTTTGAATTATGATTTTCAGAAATCATAGATACAATTTCTTGATGACTTTCAAGTCATGATCAGTATGATACAGTTTCCTTAATAATAAGAGAAATTTCTTATTTCAGAAGTGTGAAAATGGAATATCGAGTCTGGCAATAATTTCAATATAGCAATAGAGAAAGTAGCTATTTTCATCAAAAGATATAGAAAGATGATTTACTCTCAAGCCTATGTTAAGAATGAAGGACAGTTAAGTTTATATATATTTTGTTAATATTAACAGTTTGTGAATCTCTGTGTGCAGGATCATACTCATTTACTAAAGCTAAGAAATCAGTTGAGTAGCTTAACCAGTAAGGCCTATTAGAATGTACCCTAAGTATATAGTTCTCAGGATGATACCTTTTATCAGGCATGCCTAATAATAAAAACTTTTTTTAAAAATTAAATAGACACTTATAAGTAAAAGAAATTTGCGGGGGATTCACTGACTCTGTTGATTCCTTTTCTTCTCTTTTTTAAACTAAGCCTAATGGGCATCTTGGAATGGCTACCAAAATCTATAGTTAGTTAATAGAACTGACAATATAATGGTGAGGTAGAGAATAAATTAATGGAAAACAAGATAAATTTATTCTGTGGCTTCTATAGATCTGAAGGCCATAAGAAATTATTTGAATAAATCTTTCTTGTCAGTAAAAAGCAAAACCACACTAGTAGATAATAAAAATGACAAGGATATATTTAGCACAGGACAAATACATTTGCTAATATTGCCTTGTGAATAGCACCAATTTCAGTATTCCTCAAGCATGGTTTGTGAAATGAGATTTACACGAGATTTGGCAGTGCATAAATTACTCTGAAGGCATAAGGTATGAATTTGTGGAGCTATATTAACAGTTTCAGGACAACCACACATTTTTAATAAAGTGCTGTGGTGCTCCACTGAATTCTGTTCTGTTCTGGCCAAAAGAAGTCTAGCCATTATTTTACAGGCATCTCTTGTAAACATCTCCTGAAGGTTAGCATTTTACTTGGCCCGGAATGAAATGCAGATTTGAGTTTAAGAAAGGAGACATTCTACAGACCAAATCTTGACTTGGGATTAGGGCTGGAGACATGGGGCATATCTTTGCTTCTCTTCCCCACTAAATATGTGTCCCCAAATTGAACATATCCTAAACTATCTGAGACCTGTTTTGTTTCATTTAAGTTTGCTTTAAATCAACTGCAATATTGGACTAAAGCTCTTTTAAGCTCATTCCTTTCTTTAAAATTCTATAACTTTATTATATTTTATCTTCCCTGGGAAACAAAAAATCTAATGGATAGAAAATAGGCTCATGCATGTATCAACTACAAATATACACAAAGGCAGCTGTTTCATTATGAATATTGAATCCATATGTTATATTAGAAGAAACTGTGCAGAGTCCTAAAAATTCTTTAACTTCTCCTCTCAGCCCTTTTCCATAATAAACTGTTCTCTTTGTTCTTTTTGTTAATGGCACTTCAAGTGTGCCCTTATTATAGCAATCATCTCTTTCTCTTAGGGCCAGATCTACAGTTCTCTGGCATATCTACCTGGCCTCCCCATCTGAATTCCTTGAGGGCAAGATCTACCTTACTTTCTTATCCCTAGTGCCTGCTTGACATAGATTTGGCACTTTAGAGATGTTTGAATAAATAAATGAATGGGTAAACAAACACTTTAAAAGAAGAATAGTTAGAAAAAGAAGTTATTACTCTAGAGAATAAAAATCTTACTTTTTAACAATACAAAACACAAAATAAATAAAACATTATCAAGGTGGCATTACCTGCTAAGCCATTTTCCTATTTATCGTGTCCATTGATCCTTAACAATCTACAATTCAATTCTATTTTTTCAGAGGTAGATTTTGTTTTTTAATGTAACATGATTTTGGAATAGTTGGCTGATAATTGCTATTTTCCTTATCATAAGATGGCCAGTATGAGTGCTTAAAGTTATATGAAAGTAAAAAATAAAATATTTCAAAATGGAAGTTTCTGAATAAAGTCATAAACCTACCACATACCTTCAGGGTTGTCTCCCTTCTGTAATACAGTTTAAGGCAAGGATGGCAATGATGGTGGCTGTGGTGGTGGTGGTGATGATACCAAACTTGATGCAAATGACGCCCACTACTGTTAATTATGTCTATTGAATGCTTACTGTGTGAGAGGCATTTTGAATATAACAACACATTTAATTCTTGTAATATTTTATTGAATTGGTTATTATTCATTTGCTCCATTCTTGAATAAAGAATTAGCTTTAAGGAAGTAAGAACATTGACTATTATCCCACAATTCACAATTGGAAGAGCTAGTCTAGGACCCAGATTTTTTAGGGAGCACACATAACACTTTATTGGCAATCAAACCAACCAAGCCAAGTACAAAATTGAATCATAAACAGAATCAAACTGCTAGATGTTGATAAACATCAACATGTTTATATTTCATTAATTCTCTTTCTCTTTTTTTGAATTTTATTTTACTTAAATGCAATTAATTAACATATAGTGTATCAGTTTCAGAGGTAGAGTTCAGTTATTCATCAGTTGCGTATAACACCAGTGCTCATCATATCACTTGCCCTCCTTAATGCCCATCAGCCAGTTACTCTATAACCCCATGCACCTCCCCTCCAGCCATGCTCAGTTTGTTTCCTAGAATTAAAAGTCTCTCATGGTTTGTCTCCCTCTTGATTTCATCTTATTTTATTCACTTTTAAAAATTTATTTTACCAGGGCACCTGGCTGGCTCAGTCAGAAGAACATGTGACTCTTGTATGTTCAAGCCCCATATTGAGTGTAGAGATTACTGAAAAACAAAATCTTCAAAACCTACACATACTTTTTGCTGCAAACTCAGAAACAATAAGAAGTACATAGTGCTACTTTTCCAGTGAGGTGAATGACATCACCTTTCTTACTAGTTGAACTTATTTCAGCATCTGAAAATACAACCTTAAAATGTCTATGAGCCAGGAGTTAGGATGTGAGAAGCTATATTTATAACAGAATGTCTGAAGGATAAGAGATTCCTTCATCTCTCTAGGTATTCTCAAGTTTGTTTTTGGATCAATCTGACAGCCAGAAAGTGGCACAATTTCACTACATTTTTTACCATTTATATCATTTCTTTTATTGCAGCATTCATGTAGGAATTTTTAAAAACTGTCTTACTGTAATCTCTATTTATTGTAGGGATATATTTGAGGTCACTCACCCAAATAAACATACATGGAATATTTGTTCCAGACCATTTTCAGGAAGTTTATTTGTCCTAAATAACCAGTATATTTTTGTCTCATGGACCATACTAACCTTGTAAAAGATACTTCTCTTTTGCTTAGGGAACTAGTATACTTTGTCAAATTTCTTACCCACTTTGAATTATTATGCATAAAATTTGCCTCTAAGGCTTGTCTTTCTGTGCACAGCACACTTTGATACCATTTTACTATTTTTCCATCATTCTCTTTTCACACCAATTTCTTCTTACCATTATGCTGTTGTAATTTCATGTCTTTTAGTAAGTCTTCATCTCTTAAAGGAAGCAATTTTAACATAAAAATGCTTCACAATATTTGGAGGCTTGTTTATAAAAAATCCTATACACAGGCAAAGTTTAAAAGTCCAAGAATGGCCATGAAGATGTAAGACTGATAAGTTTTGGTGGAGGTCAAGAAAAGAGGACAGATACAGAAAATGAGAGTCTCCTTTATCAGGCTATTAATAAATTGTTTTCTTTCATGTTCTTTGGTGAGGAAGGGAGGAGCATGACACTCAGAGAAGTGAAATGAAAGGAGGCCCAAAATAAGCTACACCCAACCATTTTCCCGGACTTTATTCTGTCTCTTCAAAACTCAGTATTGTAGGACATCTTGGCTTTTCCCCACAACAAAATTTTCTCATTACCTCCACTTTAGGAAGATTTTCGTAAATATATGGTTGCCTAAAATGATGTAGGAATTTGAAGCATGTGTTAAAAAATAATTGCACATAATGACGTGGATGGAACTAGAGGGTATTTATGCTAAGTGAAATAAGTCAGTCAGAGAGAAACAAATACTGTATGATGTCATTCATATGTAGAATTTAAGAAACAAAACAGATAAACATAGGGTAAGGGGAGGAAAAATAAAATAAGACAGAAATAGAGAGGGAGGCAAGTCTTAAGAGACTCTTAGCTATAGGAAACAAACAGGGTTGCTGAGGGGAGGTGGGAGGGCTGGGGTAACTGGGTGATGGGCATTAAGGAGGGCACTTAATATAAGACCACTGGGCGTTGTATACAACTGATGAATCACTAAATTCTACCTCTGAAACTAATAATACAGTGTATGTTAATTAAATTGAATTTATGTAAAAATTTTCAAAAAAATAATCGCACATATAGCTGCTCTCTTCAAACATTAGAACTTTGTAAAGATCTGATTGTGTTGAGGGCCACTTAAGAGAACTGTTTTGAAATACAAGAGACATTTCTTGTCTGAATAATTTGAACATTTTCTTGTGGATTTGATTTCTTGGTATCCTAAAGTCATTTTAAGGAAATTAAATGAAACTTAGATATCTTGAATGTTCATATTTAATCATCAGTTCACTATCATATACTTATTGTACTGATTATCTATTGCCACATGAATGCTACATAACAGACAACTCATTAGAGACATTGATTAACTCATCTGGTAACATGGTTTAGCTAATTTGGCCCAGGGTCACGCATGCATCCACATTCAGGCAGCTCTGCTGCCACCATCTGGACTCATAGATAGATGTATGTGGGAGTAGTCTGGCTGGCTGCCGGCTGATCAGGGATGGCCTTGGCTGGGATGATGGCGGTGAGTTGGCACTGCTCCATGTATCTTTTATCCAGCCCTGGCATTCTTATAACGATGGCAGAGGTGCAAAAGTAGGCAAGACCAACTGAAAAAGAATGCTTCAAAACTCACTTTGGTCACATTTATTGACTTCCTGCTAACCAAAACAAGTCACGTGGCTGAGGCTAGAGTTGGAGGAGAGGGACACTACAAAGTAATGTGACAACAAGGATGGATACAGGGAAAGGTGAAAGATTAGGGCCATTTCGCAATGTCGCAAAAGAGACTTGTATTTTAGCTACTTTATAGCACTGGAAGGTGATATAGTCGATGCTTTCATAGGATTCCTGGATCTTGTAACACATAATTTGCTTATTAGTATTCCCCGTGGGAGAAGAATTTCTCAATCTTAGTGCTTTCAAAATGAATATTGCCTATACTCTTCTCCCTATCTGTCCATGCAGGAATTTGGAGGGAGGTGAGTTTCATTTGGCTCTTTTCTTCATGGCTTGAAGTATTAACTGACATTATTTAACGACAAGTATAGAGTAATGTTCTCTTGCACCCAGGAATGTTATAAGGAGATAAAAGTGAAAATGAAATGACAAAGGAAATGAGCCAGAAAATAAGACCTCTGGGTAATTAAAATTCAGCACCCAAGCTAAACAAGTGAGAATCTTTTAGGTAGATTGTATAAATTCAGCTTATTATAGATTTTAAAAGAAAACAATTTTGAGGTTTCTTATCGCCATGAACAGCTGCTAGACCTCCAAATGGAATTTCCTAATGAGTGTAGAAACAAAATCTGTTTCTTTATTTCCCAGATACCCTGCATTCGCCTGGCTACCAACCAACACTGATCAGCTGCTGCTCGCTATTCTACAGCCACCTGGTCTTATTGCTGACATTTGAATTTGGAAGGAGTACTTGCTTCTTTCTAAATATTCCAGATATTATCCCCTATTTATACTGTATCTGGCTTCAGCATTGACTGTAACAGAAATGTCAAAAGCTCCCTGGTTTTTCTATGAAATACAATAAAGTGCTTGGAGGGTCTTGAGGGGTCTATGGCAGCCACTCTCCTTTCCTTCTTCTGTATTTGTCAGTAGTGTGGAGATTGAGAAGCTTAAATCTACATTTCCAAAACCCTTTTGCAGTGAGGGTTCTTGATTTCATGTAGTTTATCTGATTAGGTTGGAACATGGGATGAAGCAGAGCCATGCTTTTGCAACTGCTGCTAGGACTGCTGGAAAAGTTTGGTCAGGAAAGCTGACTGATTTTTTGCTACCGACAAACGCTCCAGCTAAAGCTGGAGATCAATTTCAGGAGCCATTGTGAACTATCAGGTATTGGAAGTTTCTTTCTTTCTTTTTTCTTTTTTTTTTTTTTAAGATTTTATTTATTTATTCATGAGAGACATAGAAAGAGAGGCAGAGACACAGGCAGAGGGAGGAGAAGCAGGCTCCATGCAAGGAGCCCGATGTGGAACTCGATCCCAGGAATCCAGGATCATGCCCTGAGCCAAAGGCAGATGCTCAACCACTGAGCCACCCAGGCATCCCATGGTATTGGAAATTTCAATGAACACTCATCAGGTGTTGGAAATGTTCATTTAGGTGTCTTAGTCTCCACACGACCGACAAACACAGAAGGAAGGGAGCATGGCTGTCATAGTCTCCTCCATGAGACCCTTCAAGAGCCTCATTGTACCTCATCTGGTGTGGGAATTAGAAGTCAGGGTGTGGTAGTTAAATATTGACTTCTGATGCCTGGAGGGAAGCTAAGGCTGCATATTTGTGGAGCTTGTAGTTCCGGGGGTGAGTTCCCACTTTCATATTTCTTTGTTATATATAGTCAAGATAGCAGCTCTTGTTGTGGTGAGCTAGTTTTGTAATGTTCCTGTGGACCTCATTCCTAGAGTATTAGCTTCTCAGCCTTTCAGTGGTTTTGTAAGCATTTAATTCTCTTTATTAAATGTCATTCTGTTTAAAATACAGTCCGCTCTTGAACAACCTGAGTTTGGATTGTGCAGGTCCACTCTTACATGGACTTTTCACAGTACACTACTGTAAATGTATTTTCTCTTATAAATTTCTTAATAACACTTTCTTTTCTCTGGCTTACTTTACTGTAAAAATATATACAAAATATGTATTAATCGACTGTTTATGTTACCAATAAGGCTCCCAGTCAAAAGTAAGCTATTAGTAGTTAAGTTTTTGGAGAATCAAAGTTTTATGAGGATTTTCAACTACGTGGGAGTGGAGGGGATCCATGCCCCTAACCCTGCATTATTCAAGGGTCAACTATGGCTAGGTAGCTGTCTGTTATTTGCAACTGAATCCTGACATAATCTAATCATTCTGAAACCAGAGACCTTGAATTAATTACCTCCTTGCCTGACCATCTACAGTAAAATGTAAAATATAGACTCATGATATTACCTCATTAATTTTTATTGCTTTTTAAATTTTTTTGTTTACCACTTTTTAAAATTATGAAATATTACAAGGTCATAAAGAATGAAAAATAATGTAATAGATTTGGGGTATACACACTAAGGTTGATCAAATGTTAACATTTGGGTATATTTGCTTCAAATCTTGTCTTTTAATTGAAATATTGCAGATATATTTAAATACCTTCCTAATCCTACTTCCTTTTAATCTGTCATTAGAGATAACCAATGAGCTATAAAATATAAACGTATTCCATGCCTCTTTTATGCTTTTACTATATATAGACATGAACTCATAAAAATATGTAGTACTATTTTGTATTTGTATACTTCATATAAATCAATTCATATTGTCTAAATCATATTTCAAAATTTGCTCTTTCAATTAATATTGTGTCCTGATTTAAAAAATTTTTTTACATATAAATCCAGTTAATTTATTTTAATTTACATCTGTTTTTCCATTGGCAGATTATATCATTTCCGTACTGAGATTGTTTCCAAGGAGTGATTTTCTAATAACATCTCAAAATCAATATGCTAATAATTGAATTTGTAATGTCTTCTGACCTTTTGCAATGGCTCCTATAATTGATTGCCTTGATGTAGCCAATGGCATTTATATCCCCAATTCTTTCAGCTCCAAAACTTTGGGATCATTATTTTCATTATTGATCAATTCATTGAACACTTGATTTTTTGTCAACTTCTATGTCTGTGCTAAAATGTCATCTCCAAAGAGAGAGATTTCTGAAGTAGCTTCCCCACCTGCTTGCTCAACTTACTATAGCAATGAACTCTTCCTTTCAGAACATTTATCACAATGTATAATAGTATTTATTTATATTCTAGCTTATTTATTGTTTTTTTTTTTTTTTTCAATCAATTGCAAGATCTGCAAAATTTGGGACCAGGTATAAGGTCCTTATATACAGTACGAGCATTAGAACATGTTAGGGCTCAGTAGTTATTATTTATTATTTATTCATTTATTTATTTATTTATTTATTTATTTATTTATTTATTTATTTATTTATTTTGTCAGTAGATCTTTAAATGAATGTATGCATGCATTGTACAGCCCAATGCATTGTAAATGCAACCAGTTACATTCTGAAGAGTTTTACTCTTCAAAACATCAATAATATCAATGTAAGCGTGGACATTTACAAAGAAAAGAAACATTTTAAAGAAATGTTTTTAAAGCTTAGTACATTGCCCAGTTATATGTTTAAAATCAGAACCATTAGAAATGGTAAATATTTTATGCAGGCAATGTTCCTTTTATTTTTACCTTAGGATAAATGACCCAAGATAAAGTCATCTTGTCAAATATGTGACCTATTAATTATAACAGTAGCTTAAAACTTTCCCATGAATAAATTGTTTCCTATTAATAGTGTGATTTAAAATATAAGTATAATTTCAAATGCATAAAACAGTGCAAAAATAATACAGATGTCTATGTACCCACCACTGAGATTAAACAGATGTTAACATTTTGCCATATGTGTATCAAATCTGTCTTTGAAAAGGAAAAATAATACAGATTCAATTAACTCCTCTTTGTTTCTTTTGCTCCCCACCAGTAACCAATATTTAAAAGTTGTGTAAATTTCCTATGATGTCATCATGCATATAAAAAACAGTATAATTGTTTTGTGTGTGCACCCTAGGGCTCTTATTTGAGAAACAAATACATAATTACAAAACAAAGTTAGATGCAAAAGTGAATATTTATGTAGAACAAGAAAAAAAAATCACGATATATTTAAAAATGTAAAGAGCTGGTAAATACTACAATCATTTCACAATCTACAAAATTAATAATATTTTAGAATAAATCACCTCATCTACCTCTGTAATATATGTTTCTCTACATTTGTGACCACATAGTCTTTGATTACCTCTTCCAAATAGACCACTTTTTAATAATTTTATAGAACAATTAGAAAATTGTTATCCTTCTGGCATGGATGAACTAAACTTATTTTTATTAATAGCTAGAGTGTATTAAGCTTACTACTTCACACATTGCTTCTTGTTATTGTGCTGATATTGGTTTTTGCTCAATGTACTCAAGGATTCAGGAGAAAGGGACCTTTGCTAGTGGAGGTCATTAGCTTTGCTGGAAGGCAGCGATTGCTGCTGAGGAAATGACTGACCTGTCTCCAGAAGGTAGTACATGCTCCTTCTTCACCATCTTATTTCCTACTTAATTTGTTAAAATAAATCAATATAAATATTTTACTAAGTATGTACATCAGTGATCATTTCTCCCATATTACTACCCTTCCATATCCTAAAACTGAAAATTTTATGTTTATCCATGAGTTAATAATCAGGAAAAAAAAATCCTCCCTGGAAAGAGGCCTATGCAAGTGAAAGGTGCCAAAACCTAAGGTTCATTTACTTCCATTTTAAATTTCCTTTTATCTGTCTGTAGTTTACATCCATGGGTTCATTTTGTATTTTTTAAAGTCTCTGTGGTTCACTCAACTTTAATTTTGAGATTATTCATGTTGGTGCATGTAGATATAATCCGTTTCACTTTACTGTCAAGTATGCCATTGTACTAATCAACACCATTCAATTTTTCTGTTCTTTTTCCAAGAGGAATTTAGAGTTTTTCCTATTTGCTTTTGGTATTATGATTAATGTTATAGAAACATTCTTCATCCTGTCTCCTTGAACAGGTGTGTCAGTGGCCTCCAGAGTAACCAATTAGAATAAAACTCAGGGTTATAGGATGTGCCTACCTTAAACAAAGTGCTAAACAGAATGGCTCTATGGTTTTATCTTCTACTAATAACAAGAGTCCCTGTTGCATTTCCATTAATACCTTTTGTTCCCATCCTCATTAATTTTGACAATCAGTTGGATGTGAGGGGGATTCTTACTGTTATTTTCATTTGTGTTTATCTTTCTACTAGTGATGTTGGACTTTTAATACTTATTATTCATTTTGATTTCCTCAATTGTGAATTGTTTGCTTGTATCCTTGGATTGTTTTTCTTGAGTTTGCATAATTTTTATTTTTGCATAATTTTTATTTTTATTTTTATAGATTTAAAGATGTTCATTGTATTTCCAATTGCTAATTCTTTATCTGTTATATGGGTTATGAGTATCTTCTTACAATCCATGACTTATCATCTTAGTTTGCTTTCTGATCTCTTTTGCTATGCAGAGGTTTTCAACTTAATGTAGCAAAATTTATGTTTTACCATTTGCTTCATGTATATGAGAATATTCTCTATCCTGCTACAACAATATAGTCTTTGTTTGTTTGTTTTTTTTGTTGTTGTTGTTGTTTTGTTTTTTTCTAAAAGTTTTAGTTTCCTTATGCTGAATGCTTTGATGCTTTTGGAATTGACTTGGGGGTATTATAAAGTGGGAAATATTTCCCACATAATTAAAGCTTCATTTGGTTAATTTGCCCTCCTTTTGCCACTGATCTGTAAAGCCAATTAATATGTTTCATCAGAATTGGAATCCTGACTTCATGCTTCCTATGATCTTAAGTAAGTTGCTTACCTTCTGACATTTCTTAGTTTACACAATTACAAATAATGCACCACACAGAGACACTGTAAAATTTAAAAAGTTAACAAGTATGCAATTTTTTTTTTAATTTTTTTTTTATTTATTTATGAGAGAGAGAGAGAGAGAGGCAGAGACACAGGCAGAGGGAGAAGCAAGCTCCATGCACCGGGAGCCTGATGTGGGATTCGATCCCGGGTCTCCAGGATGGCGCCCTGGGCCAAAGGCAGGCGCCAAACCGCTGCGCCACCCAGGGATCCCCAAGTATGCAATTTTTAAGAGAGTTCTTGCCATATATTAAACACCCATTAATAACACCTTAGTAAATCTCACCCTTCTTCCTTTCTCTGATGATGTTAGCTATCCTTTGATAACTAAAGGAGTAAAGATGGAGAACAAAATACTATCATTGTTATTAAAGATAAGTTAAAGAGAATATTTTAGAGGAGCAAGCTACTATGCTTCTTTATAACCTCAGAATTAGGCAGTTTTTCACTTTATTGTGGGCAAGACTGGAATAGGGCAGACTTTCACATGTTGGAAGGCCCCGGGTGGGTAAAAATTACCATATTTTTTGAAAGTTTTGCATAAGTAAAATTTTATTCATAAGTGGTATTGAGCTACTCATTTCTTGTACTTTCCTTGTTAAATTTTGATATCAAGATTATACTGTTTTTTGTTTTCATTTACTTTTCTTGGGAATAATTTGCATAAAACTGGGATCATTTGTATGTTAGAAGTAGACTAAAATTTCTTTATAAAATCACCTGGACCTAAATCTACCTACTCACCTACTCTGGGGCTTATTTGTATGTTATGAGTAGATTCTATTCTAGTCTTCATTTTCTTAAATGATTATAAGACTATTCACTTCTCCTACCTGTTCATCAGTGAAATTTTATAAATAATATTGTTCTAACAAATCTTCATTTTATGTAAGTTTCATATATGTAAGTTTTTCATTTTAATGTGCTAACCTCATTTATAGTATGATATGATATTTTCAAATCTCTAGTATATCAGTTAATTTCCTTACCTCATTCATAGTAGCATGGGGATGTTTTGTGTGTATGAGTGTGTATGCATTTTTGTATTTATATGTGTGCTTGTGTGGGTGCCTCTTTTTTTTCCTTAGGCAATCTCACCTATCTAACTTATAAATCTTTTCAAAGCATCAACTTTTGGATTTTTTTTAAAGATTTATTTATTTATTTATGATAAACAGAGAGAGAAGAGACAGAGAGAGACAGAGACACAGGAGGAGGGAGAAGCAGGCTCCATGCCGAAAGCCCGATGCGGGACTCGATCCCAGGACTCCAGGATTGCACCCTGGGCCAAAGGCAGGCACTAAACTGCTGGGCCGCCCAGAGATCCCCCAACTTTTGGATTTTATTGATATTTCCTCGTTTCCTTTTTTTCCTATTTTTTACTGATATTTATGTCCTGCTGCTATTTTCCTATATTCTTTTTATCTAGTTTCTTTTGTTGGATGCTTATTTCCTACTTATCAACATTTCTTCTTTCCTATAACAAGCATTCAAGAATAAATATCTCCCTCCTATATGGTTTTAGCTGCATCTCACCCAATTTAATATAGTTAAATTCCCATTATATTTTTTCCCCTATGAGTTTGTTAAAGTATCCAAATAAAAGGAGATTTTTACTTTTTATAATTTATTTTATATGATTATACAATATTTGATACTTTTTATAATTTTCAAGACTTTCTATATCCTAACATATGCTTGTTTTGGAGAAAAATTCTATGACAACTTGAAATGGAAATTAACTTTCTGTCAGTTGCAGGATTTTATCTACCCAGATATGCATTCAAACCTATCATTTATATTTTAAAATTCATTCTTTCATATACAAGTATTGAGTCACTCCTCAGAGCCAGTCATTTTTTTCTAAGCATGAGAATGCAGTGGTGAACAAAATAAGAAAACTCTGTTTTGTGGAGTTTGTATTCTAGTAGGGGAGGAGAGGTAGTAGATGAATTAACGAATAAATATATATGATAAGTCAGATGGTAACAAAGGATGTGAAGGAGCTAAAACTGGGAGGATTGGGAGGAGAGGAATGTTAGTTATTATG
The DNA here is from genome assembly GCF_048164855.1 of Canis lupus baileyi. Taxonomy (NCBI): domain Eukaryota; kingdom Metazoa; phylum Chordata; class Mammalia; order Carnivora; family Canidae; genus Canis; species Canis lupus. The sequence goes on from NC_132839.1 coordinate 76,844,664, forward strand.
GGATGGTCTTCTCTTCGGGTAGAAGCAGAACAGTTCGATGGCCTTGGGGAAGAGAGGAGTAAGCAAGATGGAAGTAGTAGAGCATGAGATTAGAGGGTTAGACATAGCCAGATGAAATTTAGACATCAAGTTGATGAAGAGGAACTGACAATGAGACTTTGAAGAAGTAGGCAACGGAAAAGAAGAAAAAGATTATTGGATTGTCAGCCAACCGTAGTTGGACCAGGAGTTAGGATATCCTAAGTTCTTTATCTGGCTCCTTTACTAATGTCTGGAAAAACTTGGAAGATTTATTTAATTCCTTTGGTTCTGAAAATTCTTGTTCAAGGGTCCTCCCAAGTCAAAATTACTATAGCAAATAAGAATGAATTATAGTAACTGTGGGGCAGATCATTAATTCACTATGGAGGGATCGATTTATGGACAATTTCTGGGTTTTTCTGCAGTTTTAAGAACTGGAGAAAGACAATGCTTGTCAGGTAGCACTGCAAAACAAAGCACAGGGATGCTTTCAATTTGACAACACCTGCAGTTAGGTAGAACAAGTGTTATATGGTTGTTTTTGTTGTTACTTGTTCAGAAACATTCTGAAGAAGTAAACACTTGGGGTTTCCTTAGGGGTTTTTGAGACTGACTGTATATTGTCACTACTGAATTCTCAGTGGCACATTTCTGCAGTAAAACTGGAAAATCTCAATCCAATAGAAGATACTAACTATGCAAATGGTTAAGAAGGTTACAGTTCCAATCTTGAGGTCAAACACTTGATTTGGCTACCCAAACTAATTAGGCTGTGTAGGAAATAACTATGAAGGAAAGCTGCATTTCTCTGGCATTTCAATTCAGAGTTAAGATATTGTTTAAATTCAGATTTGTGATAAAACCTATACTTTTATAATTGTTATTGTAACAAGGATTACAATAAAAAAAACAACAGTAACTTGTCCCACACTATCTATCTCTCTCTTGATTTCTGTTGTCACAGACAAATACTTTTAGTTTAAGCTTTATCTGGTCTTCTGAATAAACACAAACAACATACTATTATTCATTTTTAAATTTTAGATACTATCTAATTTCTTCCTCTACTGCACTATTCCTATCATCATGAAAATATGCAATAACACTCCAATCTGAAGGAAAACAAAAAGCTTATTTTGATCTTATTTTCTCTACCAGTAACAACAAGATTTTGTTACTCCCCTTTGTAGCAATATCTATTTGCTGTTTCCAATCCTCACCTTTCCCATTGTCTCTAAAATCAAGATTTTGGTCCCCATTATTTCACCAGTACTAGTCAGAGTTATCAATAGCTTTCATCAATGAAGCCACTGCTCAGTTTTCAGTTCTTATAATTCTTGATTTGGAAGCAGATACTAACACATCTCTCCCTCCACGATACAATCAAGTGATTTAGATTTCTACTGATTTTAGTCTCTTGTTTTCCCACCTACTTTTCTGATCACTGTTTCTCAGGGGTCTTTTTATTACTATTTTTTGTTGACCTTTCCAACTTTGAATTGCCTCAGAGCTCAGTGCTCAACAGTACATGTACATACATTCTGATATATTCTATACATAAATGCATATGTATGGAAAGACTATGTTTCTCTCTGTTGATAAATATGGAGATAGCCTCAAATATGCAACCACTTTACATCTCCGGTTGGATGGCAAATAGACATCTAAAATTAAACACATAAAACTGAAGAACTGGTCTTTTCTTCCAAATCTGCTCCAACCTTAACCTTCCCAAAGTTAGTTGATGGCAATTCTATCTTCCTTTTTTACTCAGCAACAAAAAGGGAATGAACTATTGATACATGCAGTAACCTAGATGAATCTCAAAGGCCTATAGCAAGTGAAAAGATCCAGCCTCATAATGTTACAAAACTCATGATTCCATTTTTTTTAAAAGATAAAAACACAGCTATGGAAAACAGTTCAGTTGTTGCCAAAGGTTGGGAGTTGTGGGATAGGAACAATAGAGGATACAATACCATGTTGATGTGTTCTTAGGGTGATGGAACTGTTTATTATCATGATCATGGTCGCTTTTATGTGAATCCATATGTGTGTCAGAATTTATAGACATAGACACCGACAAAACATCCTTTCCTACGTGCTAATTTTAAAATATAATTGAAAAAACCTCAAGATACAGCTAAAACTGGACTAAGAAGAAAATTTAAAGAACTGGCCATATTTAAAAAGGAGAAAAACTTACAAATTAATGATTAAAACATTATGAATTGAGGAAAAGAAGATAAATTAAAGGCAAAATAAGTAGAACTTTTGATTTACTGCTATGGAAGACAAAGATTTAGCTCCCTTACAAATAGTACACAGCTCTCCCAAAGTCCCTTCATACAATCTGCCTCTTCCAAACTCAAAATGTGGTTGTAACTCTAGGTAACATTTTCATGAATTCTCACTGAAGTCAATGAACTTTTTTATATTATCATGACTCTAATAATATATGCATTTCATTTTTTTGTGCAACATTTCCTTGTAAATAATAATCGCCTCTATTTTTATTGTTGTTTTTAATTTCCTATATAACCGTCTTTGGTTTGAATGTAAATTTTTTCTCTCTGTATATGCATACATATAAAGTAACAAATCAAATTTCTTAGAAACTATGCTTACTAATATTCTGGCTTCTTGTTAAATCTGGACTAGGTACTGTATACACTGGCTATTCAGACTTGTCATAGGATATTTTTATGCCATTAATTTAGGAATTTTTTTTTCCACTTGGATTCTATTTCTTCTCTTTCTTGTTTGCCACCCTTGTTGGTGAAACATTTTTTCTCCTAAGATTTTCCTAAGAAATTACATATGAAGATGATTCTTTTGAGATGTGTCATACTCGGTAGTTTATTTGGATGGATAGCTTCAACGTAAAATCACCGCTTATTTTCTTTAATAAACTTTGTCCTTTTAGAAGAGTTTCAGTTTTGTGGAGAGATTGAGAAGATAGTACAGAGAATTCCCACAGACCTCCATTACTCAGTGTCCCCCAATATTTTTTAAGTTTTTATTTAAATTCTAGTTAACATATGGTATAATATTAGCTTCAGGTATACAGTATAGTGATTCAATACTTCAATACAAAACCCAGCGCTTATCACAACAAATGCCCTCCTTAAGCCCCATCACCTATTTAATGTATCCTTCCACCCATCTTTCCTCTGGTAATCATCAGTTTGTTCTCTACCATTGGCAGTGTTTCTTGGTTTTCATCTCTTTCGTTTTTTCTTTTGCTCACTTGCTTTGTTTCTTAATTTCCACATATGAGTGAAATCATATGGTGCTTATCTTTATCCGATTGACTTATTTTAAGATTTTATTCATTTACTCATGAGAGACACAGAGAGAGAGAGGACGAGACACAGGCAGAGGGAGAAGTAAGCTCCATGCAGGGGGCCCGACGTGGGACTCAACCCCAGGTCTCCAGGATCACGCCCTGGCCTGAAGACTGAGCCAAACAGCTGAGCCACCTGGGCTGCCCAGACTGACTTATTTAGCTTAGCATAATACTCTCTAACTCTATCCATGTCACTGAAAATGGCAAGATTTCATTCTCTTTTATAACTGGAGTAATATTCAAGTGTGTGTGTGTGTATGTGTGTGTGTATGCATACCACTTCTTTATCCATTCATCAGTTTATGAAAACCAGCTGTATCCATAATTTGGCTATTATAAATAATGCTGCTATAAACAGAAGAGTGCATGTATCCCTTCGAATTAGCATTTTTGTATTCTTTGGGTAAATACCTAGTAGTGCAATTGCTGAATGGTAGAGTAGTTCTATTTTTAAGTTTTTGAGGAACCTCCATACTGTTTTCCAGAGTGGCTGCACCAGTTTGCATTTCCACCAACAGTGCAAGAAGATTCTCCTTTCTCCACATCCACACCAGCACCTGTTGTTTCATGTGTTGTTGATTTTAGCCATTCTGACAAGCGTGAGGTGATATGTCATTGTAGTCTTGATTTATAATTCCCTGATGATCAGTGACATTGAGCATCTATTCATGTTTCTGTTGGTCATCTGGATGTCTTTTTTTTTGGAAAAATATCTTTTCATATCATCTGCCCATTTTAAATTAGATTATTCCTTTTTGGGGGGTATTGAATTTTATAAGCTCTTTTATATATTTTGTATACTAACCCTTTATCAGACATGTCATTTGCAAATATCTTCTCCCATACCATAGGTTGCATGGTAGTTTTGTTGATTGTTTCCTTCACTGTGAAGAAGATTTTTATTTTGATGAAGCCCCAATAGTTTATTTTTTGCTTTTGTTTCCCTTGCCTCAGGATATAATCTAGGAAGAAGTTGATAAAGCTGATGTCAGAGGTTAGTACCTATGTTCTCCTCTAGGATTTTTATGGTTTTATGTCTTACATTTAGGTCTTTCAACCATTTCAAATTTATTTTTGTGTATGGTGTAAGAAAGTGGTCCAGTTTCTGTCTTTTGCTTGTTGCTGTCAAGTTTTCCCAACATCATTTGTTAAAGAGACATTTACTTTCCATTGGATATTTATTCCTGCTTTGTCAAAGATTAATTGACAATATAGTTGTGGGTTCATTTCTGAGTTTTCTATTCTGTTCTATTGATCTATGTGGCTATTTTTATGCCAGGATATACTGTTTTGATTACTACAGTTTTGTAATATAACTTGAAGTTTAGAATTGTGATGCCTTCAATTTTGCTTTTCTTTTTCAAGATTGCTTTAGTTATTTGGGGTCTTCCAAGATTCCATACAAATTTTAGGATTGTTTCTTCTAGTTCTGTGAAAAATAATTAGTATTCTGATAGGGATTGCATTCAATGTGTAGATTGCTTTGGGTAGTACAGACATTGTAACAATATCTGTTCTTTCAGTCCATCATGATGAAATAAATGTCTTTCCATTTCTTTGTGTCCTCTTCAATTTCTTTCATCAGTGTTTTATAGTTTTCAGAGTATTATAGATCTTTTACCTCTTTGGTTAGGTTTATTCCCAGGTATCTTATTATTTTTGATGCAATTGTAAATGGGATTGATTTCTTGATTTCTCTTTCTGCTGCTTCATTATTGGTGTATAGAATGCAATAGCATACAGTTTCTTCCATTATTAACATCTTAATACAGTAATTTAAAAAAATAACAAGCCAACATTGATATGTTATAATTAATACATTATTATCTAAGGTATACAGTTTAAGTTGCTTTAATTTTTATCTAATGTTCTTTTTCTGTTTCAGGGTCTGTCCGAGATACCAAATCGCATTTACTTTCCTTATTTTTTGTGACCTTGATAGTTTTTTGTAGTATTGGTCAGATATTTTTTAGGATGCTCCTCTATTGTAATTTATCTGATGTTTTTCTCCTCATTAGACTGGGGTTATGGTTTTTTGATGGGAACACCATAAAGGAAAGGTAACATTTTCATCCCATCATACAAAGATATATGCTATCACCAGGACTTTTCACCGTTAATATATTTGATCATAATTACCTATAAGGGTAACCTTTATCAATACTCTTCGCTAGAAAGTCAGCCTTTTTTCCCTTCTTCCCATATTGAATTCTCTGGAAAGAAGTCACTGTGCACAGCTCATACTTAAGGTCCAGGCTTTGAGGGCTGAATATCTATATAAGTTATTTGGAATTCTTCTGCAAGGGAGCTTGATCTACTCTCTCTCTCATGTACTTGTATGATCACATATTTGTATCAGTATAAATTCATGGATATTTATTATGTTTCTCAAATTGTTCCAGCTTTGACTATTTAGTCAGCTTTCAGTTAGCCCTTCTGTTCTTTTCTTATACCCCCATAAATGTATATTTTTATTTTTTTTATTTAAAATTTTTTTAGCATTTCTTTAATTTCCAGCACTGAAATATGTACCAGACTCACTTTGTTAACTCAGCTCTCGTCCTCAGTCAGTCATTTCTCCAAGGAACCATGGTTCCTCCTATTGGAAATCAAGATGTGGACATTAGTTGTGCTCTCCACTTATTAGGGCCATCACTCACTTTTTAACAATTGGATAAACTGATGGCAGCGAGAAGTGAATCTATTTAAAGTTTTATATCCTTGTTTTCTGTTGTTGCTCTTTGTATACAATTTAGAAAGAACAGAAATATGTACATATTTTTAGGTACATGTATATGGGCTCAAAATCAATATATAATTTTTAATCTTTTTTGTACATTTAAATAATATGCAGTTTGTTATTAGAAACCTTTTTCAAGGTTTTAAGTGATTTCACAATTCTAATGTAGTTAAAATCCAGTATATATTAGTTTCAGGTGTCTAAAAGAGTGATTCAGGGGATCCCTGGGTGGCTCAGCGGTTTAGCACCTGCCTTCAGCCCAGGGCGGAGTCCCGGGATCGAGTCTAACATCAAGCTCCCTGCATGGAGCCTGCTTCTCCCTCTGCCAGTGTCTCTGCCTCTCTTTCTCTCTTTCTGTGTAGAGACATGAATAAATAAAATCTTAAAAAAAAAAGGGTGATTCAATAATTCTATGTATTACTCAGTGGTCATCATGATAAGTGTATTCTTACATCATTCGTGATGCCTGTATAAAATCAATGAATGCACCCAATATATTGATATTTATAAAGTTAAACATTTAGGTAGTTTCAATTTTTAAAATTTTAGGTGGAAAGATTATGTTTTATTAACTTTCAATTACGTAGATTTCCAAAAGTACTTTTTCTGGTCAACGAACTTACATATTCAAAGCAAGCATTACAAAATATGTTTTGTCTGCTTATTTTCCAAAAGAATAGCAATATTTATTTCTACTACCATTATATGAGACTGTTATCTCTCTATACTTTATAAAGATCAATCAATAACAATAGTTTTAAATTTTAATTAATTAGAAAAATATTATCTTATTCTGATTTTGATTTGCATCTTTTATTTCCAAAGTGTTTGGTTGCGATTTCATTGTTTATTTGCCTTCAAGAATAGATAATGCAAATGTCAGTTAGACCTTCCACCTGTTAGCTCTTTCCTGGCTTCCACCTGGGCATTTCATCAGCTCATTATACTGGAGATTTGGAAGATCAAAGAAAGAGGATACATTGCATAGGTAGGTCACAAAATTGTTTTCTCCACCCCAACTCCTACCAATTCTCCCTCCTGCCCTTCATTTCCTTCTCACTTCCCTCCTAGGATTGGTTGAGATCGCAGTTAAAGTTCCTTTGGGTTTCTATCTTTTTTTTTTTTTTTTTTTTCCACAAGATATTCTTTAGAGGAATTCCATTGAATACATTTGCTTTCATTTCATTATGTCCATAGTTTCTTCTTCCAAAATTTTGTTTTGGGTCCTTTATTAGATGCCATTTTGAAAACAGATAAATAAAACTTACTCATTTTAACATTTTCATTTATTAAATGCTAGAAATATGCCAGGCAGACATGATACTCCACACTGGGAGATGGAAAGCAATACCACATGCTTTTACTTTAAGTTGTTTACAACATTGTGAGAAACACAGCCTCATGACTGTTTTGAAGCAAATGAAGATTAATTATTTTAATCATAAGTAGCCATGAAGCTCATGTTAGAAGTGCCTCTATAAAGGAAATGTGGCTCTCACTTTAGTAATTCCCCATGGAAACCATCTGAGAACATAAAATGTCAAAAAGACGAGGAATGAAAACGACCTAGAAATAGAAAGGGACAGAGGGAAGGGAGAAGGAATAGGAAGAAGAAAATGAAACAGATACAAAGAGAGAAAAAACCACATGTGCTCCGGAGGTGTAAATATGTTGAAAAAATTGGAAACTTCAAGAAAGAATTAGAAAGATGGGACTACTTTTATATTTTAAACCTTTGCAATATTTTTAGCTTTACCTTCTTTTTTCACCTTCATTTTTTCTGTTTCAAATATAGAACTAGCTCCAAATTCCGGTTATTGCTTTCCCTGGAAAGTTTCTCAAATTCAATATCTCCACTCCTTTTTTATCTCCACAACCTCCAGGGGTTCATTGTGCTACACTTCCGTCATCCTCCTACAGACCCCGGGGAATTGCTTACCTGCTGCCATCACCAATTCTTCCATCTGTATTATATTCCACTGGGGCTCTGCTTGGAAGAATGTACCAGTCCCTAATTTCTCCCCATGCTGCTGTTCTTAAAACATCCACACAACAGTTCTTTCTGGGTTTCTTAAATTTGTTTTCTTGTGTGCTTTTGTTACTGATAGTAATTAAATTAAAGCAGATAGCAATGAACCATTAATAAACCCTATCACCTACTGACAGTAATGATAATTATTAAACTCTAGATGCTAGGCTTTGTGATAATACCCTTGTAATTAAGATTCAATTTAATCCTAACAACAATTATATAAGATTGTGTTATCTATGAAGTATACAGAGGAGGAACCCAGGTGATTGGGAGATGGAAAGTGGCAAAATCAGAGTTACAGAGGGATAGGAAATCTTAAAATAATGAAGAGACTGTTGTCATTTTCTTTTTATTTTTATATTGTCTAAATTTTAGGCGTACAACATGTTGATTTGATACACATGTATAATGTGACCTGATTGCCATTGCAGTGATAGCACCTCTATCATGTCACATCACTGTCATTTGTTTTTTGTGGTGGAAACAATTAAAACACAGTCTCTTAGCAAGTTTGGTGATGATAATAAAATATTGTCTGGATTCACTATGCTATGCATTAGATCTCCAGGACTTACTTACCTACTAGTTGCAAGTTTGTATCCTTAAACAATATTTCCCCTATCCTTATTAGTATATTCTGTTTTTTTTTTTTTAACTAAAATTTAGATCATACTTGGTTTAGACTGTTATTTCAGGACTGATTCCTTAGTGTTGTCTCTCCTGATGAAGTCATTCTTACCCCTTCATTTGATCATTCTTATTTCTAGAAGTAGAACTTGTTACGTGCCCCTCTCCCATTTTTTTTCTTTCCTCCAGAGATCCCACACTAAAATCTCTTCCTCTTTTCTCACTGTTGTCATTGACTTCATTCATTCATACATTTAACAAATGTGTTGCGTTTTACTGAGTGCCATAGGCTATTGAAGGTGCTCTGGATATAGCACCAAACAAGACAGGTGTAGACAGTCCTGCCTTCCTGGAAATTATATTCTAGCAGGAAGAAATTCAGTAAATAAACAATACATAAACAATCCTAGATTTTCTTAGTCTTATGAAGCAAATAAAGAGGTGACCAAAAGTAATTATAGGGGTGACTTTCTTTAAATAGGATGACCTTCTTTTCTGAAGAGCTAACTTTTTTCCAAGGCCTGAAGGAATGATGAGAAGAATCTAAATAAGAATTCTCTGGGGGGAAATAACATTTCCTTTGCGGAGAAGAATAACTTCAAAGTCTTGAGGCAGAGACAAAGAGGAGATAAGTAAAAGATAAGGTCAGAATGGTGAGAAGAGCAGTCTTGTACATACTGGTAAGAGTCATAGATTTATTGGGATTGCAGTGAGAAGCTATTGGTGAGATTTAAGCAGGGGAGTGATATAATCTGAATAGTTTTTTTTTTTCTTTTTAATACGCTACAGATGCTGCTAGGCCAAATGAAATTTTAGGTGCCAAAGAGTGGGTGATTCAAATTCTCCAAGGCTCATATGAGTTCTATTTATATCTCAGAAGAAAACTCCATATTCTCAGAGTTCTTTGGTTTCCTGCAAGAAACTTAATTTAAGAAAACTCTTGGCTATTCCTTTCTCCTGAAATTAGACCACTTGCTTGGTATTTCTTTTTCTTCCACAGAGGGAAAGCAATGAGATTTAACATCTCCATAAAAGGAAATTAGCGATCATGTTGCTAGATCCTTGGATTCATGGAAGAATCATGCCTTTCTGGCAGTTTGGGTCCAATAGTTTGAATGTATGGCATAACCTATTGTGCACAGGAGGCAGGTGGGAAGAGTCCCACTTCTCTCCAGCTGTGAAACTGAGGTCTTTATGTGTTCTCTCCCTGAGCATTGGATTAATCTTCTGTAAATCGAGAGATTTGGTCTAGAACAGAGCTTCTCAAATGCAACTACTGATTTTGTGGGCTGCATAAGTCATATTGTGAGGGACTGCCCTGTACATGTCAGTATGTTTATCAGCATCTCTGTCTCCTACCCAGTATATGCCGCTACCATGTCTTGGATGATTATGAATGCTTCTTGACATGCCAAGTGTTTCCTGATGGGTAAAATCCTCCATAATTGGGAGCTACAGGTTTAGAAAGACTTTTCACTTCTATGCACTTACACTTCAAATGTATAAAGAACTCTAGCAATAGTCATAGATTCTGATGCTCTTTTGATATCATATATTATTTAGGAAAATATTTTCTTTTTTTTAAAGATTTATTTATCTATTTGAAAGTGTGTGGTGAGGGAGGGACAGAGGGAGAGAATCCTAAAGCAATTTCTCCACTGAGCCTGGAACCCAGCTCAGGGCTTGACCCCATGTCCCATGAGATTGTGACTTGAGCCCAAACCAAGATCTGGACACTCAATGGACTGAGCTACCTAGGCATCCCTATGAGGATATTTTCTGCTTAAAAAGTTAAGATCCCTTTTCTTTTCCCCATCTCTACCACCATGACATCAAATTAATGTTCTGAAGTGACACTTACTACAAAGAAAGTGCTAAAATCAAGGTGAATATTCCCTTCTCAAAAGCTAGTATATAATAAATCAAAGGTTGCTTGTTTTTCAGGTATGTAAATTTCATCTGTCTTTTGAAGGACCAACAATTCATCAAGAGAAGAAGAAGTGGTTGTACATTTTGGTATGCAGAAATAGAAAGTAAACCTAAGTAAGGAAACTTACATTTCTAAATAACTACAACCTTATTTAAATTGACATTTTCTATTATTTCCCAACATTATGGAAAGAAATATGCCAACTAGGGTAAAATGAACTTCAAAATATTGTATTTTCATATTTGGACCAAATGTCTGCATTATTTATAATACTTTTCTAAGAATCCCAGGTGAGTCACCATCTTCTCAGTCCTTGAAACCCCACTGGGCCACTGTTAACTTATTATGCCATGTTACCTGTGAATATTTTCCATAGTTTGTTTTCTTGGAATACTTTCCATCCATTTTCTACTTGACCAAATTCTACTGCTCCTTAAAAGTGCAGATCAACCATCAGCTTCTGGAAAGTCTTCTTAATTCAACACTTCAACATTATTTTGATACTGTTGCTTTGGGCTGTTAAATATCCTGCGTCTAGTAAGAAAAACTGAAGAGCCCAGTTTGGAGGCTATAAATTATCCAAGTAAAAGATGATAGCCAATTAGATAAGGGCTATGGCAGAGTAAGTGGCACTTATTAGAAATAAGTGTATAGGCTTAAGATAAAAATTTATGCTTAGAGCCAAGCCCTCACAACTTGGATAAGGATCAAATAGTGAGTGAGGGAAAGGAAGAATGTCATTTACAGAGACTTACCTGATTTTTTAAATTTTTCTTTGTACTGGAAAAAATGGAATATAAATATTTGCCCTCTTAAGAGGGAAATTAACACTTCTGGGGTGGGTTTAATAAGCTATCAAGGTATATGGTGAAATACAAAAGAATATGAGGTCTGACAGGAGGAAATAAAAAATAAGCCTTTCCACGAGTAATACAGAGGCTGGAGTCAGAATGCAATGTTCTAAAGGAGGCTCCATCAGTTTGCAATCTGATTGCAAAATATTTGCTTTAAAATAGGGCATTTGGCTTGAAAGTAACAGACCTTGCAGAGACCCACTGTGGGGAACCTTGTTTAAGGAGCCTTGTGAAATCCTTTTATTTTTTCCCTTTATTTATTATTTTTAATAGACTCCTGTTTTAGAGCAGTTTTAAATTCATAGTGAAATCGAGAAGATAGACATTTCCTATGTATCTCCTCTCCCGACACGTGCATAGCCTCACCCATTAATTAACATCCCCCAGCAGAGAGGTATTTGTGACAACTAATGAATCTATAATGACATCATAATCACTCCGAGTCCATAGTCTGCATTAGGGTTCTTTCTTGGTGCTGTATATTCATTGGATCTAAATAAATGTCAATGACGAGTATCCGCCCTTATAGTAATTATACAAAGTAGTGTCACTGCCCTAAAAACTTTCTGTGATGAAGACTTCTTCCAAATGTTTAACTGGGAAAAATGTTGGGGTGAACAAATGTGAAACTCTTGATTCTAGTTTGAGGCCCTTCTTCACATGCACAACTGCTACGGGAGCCTCTGGACCTGAACCACGAGCAGTAGGGATAAGCTCTGACAGAGCTTCCTGAAGAAGATATCTTGGCTGCCTTGTTCCCGCCAGTCCCCACAAGCCCTGCTGCACTTGCACCGTGGGAATCCTTCCAGCACCTGTTTCAGGAGACTCTCCAGGCCAATCCTAGGCACTGGAGACTGCATAGGTGCTGAAGGAACAGAGAGGCAGCCTTCCCATGGGCAGCCCCAGGATTGTAACTCAGTGCTCTGAGGCTGGAGCATGGTAGGGATACAGGTGCAGCCGGTAGATACATGCTAGGGTCAGGAGCTTTAAGTAAGAGGTGTTGTTTCACCAGAGTAACTATCAGAGGATGGGAAAGATGCCTTAGTTTTAATCTAATGTCCCTTTTCTGGGTCAGAATCCCATCCAGGCTGCCTCATTATGTTTAGTCATCATGTCTCCTTAGGCTCCTTTAGAGGAATATGTACCATTTTCTCAGATTTTCCTTGTTTTGATGACCTTGACAGTTTTGAATTATACTAGTCAGGTATTTTGTAGAATTTCTCTCAACTGGGTTCTGTGTGATTTTTATTTTTTATCATGATAAAACAGACATTGTGAATTTTAGGGAGGAGGATCACAAAGGTAGAGTTCTAAACTCCTTATCCTATCAAGAATACATTCTTTCAGTATGACTTATCAATGTTGCTGGTAGCCTCGATCCTCTGGTCCAGGTAGTGTTTGTCAGGTTTCTTGACTTTCTTCCTCCTTTCTATTTTGTATACTCTTTGAAAGGGAGCCAGTGTGGGTAGGTCACACTTAAGGGATGGGGAATTATGTTCCTTCTACTTGATTGGGAAATACATAAATTATTTGGAATTTTTCTATATGGGAGATGTGTCCATTATTTATTCAATCATTGATTTCTTTAATCATGGATTTATATCAGTATGAACTCATGGATATCTATTATATACTTTGAGCTGTAATTCAATACTACATTATGTTGTTGTTTAAATTGTTTCAGCTTTGGTTACTGCCTTCTTTCAGTTGGCTCCTGTGTCCCTTTGACATACCCCTACGATTGCGTGTGTGCATGCATTTTCTTATTTTCTGGCAGGCCATGTTTTGTAAAGTATAAAGAACTAAGAGAACACAGCAAATGTTCACAACTCAAGACTCACACCTACCAACTATGTAAAATACGCCAATCTCCAGATTCTGTCTCAGGAACATATTCTGTCCTGCTGAGAATGGTGCTAAGGAAAGAAAGGTGGGGAGAAATTTCTGCCTGACAAATACTCTCTCCTTGACTAAAATTTAATTAGGTTCCTCTAAGCCCTTCTTGAATAGACCCTGTCCTGTCTTCAACCTGCTAGTTCTGGTTGCAGAAAGAATCTTGCCAAGTCAGTTTAGAGACAATCTTCCACCTTTCCTATCTGATCAGTTCCTCATCCCCCCGCCTTGATAACTCATTACTCTGGTCTGTCTTGTCAGGCAGACCTTCCTCTGAAGTTTCCTCTTAGTAATTTTCTACCCACTAACCATATCACTCTGCTCTTTCATTATGAATCCACATTTGCCTTTGCCTTGTTTAGATTTAAGCACTATCTCTGGCCCTTACTGAAATTGTCTTGACACCTTTTGCAAAAGCCCTGAATACAGTGTTCCTTACTGTTTTAACCAGGGTCAATGTAACTTTTTTCTTTAATAAGCCTCACTAGGATTTTAATCAGTGTAAGTTAGTCATCTGGAGTATATAACCAGAAGAGTTAAATTCATTTTGGAGAAATCCCCCAATAAGAGGTCAGTACACTATTACCATATCTAGATGGAAATCCACCTATGCTTGCTGTCTTATCTCTCTCATCAATGGTAGCTAAAATGTTCTCTCTTCTCATAACTTCTGAGATGTGTAGTAGAGGGGCCTCCATTCATCAGGTCTTGTTCAAGGTGCCATTCTTTTTAATGGCACATATCCAAAGTCTCCTAATTGTCATTACTCATGAACCTGTGGTTCAGGGGCCCCAGTAATGAATTGAGTGTTGGCTTCTGTCCCAAGAATCTTCATTTTCTCATGTAAGTTGTTGGCTTCAGTGATTGTAGTAATGGGGCCACTCAGACCTATGGAATCTGCTTTGTAGGGAAGACTCCCCTAGTCTGCTTATCTATGACTCTATGACAGCTAGAGGTTATCACCAGCTGCTTCATCTACTGAGGATTTTTTTTTTTCTTTTTCTTTTTTTTTTTTTTTTTTTGTGTTTCAGAAGCCGTGTGCCCTCAGGAACCAGTGGAGACTAATATCCCTGACATTTGTTCCTCAAGACATGATTTTTCTCAGGTTTGAATATTCTTAATTTTAGCTAGTATACATTTATTTCTACCCCATTTTCCCCTCTGTTTTTTAATGGTAAGAACAGATAACATGAGATCTATCCTCTTAACAAATTATTAGTGTACAGTATAGTATTGTTAACGATAAGCCATTGTTGTAAGGCCTTCTCTAGGACATGCTTATTTGCATAATTGAAACTTCATACTTGTTTAGCATCTACTCCCCATTTCCCTTCTCCCAATCACTGGTAACTACCATTGTATTTCCTGCATCTAAGAGTTTGACTATTTTAGACACCTCATCTAAGTAGAATACTGTAGTATTTGTCCTTCTGTGTCTGGCTTATTTAACTTAGCATAACGCCTTCCAGATTCATCCATACTGTTGTATACAGCAGGATGTCCTTCTTTTTAAAGGCTGAATAATATTCTATTGCATGTATATACCACATTTCCTTTATCCATTCAACTATTGATAGGCATTTAGGTTATTTTCACATCTTGGATATTTTGAATAATGCTGCAGTAAACACAGGAATGTAAATATCTCTTCAAGATCATCATTTCAGTTCTTTTGTATAAATATCCAGTGACCCTCCAAAGTCAAAGTAAAAAATAACCCTTCCAGGATCCCTGGGTGGCTCAGTGGTTTAGCACCTGCCTTCAACTCAGGGCATGATCCTGGAGTCCCGGCATCAATTCCTACATTGGGCTCCCTGCATGGTGCCTGCTTCTCCCTCTGCTTGTGTCTCTGCCTCTCTTTCTCTCTCTCTTTCTATCTCTATGTGTCTCTCATGAATAAATAAATAAAACCTAAAAAAAAAAATCTTCCTCATTTACTAAAATGAGAGTGGTCCTTGGGGCACCTAGGTAGCTCAGTCAGTTAAGTTTTCTGCCTTTTGCTCAGGTCATGATCCTAGGTATTGGATGGAGCCCCATGTCAGGCTCCCTGTTCAATGGAGAGCTTACTTCTCCCTCTCCCTGTACTGCTCCACCTGCTTGTGCTCCCTAATTCTCTCTCTCTCTCTCTCTCTGACAACTAAATAAAATCTTAAAAAATAAATAAAATAGAGTGGTCCTTCTTCACTACAACCATATACAGGACACCAGAAACTTTGCTTTCTGGAGATTTCTTTTCTTTTTTTGGAGAGGTAGGAGCCAGGTCCTGAAAATCTAACTTTCATCTACTTTTCAAAGTTCATGACAATTAAACTTGTGAGGCTTGAGGGATTTAATAAATAATTTCTTCTTTCCTACTTGAATTCAGAAGCAATTAAAAGACTGAAATGTGAGACAGAGAGGAATGCCAAAATATCACCTTATTGTGGATAAGAATGCTATTGGAGGATGAAGGTAGATTAGCATGCTAATCCCTCACTCTGAGTGAGGTCAGTTAAGCTAATAGGTAGCACCAGGTGTCTCCTGGCCTGTCTGGCTAAGTTGTCCGTGTGATTGGAAAGGCAGCCTCTCCACGAATCCTCTCAGCAGGCTGGCAGATTAAAAAAAAATGGAGTGTGAGCTGAGTTGAGCTTCTTGAGTTTCTTCTCCCAGATTCATGTAACATTCCTCACTTCTTCATCAAGGTGAGGAGAGAAGCTAGACGGGCTGACACTTCTCCACGCGGAAACACTTGGAGAAGAGAATAACGGCTCTACGCTAACATTTTATTTCAATTTATAAATAAAATGCCTTGGACTCTTATTTATGATTTCTGGGAATTCCTGTGTTAGGTTCTAATGCCACCTTCCATTTCAATTCCTTGGTCTCACCATCAGGTATTCCTCTCTTACCAGGCTGTTTCACTCAGCCGCAGGCTTTCTCCAAGTCACTGTATCTTTTGCTCCTATTTCCTTTCTCATGGTCTTAGGAGTTAACAGGTAGTCAGGGAACTGGGCTTGAGCAAGGTTGCACCAACATCTGCAGGAAACATCTGCAGGTCAAACGGTTCCATTCCTAAAACCCGACAAACAGCCGATTGAAGAAAGAAACCACCAAGGGGCATAAAGGAGACAAAGAAGTTGAAAATAGACCGTGTGCATGGCTAAGCACTGGCCCCAAATAACAGGAAGCCAGGATGTAGCACTATGCCCACTGGGTCCTTGGTGCCACAGCCTTATAAACAAAGTCCCGAAACTGACCAATGGGAAACTCTCACTGAGGACCCGTGAACTCTGCTCTCTGCCCAGAAAAGACTCCTAATACCCCTAGAGAATGCCACTGCTGCTCTCCAAAGCCCCCCTCCCCCACCCCCACCCCCCCGTGTGGGAGTCTTTTGGCTCAATAAAGCTTTTGCCTCTCATTGCTTTGTCAGGGACTCTTGCTCCTCCAGCTCTCAGATGTGAATCTGGGAACACTGATGCTGGTGGCAATGGATTCCCTAAATAAGCTTAAACTTAATTTTTAAATTATTATGGAAAACAGTTTAGGACTCTCTTTATTTCAGTCCTTGATTTCCCAAGTCCACCCCCCCTCCCACCCCTGGGGCTTAGATTTCTACTGTCAAATTGGCTGATCAAGATATATAGCAACAAAAATTAAATAATATAGCCAAAGATTCTTTTCTTTCTTTTCCCCTAAGAAATGGAAAATCAAATCTACCTTGAAACCTAGAATTAGTGGTATTGTTAACTATAAGCAAGCACATTATATTATCCTATCAAACATGATAGGATCTTTAACTGGAGTAGGAAATCATGGTGTCATACAAATAATGTGCAACGTATGGATACTCATTTAATATGACAAATAATCATGTTTAGGGGCGCCTGGGTGGCTCAGTCAGTTAAACATCTGCCTTCAGCTCAGGTCATGATCCTGGAGTCCTGGGATGGAGCCCAGAAGGGCTTCCTGCTCAGCAGGGAGTCTGCTTGTCCCCCTCCCTCTGCCCTTTCCCCCTCCTGATCTATCTCTCTTAAATTTTTTAAAAATATTTTATTTATTTATTTAAAAATCATATTTAGTTCAAACTCCCAGAAATAACAATCACAAGAATATGGATCTTGGGGAGTCTAAGTGCAAAGTGCCATGGTCATGTATATGGAGGGAAAATCTGCATGGTTGACTCACAGCTTTACATTAAAAGGAAGGAAGATTATGTTTTCATACTTACAACTATAAATCCTAAACCACACATCAAATTTAAGAATAGGCAAGTATAGGAAGAGCCTGACAAAGTCTGAAATGAATTACTATGACCTCAGTTGCCTTTTTATAGCAGTCTCTTTTTCATGTAAGTGATATGATATTGTTCATGTTGATGATATTGTCATGAGAAAAGCCATATGGAAATGAAGTCAGTGGTTATCAGAGGAGAAACAATATGTAGTACAACTAGTCCCAACTTGGAAAGCTTGCAAGGTCGGCAGGGGTGGTGGTGGTGGTGGTGGTGGTGGTGGAATGGATTTACACAGAAGGTATAGAAAATCAGAAGGAGTCAGTCTTGTAAGTAAAGATGATCATGCTGAGCCTGCTGCCTTGGGAACCTCTCAAGTACCTATTGCACTTGATGACTTGGCCTTAGCAACTAAAATAATCAAAAGTGTATAGATCCAAATAGATAGATCTGTTCTACCTGGGCACTATTGCTGTGTAGGAGCAATTACATGTCCTGAGAGGTACAATGGTGAGATTATTTTGAAAATGGACTTCAGTTGATTGCTTGTTGCCTGATAGGTCTAAATCCCCAAAATTATCAATGAGACTTGAGCTTACTGAAAAAGAATTAGGAAGTGCACAGTGGAGTCTACATCGTACATATGAATTAAGATGTAAATGCACTGAATATTCATAGTTTCAACTAGATGATGAATAATAGATTTTTAATTATTGGCTTTATAATGTTCAAGCATTTATTATATCAGAAAGCAAAACTTAGTTAAAAAAGAAATAAATATTTCAGTTAACAAATTCACGTTTAGCAACATATTTTTCATTTAGTTTAGCAAACAGTTATGGATTATACAATATGAACCAACATACTCAGTAGTGGATATAGAGATATAAATGGGACATAGTCCCTTTCTTTAAAAGACTTACCATTGGTGATGGTCACAGGGGGACATAGAAAGACTTGGAGATAATACTATTATGTTGAATTTTGAATGCATTGTTCACAAGAGGGATTTTTTTGTTATAAGCTGATTATCATAAGTGCTACTTATGATGAGTTATAGTGTAGTATCTCTTTTTGATGATCACCATTATAGTGAGTATAAAGTGTTATTGTGGCTTTTCCTTGCATTTTTCTAAATATTAATGATAAACATATTTTAAAAAGATTATTGAAGTGCCATTGATATACAGTATTATATTAGTTTCAGATGTACAATAAAGTGATTCAACAATTCTATACATTACTCAATGCTCACCACAATAAGTATAGTCACCATCTGTCATCATGCAATGTTATTGCAATATTATTAACTGTAAACCCTATACTGGATATTTCATTTCTATGACTCATTTATTTTAAGCTAGAATTTGTTTAATTCCCTTCACCTGTTTCACCCAAACCCCACTCACTTCCTTCTGGCAGCCACCAGTTCTCTGTATTTAAGAGTCTGTTTATTTTTGTTTACTTACTTTATTTTTTTAGATTCTACATGTAAGTAGAATCACATGGTGTTTTTCTTTCTCTGTATGATATATTTTACTTAGCATAATACCCTCTAGGTATATCTATATAGTCACAAATGAGAATATTTCATTCTTTTTATGGCTGACAGTATTCCATTGTGTGTATATACACCACATCTTTATTCATTCATCTATTAGTGGACACAAGTTGCTTCCACATTGTGGCTATTATAAGTTGTGCTGCAATAAACATCGGGGTGCATTTACCTTTTTGAATTAGTATTACTATTTTATTGAGTAAATACTCAATAGTGGAGTTACTTGGTCATATGTTATTTTTAATTTTTTGAGGAACCTCCATACTCTTTTCCATAGTGGTTATACCAATTTACATTCCCTGTTAAGCATCTTTTTATGTGCTTATGATCCATTAATATATACTCTTTGATGAAATGTATATTCAACTCTTTTGCCCACTTAACACAAACTGTTTTAGTATGCAAATATTTGGTAGAGAGGGATTTGGGTAAGGAAAACAACTTTTTGAAAACACCCCTTACACAAATACATTGTAATAATGTTAATTTGCATTAAAATGAGGCAGACATTTCTTTTAATTTAGGATATTCGGATAATATAAAGTAGTAGTTTATTTGTATTATGTAGGGAGCCTAGAACACATATGTCAAAAAGACAAATAAGAGGATGGGATTTCCACCTGGATGGATGACTTGACTGCTGGGACTAAGCCCAAGCCTATTGCATTTAGCTTATGCAAACCATCTAATTTCCTTTAGTTATCAAAGGAGAATCCCCTCCACTCTACTATCTGTCAATGAGCCCGGAAAGCTATTTGTATTGGGCTGAAATCCACAAGTACTCCCATCTTTCAATGATGATAAATGTGCTAAAAAGCCATAGAGAAATTCTCTACCATTGTCTTTGGCATCAGAATGGGTAGAGGGTAAGGTAAAAAAAAAAAAATTATATATATATATATATATATATATATATATATATATATATATATATATAAAAGGGAATGAAGGCAACTATGCCTCCATGGAAACCATATTCAATTAGAAGGGCTTATCCATTATCCATCTCCAGCCAATTGGTGCTACATAGAAATTTTTGTTCAATGTTTTTAGATCTAATTTTGAAAAAGAATCTGAAAATTCAGATTTTTACATAAAACATTCTCAATTTATTAACCTTATGTAGACATTGAGGGCAATTAATTTGCTATTTGCCTTCCCACTCATCCCCTGCAGATCCCCATATTCCTTTCCTTTTTATTTTTTTTGTAGAAAGAGAAACTTAGAATTTAGTTTTTTAGAAGTGAAAGGTCCCAGATAACTTGGGTGGCTCAGCTGGTTAAGCCTCTGACTTCTGGAATCCTGAAACCTCTTCTGGGATCCAGTCCTGAGTCAGGCTCCACACCCAGCAGACAGTCTGCTTGAGGATTCTCTCTCCTCTGCTATGCCTCTCCTTCTGCTCAGTGTCTGTCTCTCACTCTCAAATAAGTATATTTTTTAAAAATCGGAAAAAGAAGTCAAAGTTTCTATCTACATAGTGTTGATCAATTTATGGCATATGCAATATCACAGTGCAGTAAGGAAAGATAGTTTTTTTTTTTTTTTTTAATAGGGCTTGATCAATTGGATATCCCCATGGAAAAAAATATATCTTTTTTTTTTTTAAGATTTTATTTATTTATTCATGAGAGACACACAGAGAGAAAGAGAGGCAGAAACACAGGCAGAGGGAGAAGCAGGCTCCATGCAGGGAGCCTGGCATGGGACTCGATCTAGGGACTCCAGAATCACTCCCTTGGCCAAAGGCAGGCGCCAAACCGCTGAGGCACCTGGGCTGCCCGAAAAAAAATATATAATGACTCTTATTTCATCCCATTGACAAGTTAATTCTGTATGGATTGCTATATATATATATATGCAAAAGTAAAATAATAAAACTTGGAGAAAGAGGAGAATATTCCCCATGGGGATAGATTATATTTCCTAAATAGTATATATAAAACATTTACAATAAAAGTAAAAATATGATAAAAAATTGTACTATGTAAAAATTAAGATCTTTTATATATCAAAAGATGCTGTCAGTAGAGTCCAGGGGCAGTACTATTTGCATTAGCCTCTAGCTAAAAACTACCCAAATACCCACCAATAGTAGAATAAATAAATACATAATTGTATATCACACAATGGATACTATACAACAAGAGTGACCATTCTACAATGAAATACAGTGATATGGAATCACAAACATAATTTTGAAAATAGTAAATAATCTTCTTTATATAAAGTACATCTTACAAAACCAAACATTATTGGAAGGCAAGATAATATTTATTTGTTAAGGGCAGTGAATGCAAATGAGATGACATTGACTTCTCCAATGTCAGTAACACTGTTTCTTGATATAGATGTTTGCAAAAATGTATCATGATGCATATTTGTGATTTACTTACTTTTCTGTTGGTGTAATGCACTTAAATAAAAACATTTAAAACAATAAGGCAAGAGTCTTTGGCTTTGTTCAAACTCTTCTTAGCTCTGCAAAGACTTGGAGCAGGCTGGGTTTTAGGAAATAAGTTAGGAATTTCAATTAGGACTTTGAAGTTTAAATTCCAAATAAACATCTGTAACAGCATTTTTATAAGTGTGTTGAGATTTGTGCATCCTTTCACAATCTTCATTTTATCATGGCTCAGTGCTGGTTCTTTGTTTTACTTACCTCTCTTTGACCCTACTATTATTTCCACTTTCAAAGGAAAAGTATGTGAAGCCAAAAATGAGATTTGAATTCATGTTGTGTATGAGCTTCTGAAAGATAGACTGTATGGTTGAAGTGTGGTTTTGTGACTGCTACAATGAATACAGCATGCAATGGACTGCAAAATAGTTAAGGAATGACCAAGTTCTACAGAATGCTTCCATCCTGGTTTTTTTTTTTTTCATTAACATTTTTTCTTTTTTTAATTTTTAGGGGGAAGGGGCAGAGGTAGAGGGAGGGAGAGAATCTTAAGCAGGTTCCACACCCAGTGCAGAGCCCAACATAGAGCTCAATCTCACAATCCTGAGATTATGACTGAGCTAAAATCAAGAGACAAGGCTTAACTGACTGAGCCACTGAGGTGCCCCTGCTTCTATCATGTTTTAAATGAGATGTTCAGAGGCAGCACAGCATGATGGTTAGCTGCATGTACTGTGGAACCCACTACCTGAATAGATTCTAGCTTAGTGAGTCAATGAATTTTCATTTCTTTACCTACAGAGTGGGAGTAATTCTAGTATTTATGTCCTAGTGTGTGAGGTTTAAGTGAAATAAGGCCTATAGAGTCCTGTACACATATAATTTCACAGTAATTTTTTAATAAATATCATTATTATTATTTTTTCAATACTGGTGGGCTTAATAAAAACAGCAATTTAGTGCTGGCTTTACTGGTCTATAATTTTCTGGCATTGTGAACTTGTATATTTAACTACATGAAGCTTCATATTTTGTTTTTCTTCTGCAAAATGTGGGAAATAAGACAAAATGAGATAAAGTATGTTAAAGAATTTAGCTCAGTCTTGGGTGACATGATAAATCTGTATTTTATATAATAAATGCAAATTCAACTATGCTTATAGGGAATATAATCAGTGTCTGTGAACACATTTTTATTAATATGAATTTTGAATCTCTATTCAGATATTAGTATTGAGTGTTATTATATACATATAATAGTAATATATATAAAAGGGAGAAAAAAATTCTTCCACTGATATCAAAGACTTCTAAAACAAGCATACCAATTATACCTAAGAAACATGGTTTCTAAGTCATAGAAATGAAAATGCTATATAAATTTGAAGGTTTATGATTAAGGTAAATTTTCTTTGTCACATGCAAGGTCAAAAAAGATGCTTCTAAAAGTAAAAGAAAGTGGCCAGTGATGAGGACTTTTTCCACTTGTGTCTGAGTTCTTCAACCATGAGATGACCCCACATGCACTATGGGAGAGATACATGTATTTATCAGATCAAAACCAACCCAGTCAGTGCCACCTCCCTGCCTCAGTTAAAATAAATTAAAACCATTTTTTTTAAATAAAGGAACAAATTATGGTAAAGATTTCAGGGGCTTTACTATTTCTGTAATATAATTGCTCTTTAGGGATAGTAGTTAAAATGAGTTGAGCATTTTGTTTTATTTCATCTAGACTATCTTTCCCTCTCCAACTTTCTGGGCATGTGTATCAGTGTTCAGAAGAAGAGTAAAGGCTATTCTTGCAGAAGGGCTTGCCTTTGGAGAGAGTGTCAGGAAGGATGAGTCACTCTTAGAATTGATTCCAGATAATCTGTTGCCAAGCTGTATTTGCTAATGCAGTCATCTAAATCTTTGTGTCCATGGAACACAGTGGAAGGTAAATTTGTCCTTGTCATTACATAGCCAAAGGCCTCCTTTCAAAGATAGAAGAAAATTAATTAGACTGCAAATTCATTTATAAAATGAAAAGACAGGCTACCTTGCAAAGGGATCTGGAGGAGGAAGACTCATTTTTATTAGGAGGCTCTTCATATTTGACTCAAGTAGCATACATTTACGCAAGAGAGATAATTATTTGTCATTATTATTCTCAATCCTGCAGCTAGTCAAAACAACTAAAATTAATACTTCATCATTACCGAGTATACATATAATGCTCACTCGATAGTGACCTCACTGTGCTCAGAGATCTTGAAAGACTCAGGAAAACATTTAAATAAAATAAAAATTGAGCTAGCTAGATTCTGGAAGTTCTCAAAAAGTAAATATAATCATTGTTCCATAAAGTGATTGAAAATTAAATCAGGAAAGGAATGTCTTATCATTTCAACCATCATAATAAAGATATATGATTATACAGTTAAAATTCTGTTGAGAGTACTTAAAATTTCTATATGCTTTTGCTATTTTACAGCTAAGAAATTTTTAAAGAATACAGAACATGAAGACTTTTTTTAACCTATAAAAGTCTATCCTATTTCTGACTGTTGAGCAGTATGACTTTTTTGAAATGATAAAAATGAATTTTATAAAAGTGAGATTAGATGAACTGAAAGATTCCCAACTACTTTGCCAAAGGGATAAATGGCCCTTCTGGTTGTACGCTGTTTGCAGAACCTGGGCAACTGAAGAAAAGATACAACTAACAGCTCCCACTGGGATGATATTAAAGCTTTGAACATAATATACTGGAGAGAAAACTAGATTTAACTTATGGCAAGTGGTTTTGTTCTCTTTAATTCTTTTTTTAATAAATTTATTTTTTATTGGAGTTCAATTTGCCAACATATAGAATATCACCCAGTGCTCATCCCGTCAATGCCCACCTCACTGTGTTCTCTTTAATCCTTGATGTGCAAATAGAAAAAGAGCAAAAGAGATTGGGTGTTGTATGCTTCATAGGCGCCATTCCATTAAATGAGTCACAGAAAAGGTATTGTGTTGTCTTCATATTAATGAGTGTTGAATATAAACACCACAATTAGAAAAATAAGGAAATTTAATATCTATCATAACAAATAAAAATTTAATCAATTAAGTAAAAAATGAGGAAGTGATGACTAAATCACATAATAAATTTTGTATGCCGGGGGATGAGAATTGGGGGAACAAGTAGATCCTAAGAAAATCGTTACACACTGCAGTCCATCACTAGTGCTCTCGTTTCCACTGGATTAAAATAAAGACCACAAAACAATAGCAGCAAAATGGATTTAGCTTGATGGACACAAAATGGCTCCATGGAAACATCAAAAAAGACATTGTTAAAACCTTGCTTTGACAAACAAATTAAATCTGTATAATTTGATGTTCTTTATTTTTCTCTTACTGCACTAAAATTTTCCACTATCTCTTTTTTATAGCCAGCATTTCTAGTGTTTGCAAAGAAAGCATTTAGTTTTTATTTACTTAATAAAAGCTCAATAGGCAAGATAAACATTAAGTCCATTCTTGAAGGAAATTAGTTTGGCAAGAAAAAAGGGCAATGTTCTTAGAATGGAACTAATTATCAAAACAGGACAGGGAAAGTATGGGTAGAATACAGCCAGATAAATAGAAGTGTTGAAAAATTATGATACCTGTAATTTCTTAGAATCTGTTATACACTAAGCACTGTGTAAGGCACAGTGGGAGAATACAAATGAAATATAATGTAATTTTTTAGACCTCCTGTCAAGGAGGTCTAAACCTCATTGGAAAGACTAATACATACCACTTTTCAGTTGTGCAGAGATAGTTAATAGTGTCATGATTAATGACTTATATTTTTACCTAAATAATTTAAAATTATATTTAAATTAGGACTATAGTAGAAGACCTGAGTGCCCCCTTTAGGAGCCACTATATCAGAAGGAATTCCTGTTACTAATACCACCACCACCACCACCCCACCACTTACTTACTGGGTGCCTACAATTTGCCAGGCACAGTTTTAATTCCTTTACATTCTTTAGCCCATTGGATTCATGAAACAACCCAACTGTGTTGTGGTATTCATAACCAGTATTCCAGTTCCACAGATAAGGACCCCAGGTTACTGAGATACTAAAATAACTCTCCCACGGTTCTGAAAACTTTGAGTCTACTGCCTGAAAGGCAAAGGCTGCAAGATGTCTACCTCCCACAATAGAGAAAACTAGATATTTTGAAGTGTCTCTGACATATACAGATACCAGATAAAGGAATTTTAAAAAGCTTTTTATTTATTTATTTTTTATTTTTTTTTAATTTTTATTTATTTATGATAGTCACAGAGAGAGAGAGAGTGAGGCAGAGACACAGGCAGAGGGAGAAGCAGGCTCCATGCACCGGGAGCCTGACGTGGGATTTGATCCCCCGTCTCCAGGATCGCGCCCTGGGCCAAAGGCAGGCACCAAACCGCTGCGCCACCCAGGGATCCCTTAAAAAGCTTTTTAAATGCAGTTCTAGACTCCTAGGAATTTAGGGAAACCTCAACCAGTGAAAAGAAACTTGACAGATCAGCAATGGAGGATATGACAATAAGGAGTAAACTATAATTCTCCTAACAGTTGACTTCTTAATAAAAAACAATGGTAAGGCAAGATAAAGAAATCATTATTGTCAAGGTGCTAGGGAGGGGGAGACAAGGTGGTGATAGGGAGTGTTGATCTAGAATTGTGTGCCTACAACAATTACCTTTGAAGAATAAGAGTGAAAAAAATGTTTCAGATAAAGAAAAGCTAAATTTGCTATCAGCAGGCTGTCATTAGTTTCTAAAGGATGTCCTTTACTTTTAAAACGATGTACTTTTAAGAAAGGAAAATTATCCCAAAGTAAATGGTTAGGTTATAAGACACAAGAGTGAGCACAGAAACTGGTAAGCAGAAAACACATCTACACAAACTTCATTTATATGGAAAAAAATCTATTTTTAAAAAGCCAAAGATACACTATAGCTCCATCCACATTGTTCCAAATAGCAAGATTTCACTCTTTTTTATGGCTGAGTAATAGTTCATTGTGTATGCATACCATTTCTTCTTTAACCATGCACCAGTTGATGGACACTTGGGAAACTTCCATAATTTGGCTACAGTTAATAATGCTGCTATAAACATCAGGGTGCATGTATCCTTTTTATTAGTATTTTTGTATTCTTTGGGTAAATATCTAGTAATGCAATTGCTGGATCATAAGGTAGTTCTATTTTTAACTCTTTGAGGAGTCTCTATACTGTTTTTCAGTGTGGCTACACCAGTTTGCATTCTTGCCAACAGTGCAAGAGGGTTCCCCTTTCTCCACACCACACCCTCGTCCCAAAGCCATTGTTTCTTGTGCTGTTGATTTTAGGCATTCTGACAGATGTGAGGTGATATCTCATTGTGGACAAATACCATATAATTTCACTCATGTGGAATTTAAGAAACAAAACAAATGAGCAAAAGTGGAGGAGAGAAACCACGAAACAGGCTCTTATCTGTAGAGAACAAATTGATGGTTACCAGAGCGGGGGCCAGAGGGTTGGGGGAGGATGGGTTAAATATGTGATGGGGATTAAGGAGGACAGTTGTGATGAGCAGTAGGTGTTGTATGGAAGTGATGAATCACTAAATTGTACACCTGAAACTAATATTATGCTATATGTTAACTAACTGGAATTTACATAAAAACTTAAAAAATGAAAAAAACAGTCAAAGAGAAGAAAAGCTAAAAACAGGCCAAATCAAAAGTATAAAGTATGATTGCAGACATGAGTTAAAAATACAACAGTAATAACAAAATAAATGTCAACATGCTATATTTAGCAGCTAACAGACCGGTGTTAGAATGTTAGATGGAAAATGGTCCAATTATATTCTATTTACAAGAAACATACTGAAGCTATGAGGACATAAAAGTTTGAAAATATCAGAAGCAAATGTGTATTAGCTGTTTTATTATAAAAGAGTCTTTAAAGACACATTATTTTAGAAACAAAGTCCTATTTAATAATAGATAAATCAATAAGAAAATTATGTAAATTTAGGCTTTTGTTTAAATTTTTGTATGTCCATATCAAAATAGCCTTAAAATATAAAAAGTTAGGATGCCTGGGTGACTCAGTTGGTTAATTAGCTGACTCTTGATTTTGACTCAGTTCATGATCTCAGGATCCTGAGATTGTACCCCGAATCAGACTCTATGCTCAACAGGAAGTCTGCTTCAGGATTCTCTCTCTCCCTCTCTCTCTGCTCCTACCACCACTCTCACTCTCTTTTTCTCTAAAATAAATGTCTTCTTTAAAAATTAAAAATGTTATTTATTTATTTTAGGGAGAGAGAGAATGTGAACAGGGGAGGTGCAGAGAGGGAGGGAGAAAGAGAATCCCAAGCAGACTTTGCACTGAATGTGGAGCCCCACATGATGCTCCATGTCATGATCCAAGATATGACCTGAGCCAAAACCAAGAGTCAGATGGTTAACCAACTGAGCCCCATGGGCACCCCAATAAATAAATCTTTTTAAAAAATGTAGAAAGTCAAAATGGTTACACCTGATAGAAAAAATTGGCAAAACATTTAATATCATGGGAAATTTTCAAACCTTTCCATTTTTGTTAAGACAAATGGATATGGTATGTATTATTTGAACAATACAATTAACTTGATTTAATGGGTATATATTGAAGTCTGCACTCAGGAATCAAGACTGCACATTATTTTCAAATGTACATTGAATATTTATAAAATCTGAGTATATAGTAGGCCATAAAGAGAATCTGAAACTTTAAAATATTTTTAGAGTATCTAATAAAACATATTTTCTAAACATAATACAATTAAGTTGTAAAACAATAACAAAATGATAAATCTAAAAGCCTTATATGTTAGAAAATTTTAAGACCTCCTTCTAAATATTTCTCAGATCAAAGAAGAAATAATGGAAATTAGTAAATATACAAAGAAATGAATATGAGATAACTTTAGAAGATGAAGTGGGTACAACACTTTTAAGGGAACTTAGTTTTGAATGCTTATATTGAAAGAAAAAGAAGTCTATAAAATGCAAGGTAAGCATCTAATTGAAGAAATTAGAAAGTGATTAAAGAATCAGCCTAAGCAAAGAGGCAATAAAAATAAGAACAGATAAAAGCATTCAAAACCCAGAATTTGGGGATCCTTGGGTGGCTCAGCAGTTTAGCGCCTGCCTTGGGCCCAGGGTGTGATCCTAGAGTCCTGGGATTGAGTCCCACATCGGGCTTCCTGCATGGAGCCTGCTTCACCCTCTACCTGTGTCTCTGCCTCTCTCTCTGTGTGTCTCTCAGGAATAAATTCTTAAACACAAACAAACAAACAAACAGAATTTAATTCTTTAAAAATACCAAAAACAGACAGATATATGAAGATTAATCAAGAAAATAGGAAAGGAATCACAAGTAAGCAATATTAGAAGTTTAAAAGAGGACACAGGGATGGGTGGGTGGCTCAGTCATTGAGCATCTGCCTTCAGCTCAGGGCGTGGTCTCAGAGTCCCTGGATCAAGTCCCACATCGGCCTCCCCATGAGGAGCCTACTTTTCCCTCTGCCTGTGTCTCTGCGTCTCTCTCTGTATCTCTCATGAATAAATAAATAAAGTAATTTTTTAAAAATAAAAATGAAAGAGCACGCAAATATAGATATAACAGATTCTAAATATGAAGGGTAAAATCTGCCAATTGTCCTTTACTCTGAGATTGTACTCTTACTCTTTGTCATTCAATATTCTCTTTTGTGTTAAATGATGGAGATAGGAGTACTTGGTGGCAGCTATATTTTATTCTAATATTCTTATCTGACAAAAGTAAATATTGAGGTAAGAGGAGAATTACAAGAAAGGCAGGGCCATTATCATTAGTATGATGCCCTAGAATTTATGTAAGGATGAAGTTTCAAAATGTAGAAGGTTAGAAGCATCAAGGGCTCCTAGGAAAGGTTGGAGCATAAAACCTAAGAAAAGAGTAATTTTACCAATAGAGTTCTCTATAATTAATCTCAGAATTTTGAACATATGAAAGCACTAGTTAATTCTTTATCTTTCAATTGATAAATCTAATAACATAAGAGCCATAGAAAAATAAACCCAGCATTTTGCACCTAAATTTTTATAGGAGGCTTTTGTGTGGATCCATTAGAATTCAGGAAAACACTATGCATAGCTTGCATTTCCCAATTAAGCAATGCCTTCAATAAAGCCATCAGTGACTTATTAGTTGGATTAATTAGAACAGCTGCTGCTCCTTCATTTTACCAGATGTTAAAGGTTCTCTATGGGCCTGATGAATCATATGGATAATTAAGCAATATATATATATGCAATTATATATATATATTTAAATAATTATAACTTTTCTATATTGTTTAGTGTAAACAGATACTCTAATTATATAGAGATCCTTCTTTAGTTATTTACCAAAAAATCCCTATAATTTTGTGTAGTCTTATAGGTATATCTATGTTCTATGAGATTTAGTTGGCTCTTAAATTATAGAACAATTAAATTTTATTTAAGATTAAAAAAAATTAGTTTGACTTGTAGTCACCTGCCTATGTGTGTTGCTTTAGATGCTTTTCCCATACTCATAGCTAACACTTAAAATTTTAATTAGACAAATAAATGTACTAAATAATATATGTAAAATTCTACCATAATCTCTGTGGGGAAATACCAAGTAAGACATGGTCAGTGAGCTTAAAAAGCATTTTAATAGGATGAAGTGAAGGCAAATTTGAAGAATCAAAGTAAAATTGTTGGAGCATTCTTTGATTCCCCAGAGTTTCAATATGTATAAGCCAAATCCAAAAATATGAGCATGAAGATGACAGCAGTAGCAAAAATTGGTTACATTTTCTTTTATTGTGACCACAGTGCAGTCAAAAGCAGGATATACCTATTTACATCCTTAAAGGAGCTTTCCTTTGGAATAAACTTACCTCACCCTAAGAGTCCCCTGTTTATCACTTTCCTAAAATGGTGATTATCCTCAACATCACCAATATTCTTTTTATTTTATTAGGACTTTAATTCTGCTGCCTATTAAAATTGAAGTCTGACTTTTCTCTTTAAACTTTCCATTGTGTCTTTTGTCAGTATCATTAGAGAAATTTCTCAGTTGTGCCAAACTGATATTCTGTTATTAAATATTATCCCAATATTAAGTAATTTATCCATTAATAAGATAAATTTGGATGGTTCTTTGAATGTTTGAAAATAACTTCCCAAATTGGTCTATTAAATATAAATTGGGGAATATCAAGTTCAATGTTCAAGTTATACATACTAATAAAAAATATTTAATATGTTCCTCAGAGGGAGAATAAAGCTTTTGATGCCTTTAAATATTCTTTCCATCAGAAAGCCTACTTAGAAAGAATTTATAAAATGCAAATTAATCTCAAGAGAAGGGAATATGGAAAAGCTGCTAGTCTTCCTTGGAGAGATGATTATAAAATGAAAATGGATTTGACACTCAGCAAAAAATGCCTAAATCCATTGAGATTTGAAGAAGAAAGAAACCAACAAACCAAAGAAAGTTATGGCATACCATACATTTTCTGAAAATTATAACACTGGTTTTCTAAACGTGTTAAAAGGGATGGCATAAAAGGAATCAAACTCTTGGACTTAAGGAAAATAGGAGAAAAGTTTTACGGCAATGGCAGTTGCCAGAGAACACCTTTCAATAATATATATCCAAGATATTTCCCTTTGTACATTTTACATATATAAAATGTACAGGACCTTATTACAAAGTTCTATAAAGATTCTATAAGATTTCCCAAATTATATTTAGTAATTAGATGCGACTGTTTTACAACATGTCCACAGGTTCTTTGATACTCCTCTTCTGAATCGATGAAGCTTAATTCATCTCTGTTTGAATCTGGACTGCACTTAGTAGCTCACATCTAGAGACAGCAGAAGTTAGAAGATGTCACTGTTGACATTACATTTTAAAAAGAAAGTGATCTCTGTCTTAATCGTGTTCCCCCCTCTCTATCTCAAATCACATGCTCTGGGGAAGTCAGCTGCCATGTTCTAAGGTAGTTGGGGGGGTGGGGAGGGAAGGGTGGGAGGGTTCTGGCTGCCACTTTGTGAGGACATTCAGGCAGCCAAGAAAAGGCCACACAGTGAATCTGCCAGACCCACACGAGTGAAGTCAGAGGCAGATTTGTCTATGTTTGCTAACACTTAATGTGAATCAGCTTGTAAGTAAATCTTTGGTCCAAACGTGAGATGATAGCGTTCCTGTTTGAGAGCTTGACTGCAAGAGAGACCCTAAGCTAGAATTAAGCAGCTAAGCCACTCTTGGATTTCTGACCCACAGAATCTATGTGATAAGGAATTCTGGTTGTTTTAAGCCACTAGGATTGATGCAAGTTATTACACGATAGTAATTAATACACTGAAAGATTAAAATAATAAACGCAACATAACTTTTTGTTTCAGAGATTTATGAGTCTTTTTGGAGGATAGCTATCAAGTAATATACTTGAATAATATAATTATTTCTTATCTTGTTTTACTGAGTTGGAAATTGTTTATGGTTAACTGATACTTACTTGATGGCCAGAATTTAATTAGTATTGACTAGAAATACGTTTTTCTTGGTTAACATTTGTAGAAAATCACCACTGACCATACTTGTGGTCCCTGAATTAAGAGCAGTAACTTCCAAATTAGCTAAACTTAAAGGAGATATATGTCATTCATTATCTTCTTTTATTTAATCTAAGTGTTGCCATATTTGTTAAATATTTGATAATTATCAAAGAAAACTGAATACACATTAAGAGAGTGGGATATTTGAGTTCAAATTTCCTGTCAAGTATGACTTGACATAGATCAACATTATGAACCAGTAGGATATAATCTCAAACTAAATTTAAGTGTTTTCTCTGCCTAACTTGAGGGAACTTTTGTTGTAAAGCAAAAAACCATCACCTTAATGAATAAACACATCAAATTAGTCAAAGAACCCTCAATACAAATTTAAGAACATATATTTATGGACAGTGAATTAAAGGAGTTATGTAGTTATTAAATATTTAAATAAGAGGGACATTAGGGGCCTTTTCAAACTTTTCTTGAATTGTAAAAGACCACAGAAAGAAGTCTTAATTAAATATAAAGTCAATAATCAAGTTAAAAAATAATGCATATAAGCAAAAAGCATCAATTGCTTGCATTTACTAAGATTTTGATTCTAGTTAACACCATCTCTCATACTGTTCATCCTACTACGTTATGAATGTCTTTTTACTTATTAGGTGACATTACAGAAGGCACAAGGATAGTGCCTGACACAGAGTATTTTAGTAATGTAAAAGTTATATTGTGTTATATTTTTAATAGTTTCATTTCTATCTTTGTCTTCTCCCCAAACTGTGGCCACACTGAGGACAAGAACTTTATCTTCTCATTGTTTGTTACACTGCTGATACCGTGGAGAGTGTTGAATTGAAACTGGTTGATAGTATGTTTAATTGGAATCAACTTGACTTTAAAGAATGGTTGGAAGAGGTTGTGCTCCTCTGATTGAGGTACCCTGAAGGAGAAAATCAAGTTCTTATCAAAGTATCTATGGAACATTTTTCTTCATTTCTCTTCATGTTAGTAAAGTAAATTAAATATAGGAACGGTGGCCTGTCATATGAAATGATATATTGTCCCAAGGGACTGAAAATATTTATTTAAAGTCTCTGTATTGATAATAATGTGGGTCTTGTCAGCATATTGGTCAAAAGAATAAAAGATCCCAAGATTATATCTCTAAAAATATTTTAAGTGACAGAGTGGCTAAAGTTAAGCATTACTCTCTGTAGAGACATTCCAATTTTAGAAAAATTTCCAGGGAAAAGACATAGAATAACCTGCCTCTGACCAACTATACCTAGATAATTTTCCTTAGCATTGTACACCAAAATATTAAAATACAGACTACTAGCCACTTGGATCATCCTGAGAGGAGATTAATCAGGTAGAGAATGGGCTCATATCATGTCATTTGGACATCACTGAATGAACTTGAGAACTCAGTCAGGAGAGGAAAAGTTAAAAGAAGAACTTTCAAGTATTTATGTATTATTACTAGTAACAGAATTACACTTGGTGTATGTGGTGCCAGAAGGCAAAATAAGAAGGTTCTAAGAGATAGAACTCAATCAAATATAAAGGATAACTTTTAGGTAATTAGCAATGTCCTAAAACATGATTTTGGAAACCAATTGTTGAGGCTGAACTTTAGTGAGCCTATTAGTCTAGGTAACATGTAGGTGCCTTCAAACTCTTTGATTTTATAACTTCACAATTTACCCATCTACAAAAGCATCTCTCTCTTCTATTTATCTATATAACCACATTCATTTTTAAAAATTATCATTGTGGGTTCCTGCAGGGGTGGAGATAACATATGGTCAACCTACCATACTTGTGAGACATTTCCTCCTAATTCCTGCCAAGAAAATCAATCCTAATTGGTTGTAATACATCTGACTTGCCCATTATGCAAGTAATTCTGCTCCAAAAATGACAAATGCATTCTTTCTAATCTAAGCTCTGATCTCATCATTATCTTTCTTAAAACTATTAGCAACTAATTTTTTCTGTGGAAACAGCTTACTTAAAATTACAGTGTCCAAAATAACAAGTATCATTTCTGAATATAACTTCCCAGGTATTCTCTGTTCCAATAAAATATATTATATATCTTACTATAATATCTGGCTTAGTATATCTTACTATATACTTTAGTATAACATACTATATAGCTTACTATATCTCTCACTGGATATCTGACTTTGGTTTCACAGTGACTTTATATGTTTTTTTCTTCTTTCCACTTAAAATCGTGTTTTTTTTTTCACCTATCAAAAAAAAAAAAACAAAAAAAGAAAAGATGTTAATACAAATTTCATTTGACACTTGAATATTACCTAATTCATTAAAACTTTCTGATTCTGCATATCTTCTTGCATTCTCTTCCAAAACTGGAAAGATTTTTTTTTGTTACTAGCTTGTGTAATTTTTCAGGAATTTGTGTCAGCAAGTTGTGTTTAAAAAAAAAACAAAACTCAAATATGATTGACATATAACAAACATGTTATTTTCAGGTGTACAACATAGTGATTCAATATTTGTATATATTGTGAAATTATCACCATAATAAGTCTAGTTAACATTCATTACCATATATAGTCACAAAATTTTTTTCTGGAGAACCTTTAAGATCTATTCTGTTAGCAACCTTCAAGTATGCAATGCAGTGTTATTCACTGTAGTCACCATGCTGTATGTTAGATCTCCAAAATTTATTCATCTCATAACTGGAAGTTTGTACCTTTTGACCCCCTTCACACATTTTACCCACTACCCACCCCCACCCCCTGCCTTTGACAACCTCCAATCTGCACTCTGTAGCTCTGTATCTATGAGCTTGTTTTTATGTGTTTAAAGATACCACATGTAAATGAGATCACACAGTATTTGTCTCTGTCTGACTTATTTCATTTACCAAAATGCCCTCAAGGTCTATACATATTGTCAAAAATGGCAAGATTTCATTCTTTTTTTAATGCCTGATAACATTCTATTATATATGTATCTATAATATTTTCTTTACCCATTTATCTATTGATGAACACTTAGGTTGTCTCATATATAGGCTATGTAAATATGCTGCGAAAAACATGGAGGTATACACATCATTTTGAGTTAGTTTTGCCTTTTTTTTTCAGATAAATTCTAGTCATGAAATTGCTGGATTGTATGGCAATTCTATTTTTCATCTTTTGAGGAATCTCCATACTGTTTTCCACAGTGGCTATACCAATTTACACTCCCACCAAGTGCACAAAGGTTTCCTCTTCTCCATGTTCTAACCAACTTTTGTTATTTCTTGTCTTTTTGATAATAGCCATTCTAATAGGTATGAAGTAATATCTCATTGTGATTTTAATTTGCATTTCTCTGATTATTAGTGATGTTGAGCACCTTTTCTTTTTTTTTTTTTTAAAAAGATTTTATTTATTTATTCATGAGAGACAGAGAGAGAGGGGCATAGACACAGGCAGAAGGAAAAGGAGGCTCCATGCCAGGAGCCTGACGTGGGACTTGATCCCAGGTCTCCAGGATCACGCCCTGGGCTGGAGGCAGTGCTAAACCGCTGAGCCACACGGGGCTGCCCTTGAGCACCTTTTCATGTAGCTGTTGTCCATCTGTATGTTCTTTTTGATAAAAATAAAAGTCCATTCAGAGCCTTTTCCCCCACCTTTTCTTTTTTGAGAGAGAGTGAGTGAATGTGTACACTTGAGCATGGCAGGGGAGGTAAAAGGGAAAAGGGAGAGGGAGAGAAAATCTTAAGCAGGCCCCATGCCCAACGAAATGCCTGAGATGTGGCTCAATCTCAACACCCCTAACCTGAACTGAAATCAAGAGTCAGATAATTAACTGACTGAGCTACCCAGGCACCCCTACTGCTCAATTGTTATTTGGATTGTTTGTTTTATTATGGAGTTGTATGAGTTCTTTTCATATTTTGGATGTTAACCCCATTATCAGATATAGTATTTGAAAATATTTTCTGACATTTAATGGGTTGTTTTTTCATTTTGTTGACAGTTTCTTTGCTGTGCAACTTTTTAATTTGATACAGTTCCATTTGTTAATTTTTTGATATTTTGGCTTTTGGCATCAACTCCCTCCCCACCAGTGCCATCAAGAACAATCTCAAGATTACCACCTATGTTTTTTTCTATGTATTATGGCTTCAGATCTTATGTTCACGTTTTTTTTTTTTTTTTTAAGATTTTATTTATTTATTCATGAGAGACATAGAGAGAGGTAGAGACATAGGCAGAGGGAGAAGCAGGCTCCCCACAGGGAGCCCAATGCTGGACTGGATCCCTGGTCCAGGGATCATGCCCCGAGCTGAAGGCAGATGCTCAACCACCAAACTACCCAGGTGTCCCACTTAATTTCAAGTTTTTAACCCATTTTGAGTTGATTTTTGTGTATGGTATAAGATGATGATCCATTTTCATTCTTTTGAATGTGACTTCCTGTGTTCCTTTTTATAATCTACTTTGTGTCTCAGAATTATATGATAATCCTATACCCAAATTTTTCATTAGGAATGCTGTATCTTTAGCCTAACCATAATCAGAGTCAGAATTCAATGCTTATTTGTTGGATTGAAGTTGCAAAATTCCACATATAAAATATAATTTTTGAAAGTCATGGAATTTTTACCTTGTCAAAGAGATTTAGTTAACCCATGTCCCTTATAGTGAACTATTGATTCAGAAGTTTTTATTTAAACTAAATTAGTCAGTAAAAATGATTATTCTTTTCCTAGGATGTTTACATAGATTATCCTTCTCTCCACAGTAAGAACCCAATAGCTATTAAAATAAAAATAGTATCACTGTGTACCTACCAATCAGTATGGTTTTAAATCATTGAAAAAAATAGATGAAAATAAATCCCATCCTAGGATTTATTAGACTAAGTCCAAATTAATTTGCTTTAGGCGTATAAAGATTATTGGAGATTGCTTGTGTTGAAAAAGCCAAAAGCAAACTGGGGAGACAAAGGATATTTTGAAAATGTATGAAAGCAACAAAGGAAATGTTATGAATAATGTTTTCCTTAATTTATATGTAAATATGTTGATAAAATGAAGATTAAGTTAATATTGAAAAGATAAATATGTTTACACTTTTTCAATTGAAAAATAGTTGTTATACTATTTTAATGTGTACAACATGGTGACTTGATTATTATATGCTTTACAAAATACCATAATAATAGTCTGTCACCATACAAAATTATTACAATAGTATTGACTATACTTCCCATGATGTACTTATCAACCCCTTGCCTTATTTTTTTGTCACTGGAAATTTATACCTCTTTTACTTTCACTTTTCTTCCTTTTTTTTTTTTTATAAAGATTTTATTGATTTATTCATGAGAAACAGAGAGAGAGGGAAGCAGAGACACAGGCAGAGGGAGAAGCAGGCTCCATGCAGGGAGCCCGATGTGGGACTTGAACTCCGGGTCTCAAGGATCATGCCTGGAGATGCATGATCTCCAGGCATACTGGAGGCGCTAAACCGCTGAGCCACCCAGGCTGCCCCTCACCTTATTCCCTCACCATTCTCCCCTCTGGCAACAATCAATTTGTTCTCTATATTTGTGTCTGTCTCTTCTTGTTTTTTCACTTTGTTTCTTAGATTCTATGTATGAGTGAAATCATATGGTATTTATCTTTCTCTGACTCATTTCACTTATAATGCTCTCCAGGTCCATCCATATTATTGTGAATAATAAGATGTCATTCTATTTTATGGCTGATTAACATTCCATTGTGTGTGTGTATGTATTTCACTTGTGAAGTCTTCTGTCTTGGACGTTTATTTTTTGGAAGTTTTTTTTATTACCAATTCAATTTGGCTACTAGTAATTAGTCTATCCAGATTTTCTATTTCTTATTGATTGAGTCATGGAACACTATATATTTCCAGAAATTTATCCATTTCTTTTAGGTTGTCCAATTGTTGGCATATTAGTTTTCATAGTAGTTCCTGTATTTCTGTGGTATTGGTTGCAACTTCTCTCTATTTTCAGATTTTATCTATTTGAATCATATTCCTTTTTTCCTTTTTTTTTTATATTTTCAAAAAGCCAGCATTCAGTTTCATTGATCTTTTCTATTTTTTTGTTTTTTATTTGGTTTAGTTTTTCTCTGTATTTTATTACTTCCATTTCTATTCTGATCTTTATTATTTCCTTTCTTCTATTAGCTTTGAGTTTTGCTTGTCCTTTTTCTAGTTCCTTTTGGTATAAGGCTAAATTGTTTGAGATTTATTTCTTGCTTCTTGAGGTAGACCTGTATTGCTATAAACTTGCCTCTTAGGATTGCTTGTGCTGCATCCCAAAGATTTTGGACTATTGTGTTTTTATTTATCCCCATGTATTTATTTATTTTTTTTAAATCCTGCTCTATTTTGTTATCATTGTTGTTGCTGACCAGTTGGTTGCTTAGCCTCCATGTTTGTGTTTTTCTATTTTTTACCTTGTAATTTATTTCATAATTTCTGGTCAGAACAGCTGCATGATATGATTTCATTTATTTTATTAAGAATTGTTTTATGAACCAACTTGTGATTATGCTTCCAGATTGCTAAGTCATTATCCTGCCTCCTCTAATATGCTATTCATTCCCTTTGATTTATTTTTCATTTTTGTTATTGTATTTTTCAATTTTGGCAGATTTAAAAAAATAGTTTCCATCTCTGTTGAAGTTCTCACTGATTGTATACACTTTTCTCTCAGGTTTATTAACACTACTTTGGATTTTTTATCAGATAGATTGCTTATCTCCATTTTGTTTAGCTCTTTTTCTGGAATTTTGCCTTTTTCTTTCATTTGGCTATTTCTCTGTCTCCTCATTTTGTATGACTCTCTGTGTATTGGCTCCCTCGATACTATGTATTGAGTAGGTCAGCTACATCCCTAATCTTAATAGAAGTGGCCTTGTTTAGAAGATGTCCTTTGGTGCCCCATCCAGCAATGCCCCTAGTCATGGAGCGATGCTCCAGACATTCCAGAGGTGTCCCCTGGGTCTGCTTTGTGTGCTCTACTGTTGTGGCTGAACTGCAACTGCTACATGAGCTATGGTGGGCAGGGCTGGCCCTTAGTCCAGGTGCCTGCAATGATCAACCTTGACTACTACAGGCAGACTGGCAGGCAGAGCAGGCCTCTGGCAAGGCTGACTGAAAGGCCTCACTGCAGCCACTGTAGGTGCACGGCCTGGTAGGACTAGTCACTGATGCAGCTGGGTGAGAGGCACAACTGTGGCTACTGAAGACAGGCTGCTGAGTGGGGCTAGCTCCCCACTATCTGAGGCAGAAGTTGCTCTGCTGGTGTGTCAGGCCTGGCTAGGGCTGCCTACCAGTTGTGGCAGGGCAATAGTCACTTTAGGGCATGCTAGTCCTTACTGATCCCACCTGCTGGGTATGGTCAGGTAGGAGCCACATGCAAGGGGCACTTGCTGGGGAAGACGGGTTCATTGGGTGGATCCACGGTTGAACACCTGGGTTGGGCAATTAGTGCTGGTGAGGTAGATGGGGGGTGTCAGAACTGTTTCCTGCAAGTGTCTAGCTAGCTAGGATGAAAGAGGGGAAGAAAAATGGTGCTCAGTAGCACCTCCATTCACAGAGAAAACTTCTGCAGATCCCTGTCCCTCTGGCACATGTTCTAAAATTAATCAATCTTCATATATACAACAGATGCTTTTCAAACTGTTACTTCCATACTAGGTCTTGGTCAAAGGGATATAGCATGCTGTCCTTTTAAGAGTGGAGATTCAGTTTTCTTTAATCCTCCTGTTCAGAGAATTGGCAGAATTAAATCTTGCCAATTTCAAAGCTGTTGGAGTTATGCCCCATCAGTTTCAAAGTAAGACTTTATGGGGGCTTGTCTTCCTAGTGCAGGCTTCCAGGGCTAGGGGGCCTGATTTGAAACTTGATCCCCTTCTCAGGGAGTGCTTCCATGCTTGTGATATCCCTCCTACTTGTGGGTTTCTGTCACATGGGTGGGGGTTTGGTTCCCTATCACTTCTCTTCCATTCCTGCCCTTTTGGTGTAGGCTTTTGTTGTTGTTCTTTAATATCTTGAGGAATGGAAGATCTGCTCTGCTTGTCTCAGATCATTTTCCAACTGGATTGCATTACATGTAGTTGTTGCTTGAGTATGTCTATGGAAGGAGACCTCCTACTCCATCATCGTCCTAAAATGTTTGCAGTTTTAAGCAGTGACAAGCAAAATAATAAACATGATGATTCTCAGCTTGAATAGTATATCACAGTTCTCTATAAGGCGATCTCCAGGCCAATTTGATATGCCACCTCATTTTTAACTGTTAAAGTGTGCTTAATAATATGTCATAAAAAAAAGGTTTGTATAATGTGTTTTAGTATATTAGGGCTTGACATTTGGTGGAAACTGAGTATTTACATTTGAGTCAGAATTTGGCAGTTGTGTTCTCTCATATTTATTTTTAGATCCTTAATATTTGAATTTCCATGAGGGTGAAAAAGACACCTGTTGAAGAAGAACTAGAATTAAGATCTCACTTTTTTCTATTCATACTCCAGACTATTTTTGTTAAAAAAAATTTCCAACATGTCCCTTTAATCAGTGTGGCTTGAATCCATATTGTGAGAAAAACAGCTGTGGTTTCTGAGAAAACTCTCTATAAAAATTATATGGTATGAGTACTTGTGGCATATTTCAGTATCTTTCTCTCCATCTGTGAATAAAGCAAAACAATAATAGAAACAATAAAAATTAATAAACCAGATTATGTAAATTTCAAATTTAAACACAACTGAGACTGGTCAAACCACAGTAGAAAAGGGAGAGAGGAATGTAAAGGGTTTTTAGAGGAAGCAAACCTTAGAGAGTGATCCCAGAATACACTCTCTGGTTATGAAAGGTTTACTCTGAGGACTAAGGCAAGAGCTGAGGTGAGCAAAAATGAGATGGAGAAGAGTGTGAAGGAAGAAAGGAGGGGGTACATGGGATATGAAGAAAGCCTACTATTAATAGACATCTCAAACACCACAAGTCATACATGCATATCCTGAAGCTCAGGGATTGACCTTGAGAAACATAGATCATGTCCCTTTCTGGGATTGTTGAAACACTTGGGGATGACAGTGCTAATGCAAAAACTAACTCTGGATGTAGTTAGAATCAATCAGAGAAGAAAGGAGGCTGGCTAAACACTGCCTCTATGGCAGCCAGGAAAACAAGAGTCTTTCCTTCTTTAGGAAATCTGAAAGGTTAGTCAGGACTTTCCCTTCACTGATGCAAGCCATACCCTGTATATAGCTGGCTCAGGAAAATCTAATCTATTCAAAGATGAGTGACAAAAATAAGGAAGAAGAGAAAAAGGAAGAATAGGAAGAAAGAGAAAGGAAAGGATGAGAAGAAGGGAAAGAGCAAAGGAAAGGGAAGAGGAGGAGAAAAAGAACTGATACTTCATCTGTAGTAGAAAGAATGAAAAAAATCATTGAGAGAAAAAGCAAACTGTATAAACGTATATTTAAAAGCCATTTATTAGAAAATATGTTGTTCAAAATAGAAAAAAAAATGATCTACCATTTCTATACAAATTGAAAAATTAAAACAGTTGCTTCTAAGAAGATGGGCACAAAGCACAAACTCAGGAGCTTATAAAGAATAAATCATGAGACAATGAAAGGAGCTGTGACTAGTCTAGATGTGCCAATCAAAACTGTGAAGGTTCTGAATATGCCAAATAAAAGGGAAATTTTCAGGCCCAAATATATATATTTAGAAGACACTCACTTTAAGTATAAGCTCAGGTTAAAAGACAGGGATAGAGAGAGGTAGGGGATAGGGATAGAGAATGATATACCATGTAAATAGCAATCAAGAGGTAACTGGAATACCTATTTCAATTTTACACAAAGCAGGCTTCAGAATAAGGAAGATTATTAAGAATAAAAAGGAATATAAAGAAAAAGAATAAAAAGGAATATTACACAATGGTAAAGAAGTCAATTCTCTGGATGCCTGGATGGCTCAATTGGTTAAGCATCTCTTGATTTTGGCGCAGGTCATGATCTCAGGTCATGAGATTGAGCTCTGCATTGGGCTCCACACTGGATATGGAGCCTGCTTATGATTCTTTCTCTCCCTCTGCCCCTGCCTCCAATCCCTCCTTTCCCACCTCCACCCCACTCACATGTGTATATGCACACACATTCAGTCTCTATCTCTCTCTCAAAAAAAGATCAATTCTCCAAAGAGTCATATTATTCATAAATGCATCTCACAAAAGGAAATCAAAGTAAGTGAGGTAAAATCTGATGGAGAAATACGCAAATCTTCTATTATAGCTGAGGAGTTCAACGCTCTTCTTTCAGTAATTAATAAATCAAGCAGACAGAAAATCATTAAGGATACAATTGATATGAACATCACTATCAGTCTACTTGATCTAATTCACATTCATAGGACATTCCACTCAACAATAGCAGAATAAACATTCTTCTCAAGTTTACATAAGACATTCATCAAGATAGACTGAATTCTGGGCTATAAAACATAGCTGAGCAAATTTAAAAGAATAGAAATCATACAAAGTATGTTTTTACATCATCCTAGAATTAAACTAGAAACCAGTAACAAGAAAATATCCAAGTATCTGGAGATAAGTAACATATTTCTAAATAACACATGAGTCAAACAATTTTTTAAATATTTTAAATTATAATAAACTGAAATTACATCTTATCAAAATTTGTAGAATGTAGTAAACAAAGTGCTTGGAGCAAAATGTATAATATGAAGTGAACATATTAGAAAATAAGAAAGATCTAAATTAATAACAAGAGTTTTCATCTTAGAAAACTAGAGAAGAGCAATTTGAACCTAAAATGAAACAGGGAAAAAAAAATTAGAGCAAAAAAATCAATGAAGTTGAAAAGAGTAAAAAAAGAAAATAGACAAAACCAAAGATGATTACTTGAAAAATCCATAAAATTGATAAGTATCTAGCTAGTCTAACCCAGAAAAAAGGATAAAGACACAAATTATCAATTTAAAAAGTGGAAAAGGGATTGTCAAGGTTATTAAAAGGTTAATAAATTCAAAGAGCAACTCTGTCTGCAAAGTTGACAACTTAGATGAAATGAACCAGTTCCTTTAAAAGACACAAACTATCCAAACCCAAACAAGGAAAAATAGGTGACATGGATAGCCTTATAATCAATAATTAATAACTTTATAAAAAAAGCACCAGGCCCAGATTGTTTCAGTGTTAAATTTTACCATACAATTAAGAAAGAAATTATACTAGTTTTCCACAATCTTAGACTTCCTAACTCATCATAAAAGGCCAGCATTACCTAAATATCAAAATCAGAAAAAAGGCAATACAACAAATGAAAATGACAGAACAATATCTCTTATGACCATAGATGCAAAATTCCCAACAAAATATTAGCAAATCAAATAGAACAATGTATGGAAAGGATTATACACCATGACCAAATGGGATTTATTCCAGGTTTGCAAAACAGGCTCAACATTAGAAAATCAATCAGCATAATCACCATATTAATAAATGAAAATGGAAAATTATAGGATTATATCAGCTGATGCAGGAAAAAAAATGGTAAAGATTTAACACTCAATGATAAAAACTAAGCAAGGCAGGAATACATGGCACTTCCTCAGTTTGGAAAGGAGAGATGCAATAAATGCTGTTGGAGCAACTGGATGAACATTTAGAAAGAGTAACTCTGGTCTGCACTTTCCATCATACAACAGAATATAACTCAAATGGCTCAGATGCTTAAATTTTTTTAATTAAATAATAAAAAGTTGAAAATATCTTTAAACCCTGGATTGGGGAAAGTTTTTCTTACCAATACTCAAAGCCTAGATATCATAAGGAAAATGATTGATGCATTTGATGGT
Organism: Canis lupus baileyi; assembly: GCF_048164855.1. Taxonomy (NCBI): domain Eukaryota; kingdom Metazoa; phylum Chordata; class Mammalia; order Carnivora; family Canidae; genus Canis; species Canis lupus. Next base: position 76,888,835 of record NC_132839.1, read on the forward strand.
GTGTGTGTAAAACTTCAGTACTGCAAAAACTAAAAGAAGAACATTACTTCCAAAATAAAAGGATGAAAGATAAATTGAGAAAAAGTATTTAAAACTTATGTTTCAAAAGCTATTATGTAAAGAATGCTTAGAAATTCGTAAGATAAATATCAAAAATCCAAAGAATATGAATGGGCAATTACAAGGATTTGAAACACAAATAGTTATTAAACATATAAAAGGTATTCAATTTTATTCCCAAGAAAAGAAAATGTAAATTAATATTGCAATGAGGTATTGTGCTCTATGCATCCAATTGGAAAAAAATAAAATAGAACGCTTGAAAATGAACCTTATTGCTAAGGTTTGGTGAAACTGATACACTTATTCATTGATGGTGTTAATGTAGGTTTGTATGATTTCTATATTCGGAAGTACAGGCATACTTCCTCAGTGGTATTGTGGGATTGGTTCCAGACCACCACAATAAAATGACTATCGCAATAAAGTGAGTCAAATAAGTATCTTGTTTCCTTAGAGCATTTTATGTTTTTGTTTTTTTTTTTTAATATTTATGTGTTTGACACAGAGAGAGCATAAACAGGGGGAGCAGCAGGCAGAAGGAGAGGGAGAAACAGCACACTCTCCCACCCTGAGAAGCAGGGAGCACTATGTAGGGCTCAATCCCAGGACCCCAGGATCATGACCTGAGCCGAAGGCAGATGCTTAACTGACTGAGCCACCCAGTTGCCCCTAAAAGTTATGTTTATACTCTACTTAGTCTCTTAAATATATAGTAGCTTTATGTCTAAGAAAGAAAATATATATATCTTAATTAGAAAATACTTTATTACTTAAAAATGCTAACCATCATCTGAGCTTTCAGTGAGTCATAGTCTTTTTGCTGGTGGAGGGTTTTGCATTGATGTTGATGGCTACTGACAGATCAAGGTTATGATCACTGAAGATTGGGGTAACTGTGGCAATTACTTAAAATAAGACAACAATGAACTTTGAAGCAATGACTGACCCTTCCTTTACTTGAATACTTAGAGTCCATTACAGGTTATTAATTGGCCTAATTTCAATATTGTTGTATCTTAGAGAGGCCTGAGGAGATGGGGAGAGATGGGGATAGCTGATTGGTGGAACAGTCAGCACATACACAAGATCCATTAAGTTTACCATCTTATTGGGCATGGCTTATGTCACCCCAAAACAATTACAATAGTAAAAGCAAAGATCACTGATCACAAATCACCATTCCAAATATAATAATGATGAAAAAGTTTGAAATATTGTAAGAATTACCTAAATGTGACAGATGAGTCACTCATTCCATGAATATAAGCTGTGGAAAAACAGCACCAATAAACTTATCTAATGCACAGTTGCCACCAACCTTCAATTTATAAAAAATGCAGTATCTGTGAAGCATAACATACACAGTGAAGTGCTATAAAATGAGGTATGCTTGTATATAAAATTTGCAAATATACAGACTCTTTTTAATCTAGCAGCTACAACTTAAGTAGTTCTTCCTATAAATATAATTGCACATATGTGAAACAATTTATGTTCAAGCTTATTGAAGAATTGGCACATTATGTATCCTATCAATAGATTGAAAACAACCTATATTTCTATCAGTAGGGGAATTTAGTTAAATAAATTATACACCTTTTATGCACCTTTACAATTAAAAAAAGGAGCTACAGTCTATCTATAGACTGGCATGAAAAGATCTTTAAGATATAATAAGTAAAAAAATTAAAAACCTGCACAGAAGTCTTGAAGATGTATTTGTCATAAAAAGAGGAGAAAATAAAACTAGGGTTGATCCTTGAACAATGCAGGACTGGGGAGCTCTAACCCCCGAACCAGTAAAAAATCTGTTATAACTTTTGATTCTCCCAAAACAACAGTTAATGGCCTATTTTTGACCAGAAGCCTTATCAATAATATAATTGATTGGTACATACTTTATATATATATATATATATATATATATATATATATATATATATATTATATACTATATTCTTACAATAAAGATAAAGTAAGCCATAGAAAAGAAAATGTTATTAAGAAAATCAGAAGGAGGTCAGCCCGGGTGGCTCAGCGGTTTTCCACCTTCCTTTAGCCCAGGCGTGATCCTGGAGACCTGGGATCGAGTCCCACATCAGCTTCCCTGCATGGAGCCTGCTTCTCCCTCTGCCTGTGTTTCTGCCTCTTTCTCTCTCTCTCTCTCTGTGTGTCTCTCATCAATCAATAAATAAAATCTTAAAAAAAAATTAAAAAAAAAAGAAAATCAGAAGGAGAAAAATACATTTACAGTACTGTACTATATTTATCAAAAAATACACATATAAGTGGAACTATACAGTTCAATCTCATGTTCAAGAGTCAACTGTATATTTATAACTTCTTGGTATTTATATATATATATAAAAAAACCTCTGGAGGAATATGCAAGAGACATAACAGTGGTTACATGTCTGGTAAACAAGGAAGTAAGGCATGACAGACATTTTTGAACCACACATATTTAGTGCCTAATTCTTTAAAAAGTATTTCATGTCACCATAAAAGAGGGTAAGATTTGAAATACATGTCTCTGCCTCAGCATCAATACTAAGTCTTTGGGTCCAGGTGCAGCCATAGATGCTTACTAGAATCTCCCAGTTGGCTCATCTAGATCAATCTAGGTGGAAGATGATTGAATGAATAAATAAAAAGAACTGTGATTTCAAAGATTTATAACTCGTGGGATTCATGTAGTTTTGTAATGTCCCAAATGGAGTATGACATTGAAAGGAGGAAAATTCTAACATTCCTTTCTGACTCTAAAAACCACTTTGGCCTGGCAGACAGCTTTAGAGATCTAATAGGAGGGATACAATTGAGGGAATTAGAGATTACTAGATCAACAGATATGATAAAGGCACCATCCCTCCAGCTTGCTAAGCCTCATTGAGTCATAAATCCACAATTCTGATTTTAAGGTCTATAAAAGAAAGTAATAATGTTCTGGTCCCTGATGTACAGCAGGAAGTGATGAATTTTTTAGGCCAGATCTCTGCTAGATTGATTCCAGAGAACCCAGGCCCTGAAGCCATCACATGCAGCACTGGAAGCAGCAAAGACCAGCCTGTGGAGATACCTGAGGTCAAAAGTGAACGATGACAAACTGGAAGGAAACATAAATAATATATTCACTAAGGGCCATACAATAACAAAGAACACTAGTGGATTCAAACAAGTAAAAGCATAAGGAAACAGAAGTTTTCCTGAAACTGAAGGCTACCTTAGCCAAAGATTATTAAGCATGTAAGAGATTAAAGACATAAAGGAGAATTTACCAATTGGTAGGAGCTAAACATGGGAGGCCTGAGAGATCATTTGAAAAAAAAGTCGTCTCTGTTCTCTACACCTCTCTGCATTCCCACCCTTTTCAGTGTAACTTTGAAATTATCTTTCAAAAGAAGTCTCTTAATCTACTTCCTTGAATCTGGGCTGGTCTTGTGACTTTCTTTGATTAATACAGTGTCCAGAAGTGATGATGTGCATCTCCAGGGTAGACCCCCGGAGACCTTTTGAACTTTCACTGTCTCTCTTGAAAGTCTGTCACTGCCTTAAGAACAAGTCTGGGTTAAGCTGCTCAAAGATGGGAAATTATCTAACACAGTGCTAAGTCACTCTTACTGAAGCCATCCTAGACCAGCCAGCCCCTGGCCAATCCTGATTCAGGTTGAGCAGAACGCTCTATCAGACGCCCCTTCAACTCATGAGAAATAATAAATGGTGGTTGTTTCAAGCTCGTAAGCATTGCGATTGTTGGTTACCCAGCAATACCTAATGATACAGGAGATTTGAACATCAAGAAAAAGAGAAGGAGGGAGAGATGGAGAGAGACAGGAAGGTGGGGGGAAGTGAGAGAGAAATATCACAAGGTACATATTTATTTAATAAGTGTGTCCCCACACTTTACTTAAAGTGTGTCTTTAAATTTTAGGAGTCAAAATAGGAGTTAAGTTAATCATTTCATCAGTTTGAGGTCAATAATTATCTTACAAATTAAAGTATTATCATGGCTGTTGAGGCTGGCAATAATGATATCAGTTTTCAGATTACTGAGCATTTCACAACCATTATACCACTTTTCTCTCACAATAAACCTGTGAAGTAGGTAACTTCACTGATTGGGAAATATGTTTAGGAAACTGAACAGGCTTGGTCAGAATAAAGCAATCTGTGAATCCAAATTCCGATGGTGCAAAGGGTAGTGAAGAAACTTGTATGTGATGTATCTCAAATTCTTATTATCCTACAAGTTTCTATAGGGTAGTAGAAGGATCTACTCATCTATGCCATATTTACCCAAGCTTTCATCGTTATTTGAATTGTAAGGTTCAGAATATTATTTAAACACTTCTGCTTTAGTTTCCTCAACTATAAAATAATAATTTTCATTATAAACGGCATATTGTGAGAAGCAAATAACATAACACAAAGAACAATTTGATCAATGGCACATGGACAGTGATAAATACATGTTACCATAATAGTAGTTTATAAAATAATCAATGACTGGCACAGATGACATGATAATTTGATATTAGTTGAAACTAATAGTAAGCAAACTAAATTCTCTCTCCTTTAATCTTGCTAACTTGAAATTTTTCTGCTGTGTTTGACATAAGGGGACATTTCTCCAAATATGGGTCCCAAAGTCTTTAAATGATTTGGTTAAAAAGCAAGCCTACACATTCCCTTAATGCTTTTAATCTCCAATTTAATAATTAAGAGTGTATGGAGACTCCACCATTAAAAAGTGAATGAAGCAAGTTGAAGGGAGATTAAGAAATACACCTGTGATGAACACTGGGTATTGTACAGAAGTGTTGAATCACTATATTGTATACCTGAAACTAACGAAACTTTTAAAAAATGAATGAAAATAGAAATTATCTTTCTTAATTCAGAATAAATAAATGAATGTAATAAAAAGCACCTTGCCTGCTGACTAAAATTGCTTCTTTTTATTCTGGAATCGAAGACTAGCAACCCAACATAAGAGATAGTCTTAGAGGAAAATTGTAAATATAGACTGTGTCATAAAAATGCCAAAACAAATCAGACAACTCAATAAAAATTTCAGTCATTTGGACATCATTCCAGCTTCTTGTCGAATATCCAGATTGACTGTAGTTTTCCCTGACAGGTCGATCTTCTAACTGAATTTACCAGGTTGTTGGTATTGCGGAGATGTCATCATGATCACCAACCTACCATATGTAGAATCAGGCAAATTTAGAATCACACTCCGCAGAGAAAGTGAAATGGACTATTGCCACATGTTAAATTAGGAATTAAAAAATAATCTACTGTGATTCACCAATGGCAACTAATGAGACCATTCTCTCAGTGATAAAAATCTCTTCCCATTAGAAAAATATTTATTTACATTCAAAAAGTATAAGATGGGCTTGGATTCTTTGGATTCTTTGCCATCATTTAATTTTTATCAAAAATTTAAATTTAAGTACTTTATTTCAAATAAAGCATAAGAGAAACAGGACCAGGTACGTCATCACAGGAGAAATATATGCTTGATAACACTCTTTGAGACATTCATCTGATCCCTCAGCACTGAGGTTTCTACTCTACCATAGATAGAATTTTAATTTTAATTTTTTGAAAAACAATTTTATATAACTTATAAGCCAATGATAGAAAGTAAGACATTCCTACCAAACAGCCAAGTCGCACTCTTCTCTGATTGTGTGTGTATTTAGGAACACCTTGGATGTTCTTCCAAGCAGGGCCATACTTCCTCTTCTCTCCTTTCTGCCCTACAGCATGCTGCACTACAACAGGTTTCCCAGCTGTAGTACTATTGCTGCCATAGCTGTGGGAGGATGTTATGGGAGGATATCTGCACCCCAACTCTACCCATTGCATGCCAGTAGCAATGCATCCCCCATCTAGTTGTGTCAATCACAAAATGTCTCCACACATCACCAAATGTCTTCTAGGGGGCAGAAATCTCCCTGGTTGGAACTACTACATTATATAGGCTTCAGGATAAACTGCCACTCCAATCTCTACCACACCCATTCCCCCAACACACCAACTTTCATGATACACACACAGTTCTGAATCTGGTGCAATTATTTCAATTCAAACCACTACATCTCTATGGAAATGAATTTGTAAGAGGCAATACTGAAAGGTAAAAGCTCAGTCCTTTAAATCTTGCTTTTATGATGGAGATTCTATTATGTAATTTGTGTTGTTTTGTACTACCCCTAACTAGGACTTTTTATGTTATTGTGATCTGTCCACTTGAGATGTATCAAAATATCAAGAAATAAAGGGGAGAAAGGTGCTAAGTTGAAGAGTTTATAAACTTAAATTCAGCATATAAAAACATTCTAGGGAATCCCTGGGTGGCTCAGCGGTTTGGCACATGCCTTTGGCCCAGTGTGTGATCCTGGAGTCATGGAATCGAGTCCCACATCGGGCTCCCTGCATGGAGCCTGCTTCTCCCTCTGCCTGTGTCTCTGCCTCTCTCTCTCTCTCTCTCTCTCTCTCTCTGTGTGTGTGTCTCTCATGAATAAATAAATAAATAAAATCTTTAAAAAAACATTCTATATTAGGTGATATACTTGTTATTGACACATATTAGGTGATGTGCATGCACACACACATACCACCATGCACAGCACATTCATTATTGTCAAAGCCAGGAAATCAAAACTCTTATAACTGCCAGAAATGTTTTAAAATGAGAACATTAGCATGATTCATAGAGGAGATTCCATGATTTCTTTCATAGGATAGCAGTCTTCTGTATGGCACTTTGCTTAAAGTTCAAGATAAGAGAATGGGATACTGGAAAAAATATATACCCATAACTATAAAAGCTGATATCAGGACTTCAAGTTGGTGGAAGTCTGTTCAACCTCCACTAAAGAGGATCCCCAGAAATCTCCTTCCTAACTGAGGTCCACATTGGACCTAGAGCTAGTTGCTTCCCACTTTCAAGGACGACTTAATTTCACACCACACAGAGACAAGGGGAAATAGATTTTTCTTTTCTTTTGGAAACACAAAATACTGATAGAGGAAAATCAAAATGGATGATAGAAAATTCCTAAATTCTGAGAGACTTCACTCAAAAAGAGCATCATGAATAAGATCCTAGCATTTGGTCCAGGTGCTTTCTGACCACTTCCTCTGATATGAGGTATGAAGCATCATTCCTATGCATACTCCCAGGAAAATTCTGTTCACAAGCTCTCTTTGAGAAAATAGTGGATTAAAACAACGCCACACTACTAAAAAAATAATAAATGGAATTCAGAGAGAGTTAAGTCTAAACACAAGTTTAGGCTTGTTTTTGGCCAAATCATGTGAAGAATTTAGCACCCATATTTGAAGAACTATCCCTATAAGTCTAACACAGCAGAGAAAGTTCAAGTTTAGAAGTTTAAATAAAAATATATATTATATAATCTTAAAATACATCATATTTAAATGTCTAAAGCAAACCCTCAGCGTTTTCATTCTTAACCATCTGTCTTCAGGTTAGTCTTGGCTTTATAATTCTTTTTAAGAAGAATGGGATATTGTTTCTTTAACATTTCATAAATAAGAGACTCATTTTAATGATTTTTCCCAAAGCAAAAGAAGTTTGGTCCAGAGATAAATTAGTACTACTACTCCCATAAACGGAAATCTGTGAGAAATTTAAATGACCTTTCTCCAGCTTCAAAAAATTATTTCCACTAGAAAACTTCCATTGAAAGAGCAGCAAATCACCCCTGCACAAAAGAATGCAGTGTGTAATGCCTTTCAGCGACCCAGGCTCCCAGAGCTTTGCTTTGTAGCACTGGATGGCTTAACAATAGATTTCAACTGCAACGGAAGCATAGAACATTCTACAGACCCAAAAAGGTGCTTTCAGGTAAGAACTACAATTATACATGAACACAGGTGGCAGCCAAGACAGCAGGAGAGAAAAGCTGCCCCAAAGTAGGAAAAAAAAAAAAAAAGGTAGGAAAGAATGATGATGTCTGAGGTAAGGTTGTAGAAGGAAAGCAAAAGTTATTGAGAATATTTAAAAATGTACACCAAGTTTTGAAATGTGAAGACAAACGGAGAGAGTCATCTTCAGACTCACCTTCCTATCAGTTCTGAATTCAAAACAAGCTCTGACCAAATTTTGTTCAATGTTTTTAGTATACCGAATATTATATTTTTAAATAATGGCTTCAACCAACATTAAAGATTTGTTCTGATGATTTTCCTAAAGTAAAGGAAATTTGGTCCACAGATGAGTTGTTGGTACCACTTCTGTAAATGAAATCTGTGAGAAACTTATTTTTTTAATTGAGAAATAACAGACCTATATCACTGTGTAAGTTTGAGGTATAGAGTATGATGGTTTTTTTTTTTTTTAATTTGTACATTTTGTGAAAGAATTACCACAGTTGGTTTAGCCAATATCCATCTTCTCCTATAGATACAAAAAAAGGAGAAAAGTTTCTCCCTGTGATGAGATCTCACAGGATTTATTCTTTTAACTTTCCAATATATCACTAAGCAGCATTAGCTATAGTCATCAGGTTACATCCCTAGTGTTTACTTACCTTATAATTGGAAGTTTGTACCTTTTGACCACCTTCCTCCAATTTTCCTTTCCCACCCACCACACTCTGCCTCAGAAACCTCTGATTTCTTTTTCTATGAGTTGTGTGTCTTTTTTTCTTTATAGTTTTAAAATTTTATTTACTTATTCACGAGAGACACAGAGAGAGAGAGAGGAGGCAGAGACACAGGCAGAGGGAGAGGCAGGCTCCATGCAGGGAGCCCCATGTGGGCAATCCCGGGTCTCCAGGATCACGCCCTGGGCTGAAGGCAGGTGCTCAACCACTGAGCCACCCAAACATCATCTGTTTTCTTTAAGATTACATATATAAGTGAGATCATACAATATTTGTCTTTGTCTGACCTATTTCTTTTAGTATAATGCCTTTACATCACAACTATGCTTCACATATGAAAGGGTTTCCTTGTTGTTTTTTTTTTTACAATAAATAGTATTCCATTATATGTGTATGTATATACATATATATATACATACAATAAATAATGTTCCATTTTATGCATATATATCTCACAGATAACTCTCTCTCTCTCACACAACTTCTTCATTCATTCATAGATAGACACATAGGTTGTTTCAATGCTTCCTAAAAAGTTTTCCAAAGACAAACCCCAAAAGAAAATGAAATGGAAGAAACAGAATGTTCACCATATATTAAGTTAAATGGGACTTAAGAAAGGCAAAAGGATTAGTAAAATTATGACCTAAACTATGTAAGACAGTATTCATGGAGTGAAGTAATGCATCGTAGTAGGTGTTTTTAATGTTTCCTATTTTTACTATAATCCTAGTTTGCTTAATTGAACATGTTAATATTTAATATTATTAAATTGGGAATACAAAATATATATGAAATAAATTAACCAACTCAAGGGTAGAGAGATGTGAGATAAAAATCAAACAATCGGAGCATATGTCTTAGGTCTTTGCATGTCTACTTTCTCCGAAAAAGGGAGGATGAGACTGTTAAGTGATTCCTGACAAATGCACATTGTACCCTTAACACAGAAGTCTTTGCTAGGTTAGAAATTCTAATTTTTCTGTTAGAACAAGTATAGTCCTGGCCTTTGGGAGTTATAGTTCTTCAAGAAACTTCATCATCCTCATTCTACCTTTTGAGACACACAGTGGAAGCACCCAGAGATTCTTGTCCTTCTTCACTGGTGGTCACTACTAGAGAGCCTGGCTGGCCTTCTAGTACCATGAGTGTGTACTTCATGCCACTCTGCTGACTCTGAAAACGTATAACAGTTCCATTAACTTCAAAATGAATGAGATAAACTAGGGGGAAAAAATGCAGTTTTCTTAATTTCATATCACCTATCTCCTTTAGCTCTAGAGTACCAATTCTCTAATGGAAGAAACATTACAATTTCTAATTAAATACAACAGTTTTTAATTAAAGATGACTCTACCATGTGCAGTTAAAAAATTTCTTATAGGTACATAGTCTTTTCAAGATTCAAAGTTCTCATCAGATTTACTTTCCATTTAAGGGGCCACCCTATTTTGTTCTCATTTCCAAGATCATGTCTAAGTATAGGGAGAATTATGGATAACCTTGCAGCATTTGGGTACTTGGTGTTCCTCTGCCTAAGGAGAGTCCTCTGACATGACTCTGTGGTTTAGCATTAATTTCCGATCCTTTTTATGCTAATGTATCCATGGATTGTTTAACTCATGGTCTTTTCATTCTGTTTGATAAAGCCAGGACATTGTGCTTCCAGGGAGTTTAGCCATCTCCTTCTGACTAGGCACTCCACCTTTGCTTTTACTAATCAGATGCCCCAAGCTATGGCAGTTACTCTCTTGTAGTCCCAAATTTGGGAATTCTACCCTGAAGCCCTTTACTTCAGGGTCACTTCACCCCTCAAGATAGTAATCTCTCTGATAAGTTTGCTAGCCAGCATACCCAGCCATATCCTGTGTCCTGACTGGGAGGCACTCAGGAATTTCTGGAAACCCTCCATTCCATGTAGGTTCTGAGGAGGTTAGAGTTCAGCATCTCAATGGACACCTCCTTCAACCATTTTTCATCTACTTCTCTTTGTCTCTTTAGATATGACACCATCCTGACCATGTGGTTTCTTTGAGGGCTTTGCGTTTTCCAGAGAAATATTCCACAATAGGTGGAGAGATAATCTCTTACAATGGGGTTTTGCCTCCCTGAAAACATCTAAATTTATATACCTTCAGGAACTCCAAATTTCTACTTAAAAAAAGTTAAATCAGTTAACTACTGTCTTTTTTAACTACACAACTCATCTCTCAATGGGTGTCTATAATCAGAGGAGAGGTTTTCAAATTCCTTTTTATGGTGACTGAATGTTTCTCCATGTGGTACACTCCTCTGCTCTGTGTTTGACAATGATGCTCTTTTTTGAGCAATATGCCTATGGTCCTGCTTTTATTGCAAAAGGGCTACTAGGGAAGAAAAAGAACAAAACTAGATTACTGAAATAGAAGGTTCACTGGGTGCTGTTCCAACACCACTTGCATTTGAGTGATTTTTGCCCTTTCTTTACTTCTTTAGCAAGATGGTATCTTCCATATATTTATTTTTAAAAATTAAGTATTATTAAGTAACCTAAAAGACAGTAACTGTTACCATCCCCATTTTGTAGATATTAAATTGATACACAGACAAGTGGCATTATTTTTCCTAGATTTCTTAACTAGGAAGTGGTACATTTAACATTCTAACCCAGACTTATCTGAATTTGAAGCGCTCAGTCTTTTGCTTCCTACATACTGAAGTCCCATGGCCTATCATGTATTCTATCTCCTTTATTTCTTCTTCATGTAACCTAATCTTTTGGTTAAGAAAAGAAGGAGAAGGGGTAGGGAGAAGAATTCTAATGCCAGGCCTCTCATAATCAACTCCTTTCTTCAGCCTCATCTCCCCTCAGATGGGCATGCAAATAATCCCAAGGCAATTGCTTAATACCCCAACATGCCTTAGTAGGGGAGGAAAACTTTTCCCTTCTTCCCTTTTAGGTTTTTGGTTGGTCTAATAATTAGATTGACACGTGGCAGATTAACAGGAGAAAAAATTAATTTCATACATACAGCAGTTCATCGAAATATGAGGCTCAAAAATGTGACCAAAGAGGGCAACTTTTATACCTTATTAGACAAAGCAACAATAAATAAATAAATGTGAAGAATTGACAAGACAAGGAAGTTTGGGCTTGGGGTAGTAAATCAGTGATGAAGTCACAAAATTTGTTTACAGCCTTTTTGGCCCAAACACTCTCTCTGGTGGTAAGGATGTCTTTCTACTTCCTGATACAGGGAAGTTACCTTTCACATGGGAGGTTTATTTCCTGCTTTCTGGGCACAAAGGAGGGTCAGCATGCCTCTCTTGTGCTGGCTATTTCTTAAGTAACCTTAATTCAAAATAATCAGTTTACCAAACTGAATATTTGGGGGCAGCCTGTCCCAAACTTTCTTACTTTTTTCCTGGATGACAATTCTATTTACTCATTCTCATAAGAGTGAGAATCTCTCTCTTCTTAAGAAAACCTCTATTCCTTCCATGAAGTCCCTGAGTGGTTGTTCAAACCTTTGGCTTATACAAGAGTTTTACTAAAGCCTTCACATTAGAAACAGCAATTACTAAGCACGGATCAATGCAGAAACAGTGTGAAAGCCCTCACTACTGCTTTCCCCCTTCCTCTGCTAATGCACAGAAACAGAAGACAACAAAAGGGGAAAACTAAGAAGGAAAAAATATGAACAAAAAATGAAAACATCAGAAGGAGGACATTAACAAAATCACCTAGTGGAGAGCATTTTATTCAATATTATGGGTAAGGAGAGGTTGACAATTAAAGCTAATTTCACATGTCGATTTATAGATGTAATTTGTAGCTTAATGGTAGGTCAATTTAGTAAGGCACAGTTACTACATTACTCTCCAAAAAAGGTCTTTTGTCTCCAAGTTTAATATTTCTAACCAAGTCATTTGCATATTTCCTTCTAATCAGTGTACAGACCATAATCTTTATTGTCTTCTAAAGTTAATGTGTTTATTAACTAGAGGCCAGAGTTAGATGAGAATAGTGAAGATCTAGATGATGTAGTATATAAAAAATAAATAAATAAAATAAACATTTTCACATTTCTGTAAGATAAAAGCCTAAGCAAACATTCAATTAAATATATTTTTAAAACTTCAATGTTATTCATTCAACAAAGGAGGAGGTAGGCAGTTTGGTAATTTAATCCTGAAATGACATTTTTAAAAACGTTGCTCTAGTCAAAGTGGGTAGAAAAATTTCTTGCTTCCATTTTGTGCAATTTGAACTACCCCAAATCAATAGCTTGAACTTCTTAACTTTGTAACATCATAAGAAAAGACATTTATCTGATTATTTCTCAAAATAGAACAAGTAGACCCACTTTGTCCAAAGTACTCAACAGTACGTCTGCTGCTTCAGCCAAGGCACAGCTTGATTACCACAGAGAGGGAAAGCTCTGACTTTAGAGAAATCCACATCTTAGTACTAATATCTTTTCTCTGTTGGAGCTTATTTACTTTACCTCTTTGAAACCCATTTCTTTACTGTAAGATCAGAAATAATAAAATCTTATTTGGCTTTGAAGCTTTGGTTGATGATTGTGTGCTCATGCTAATTTTCTAAACTTTCCCTTCTTGTGATCATATTCTGATATTTCCGCCAGAACATTTCTTTGTTATAGTTTTGGCTATATTTGTTTACTTGTGCCAGTAGAGAACACAATGTCATATCATCTACTCTATACCTCCCAGTGTTTGATTTCTATGCATACTATAGAGTCATTCCTTAGGCTCCATGGAGGGTATAAAGGAAAATGTAAAATTCCTGTCTTTAGAGCGAAGATGATTTAATCGTGGAGTCAAGATAAAAGCATCTGAATTTGTAGTGCCTGAAGAAAAAAAAAAAAGACCTATATCTGTTTTAAGCATGATGTCAGGTTTCTTAGGAAGCCAAGGAGGTTACGAGCTGTGAAACCAGAAACAGTTCCCTAAATCATACTGAAGTACCATTCAAAGGGCGATGGTAATGTTACCACTAGAGCCCAACACTGCAGCCAGTGACCAGAGTCCTCTGGATGGTGGGCTCTAGATTCCTCCTGCCTGAACCTCTTCAGTTGCTCTTCTAGAAACTTATTGGACCTGCTATCAGTTAAATGGTTCCTACATAGAGACTTCATTTTGATTTTATTATCTTCTGATTCAGAATTCAGCACAAATATATCTAATTGGCAAAGCCCCAGGCCACTTGCCTGCACATTAGCTAAAAGAGAGTCTGGAAATACCAGTATCTGACTTCAACAGTGGAAATTCACAAAGTGAGGAATTTCCCTCAATACTGGGAGAGTGTTTACAGGTTTGGAGTAGCATTCAAGAGGAATGACTATTAATCGCTATATAACACGAAAGCAAATTAAATGCAGCTGCCCCTTATATTACAGTATAAAATCTTGAATTATGTAGTTTAGATTATATGTTCTCTAAGATTTTCAGCAGCAGCAGTCTTTAAGGAAGACTCTTAAAAATAGTAATATTTGTCAAGCACTTATGTTATAAATATTTTCGTGCATTGTCTCATTTAATCTTTGTAATAAGCCTAAGAGATGATATTATTATAGCGCTTATGCTGAAGTAAATAGTAGTCTCCCAAATATGTCCACATCTAAATCACCAAAACCTGTGAATATGTTAAGAATTATTAATCTAAAGATCTTAAAATGAGATTATCCTGGATTATCCAAATGGGCCTAAATGCCATCATAAGGTCCTTATTATTTTTTGTTATTTTTTAAAAGGACTTTATTTATTCATGAGAGAGAGAGAGAGAGAGAGAGAGAAAGAGAGAGGCAGAGACAAAGAGGGAGAAGCAAGCTCCCTGCAAGGAGCCCGATGTAGAACTCAATCTCGGACCCTAGGATCACGCCCTGAGCGAAGGCAGACGTTCAAACATTGAGCCACCCAGGCGTCCTATGTCATAAAGTCCTTATAAGAGGAAAAGTCAAAGTCAAAAAAGGAGATGTCACAATAGAATCAGAGTTGGAATAATGAGCTTTGAAGGAGAAAGGGGACATAAATCAAGAAATGCAGATGGCTTCTAAAAACTGGAAAAGTTAAGGAAACATTCTTTATTAGAATTTGAAAAGGAATAAAACTCTATCTACATCTTGATTTTTGCACCATAAGACCCATTTCATGCTTCAAGCCTTCAGAACTATTAAGATAATAGATTTTCAGTGACTTAAGCCACCAGGTTTATGGTAATTTGTTCTAGCATCAATAGAAAACCAGTATGACCCCATTTTACAGATATGGAAGCCAAAGCTTAGAAAGTGTAATTCACCTGCCCCAATTTTCATAGCTAATGAGCAGCAGAGCCAGGATTTAGATCATGTCTGCCTAACTCCAAAGTTTGCTTACTTATCTCCCACTCCATACCCTCACCAATGCTATGGGCATTTGTTCTTTTGAGAACATGATACCTGTGTACAGGGGAGAGGGGAGAGTATCTCATGGAATTTCAATGATATAACATTAAAGAATTGGCCAGATTTCAATAAAAAAATAGGGACAAAAAGAGTTTTTCAGATAAAGTTTCAGAACTTCTGGAGGCAGAGCTCATTATTATAGCACTTTTTAAAATTCCAGTATAATTACCATGCAGTGTTATGTTAGTTTCAGGTGTACAATGTACTGATTCAACAATTCTGTACATTACTCAGTGCTCATCATAGTAAGTGTACTCTTAATCCTTTTTGCCTATTTCACTCATTCCCCTACTCACCCCCTCACCCTCCCATCCCCTTGCCATAACCATGCATTTGTTCTCTATAGTTAAGAGTCTTTTTTAGGGATCCCTGGGTGGCGCAGCGGTTTGGTGCCTGCCTTTGGCCCAGGGCGTGATCCTGGAGACCCGGGATCGAATCCCACGTCGGGCTCCCAGTGCATGGAGCCTGCTTCTCCCTCTGCCTATGTCTCTGCCTTTCTCTCTCTCTGTGTTAGGGGATGACTTTTTTCTTTCCTTTTTCCCTTAAATTCCACATATGAGTGAAATAATATAGTATTTGTCTTTCTCTGATTGGCTAATTTCACTTAGCATTATAGAACAGGTGGGAGCCCCAGATGGTCCGTGGAAAGACCTCAGTACTGAGGAAAGGGGTGAGCAGCCCCCAGGAATGTCCTTGGAGAGGGGGATACTCTCTAGGTCTATCTATGTTGTTGCAGATGGCAAATTTTAAGTATTTTTTTATGGCTAATATTCTACTGTGTATATGTACCACAGCTTCTTTATCCATGCACCTATCAATGGACACTTGGGTTGCTTCCTTATTTTGGCTATTATAAATAATGCTACAATAAACATAAGGGCGCCTACATCTTTTTGAATTAGAGTTTTCCTATTCTTTGGGTAAATACTCAGTAGTGGATTTACTGGATTATATGGTAGGTGTATTTTTAATGTTTTGAGGAACCTCCATACCCTCCATACTGTTCTCCATAGTAACTACACCAGTAGTGTGCAAGGGTTCTTTTTTGTCTAAATTCATGCCAACAGTTGTTGTTTCCTGTTTTTTGTTTAAACCATTCTGACAGGTATGAGGTGATGTCTCATTGTAGTTTTTTGATTTGCATTTCTCTGAAGATTAGTGATATTGAGCATCCTTTCATGTATCTGTTGACCATCTATATGTCTATATGTCTAGAGAAATATCTGTTAGTATCTTCTGCTAGTATTTTCAAATTAGATTATTTGGGATTTTTTGGGGGTGATAAGTTGTATAAGTTCTTTGTATATTTTGGACACTAAACCTTTATTGGTTATACCATTTGCAAGTATCTTCTCCCATTCAATATGTTGCCTATTAATTTTACTGATTGTTTCCTTCACTGGGCAGAAGCTTTTTATTTTGATGCAGTCCTAATAGTTTATTTTTGTTTTATTTCCCTTGTATCAGGAGATATATCTAAAAAAATATTGCTACAATGGATGTCAGAAAAATTACTCTCTGTGCTTTTTCCTGGGATTTTTATGGGTTCAGATCTCTCACATTTTGAGTTTACGTTTGTGTGTTTGTGCATGGTATTAGAAAGTGGTTCTATTTCATTCTTTTACATGTAGATGTCCTTGTCAACACCATTTGTTGGAGAGACTGTGTTTTCCCTATTGTATAGTCTTACTTTCTTTGCTGAAGTTTAGTTGGCCATATAATCATCAGTTTATCTGAGGGCTCTCTTTCTGTTCTGTTGATATATATGTATCTGTTTTTGTGCCAATACCATACCATTTTGGTTACTACAACTTTGCAGTATATCTTGAAATCTGGGATTGTGATAATTCCAGTTTTGTTCTTTTCCAAGATTGCTTTGGGTACTCAGGGTATTTTGTGGTCTAATACAAATTTTAAGATTATTTGTTCTAGTTCTGTGAAAAAATGCTGTTGGTATTTTGATAGGGATTGCATTAAATTCATAGGTTGCTTTGGGTAGTATAGGCATTTAAAAAATATTTGTTCTTCCAGTCTGTGGCATGGACTATCTTTCCATTTGTTTGTGTCGTCTTCAATTTCTTTCATCAGTATTTTATCATTTTCAGAGAATAGGTCTCTCACTTTCGGGTTAAGTTTATTCCTAGGTATTTTATTCATTGGTACAATTGTAAAATGAATTGTTACTTAATTTTTCTTTCTGCTACTTCAATATTGGTGTATAGAAATGTAACTGATGTCTGTATATTGATTTTGTATCCTGCAACTTTACTGAATTCATTTATCAGTTCTAATAGTTTTTTTTTGTTTGTTTTGTTTTGTTTTTTTGGTTTTATTTTGTTATTGTTTTGGTGAAATCTTTAGGGTTTTCTATATATAATAACATGTTGAAAGAGTAAAAGCTTTACTTCTTCTTTACCAATACTTTGTTGAATAAAAGTGGTGAAAGTGGACATTTTTGTCTTGTTCTTGATCTTAGGGAAAAGCTCTCAATTTTTCATCATTGAGTATGGTGTTTATGGAGTTTTCATATATGGCCTTTATTATGCTGAGGTATGTTCTCTTTAAACCTACTTTGTTGAGAGTTTTTATCAAGAATGCTTGTTGTACATTGTCATATACTTTTTTTCTGAAGCTATTGATGTGATCATATGGTTTTTATCCCTTCTTTCATTGATATGAAGTATCATGTTGATTGATTTGTAAATATTGAATCACTTTTGCATCCCAGGAATAAATGTCATTTAATTGGTGTAAATGATTTTTCTAATATATTGTTAGATTAGGTTTGCTAACATTTTGTAGAAGATAATTGCATCTATGTTTATCAGAGATGATCGTGTGTAGTTCTTCTTTTTTGTAGTGTCTATCTGGTTTTGGTATCTGGGTAAAGCTGGTCTTGTAGAATGAATTTGGAAGCTTTCCTTCTTCTAATTTTTGAAATAGTTTGAGAAAAGTATTAACTCTTAAGTATTTTTTAGAATTCATCTATGAAGCCATCTGGTTCTGGACTTTTGTTTGCTGGAAGTTTCTTAAATTACTGATTCAATTTCACTGCTGGTAATCAGTAGGTTCAAATTTTCTGTTTCTTCCTAACTCAGTTTAGGGAGGTTATATGTTTCTAGGAATTTATTCATTCTTTCTAGGTTGTCCAGTTTGTTGACATATAATGTTTCATAATAGTGTTTTATAATCCTTTATATTTCTGTGGTGTCAATTATTATTTCTCTTCTTTCATTTATGATTTTATTCTAGTCCTCTCTCTCTCTCTTTCTCTCTTTGATGAGTCTGGCTAAAGGTTATCAATTTTAATCTTTTCAAAGAACCAGCGTCTAGTTTCAATGACCTGTTCTATTGTATTTTTTAGTTTCTCTTGTTTATTTCTACTCTGATCTTTATTATTTCCTTCCTTCTTCTTATTTCGGGTTTTGTTTGTTCTTTTTCTATCTCCTTTAGGTGTAAAGTTAGGTTGTTTTGTTGTTGCTGTTGTTTTATCTATTTTTTTTTTTTTATTCTACTAATGGGTTAGCACCAGATTCCACATGACCCTGGTGATGGACAAGGGAGTGGCACCCTTTCTGGCCACACCCTGTTTCCTGTGATGAGGAGCTCCTCCCACTGAACCCCAGTCCTGACATAAAACAACACATGGGGTGTACATGGTGCCCACCAGCAGGGAGGGCAGGTGACTGACTATCTGAGGCCAAACAAACCCTGCTGTATCATTCTTTCTGGGCAGGATTCTGACTTAGAGACATTCATTCATAATCCCACAGATGGTAGCTTCACCCCATTGGCTCTACAGCCAAGCACATACACCAAATGTCTGAACTTGTAATTTCTCTTGTACTGAGCAGGATTACCATGACAAGAACACAACATCAGTAGGGTAAAACTAACCTGTCTTGTGACAATATAAACCCAGCTCTTGTTCCCTATTACTAGGTAAACAATTAAAGGCTTGGTGAATTCTGCTTCATAATGATCGGAAGAACTGACATTGAAGGATCAAAAAGTGACATTGCTATGCATTCTTGGCTGCCACAAGCCAGTTGTCCCTTTGGTAACTTTTTGACACCTGCTGAAAACACAAAAGGTCAGAAGGATGATGAGGCCCCACTTTCATGGTCTCTATCTGTATTGAAAATCAAAAGTTCGATTGTTTATTTGAAATTTTCCTCTTAGAACAATTTTGCTGCACTCCAAAGATTTTGGACTGTTGAAGTTTCATTTCATCTGTGTATTTTTTTTAATTGAAATTTTCAATGACCTGTTCATTGTTTAGCAGCATTACTTAGCCTCTGTGCATTTGTGTATTTTCCAGACTTTTTCTTGTGGTTAATTTCTAGTTTCATAGCATTGTAGTGAGAAAAGATGCATGGTATGAGTTCAATTTTTTTGAATCAGTTGAGACTTGTGCTGTGGCCTAACATATCATCTGTTTTGGAGAATGTTCCATGTGCACTTGAAAAGAATTTGTATTCCACTGTTTTAAGATGGAATGTTCTGAATATATCTGTTAGATCCATCTGGTCTAATGCATCATGTAAAGCAATTGTTTTCTTGTCAATTTTCTCTTTGGATGACCTATCCCTTGATTTAAGTTGGATGTTAAAGGCCTCGACTATTGTATTACTATCAATTACTTCCTTTGTTATTAGCTGCTTTATGTGTTTGGGTGCTTCTAAGTTGGGTGCATAAATAATTACAATTGTATCTTCTTGTTGGATTTTTTTCCACTTATGATTATATAACATCTTTCGTCTCTTGTTACAGTCTTTGTTTTAAAGTCTATTTTGTCCAATACAAACATTGCTATCCCAACTTTCTTCTCATTTCCATTTGCATGGTTAATGCTTTACCATCCTTTCACATTCAATCTGCATATATTTTCAGGTTGAGCTGAGTCTCTTGTAGGCAGTACATCATGAGTCTTGCTTTTTAATCCATTCTATCAACCTATATCTTTGAATTGGAGCATTTAGTCCATTTATATTCAAAGTAATTATTGATAGATATGTGCTTATTGCCATTTTGTAACTTGTTTTATGGTTTTTTATAAAGATTTTATTATTTATTTATTTATTTATTTATTTATTTATTTATTTATTTATGAGAGAGAGAGAAAGAGAGAGGGAGAGAGAGAGAAGCAGAGGCACAGGCAGAGGGAGAAGCAGGCTCCATGCAGGGCACCTGATGTGGGACTTGACCCTGGGACTCCAGGATCACACCCTGGGCACTAAACCACTGAGCTACCCATGGATCCCCATTTTATGGTAATTTTTGTAGTTATTTTATGTTCCTTTCTTCTCTTGCTCTCTTCTCTGATGTTTTGCTGGCTTTCTTAAGTGATATATCAGGATTCCTTTCTCTTTATTTTTTGCATATCTATTAATGGTTTTGATTTGTGGTTATCATCAGGTTTGTATATAGCATCTTCTGCATATAGCAGTCTATATTATGTTGATGATAACTTAAGTTTGAACCCATTCCTTACTCCTCTTTTCTCCCCCGCCTGTGTTTCAGGTATATGGTGTCATAGTTTACATCCTTTAGTTTTGTGAATTCATTAACTGATTTCTACAGATATAATTAATGTTACTGATTTTGTGCTTCCCATTTTTCTTCTAGTACAGCCTTTCCTTTCCACTTGGAGTCCCCTTTACCATTTCTTGTAAGGCTGGTTTAATGGTGATGAATTCCTTTAACTTTTATTTATCTGGGAAACTCTCTCATTCTTTTCTGAATAATAGCCTTGCTGGATAGATAATTCTT
Organism: Canis lupus baileyi; assembly: GCF_048164855.1. NCBI lineage: Eukaryota > Metazoa > Chordata > Mammalia > Carnivora > Canidae > Canis > Canis lupus. The sequence continues at coordinate 76,909,764 of NC_132839.1, forward strand.
GGTTGAATGTATTTTTCTTTCAATATTTTGAATATATCATGCCACCCTCTTCTGGTCTGCAAAGTGTCTGCTGAAAAATTAGCTGATAGCCTTCTCTCTTGCGCTTTTAAAATTCTCTATCATTACTTTTTGCCATTTTAATTACTCTGTGTCTTGGTGTGTATCTCCTTGAGTTGATTTTGTTGGGGGCTCTCTGTGCCTCCTCATGTAGATTTCTCTTTCTTTCCTCAGCTTTGAAAAGTCTTCAGCTATTATTTCTTCAAATAAAATTTCAACCCCCTTTTCTCCCTCTTCTCTTTCTTAGATTCCTATAATTACAATGTTATTATGCTTGATGGTGTCACTGAAATGCCTTAGTCTATTTTCATTTATTATTATTATTATTTTTCTCTCTTCTATTAAGCATGATTGTTTTCCATTGTTCTATCCTCAAGGTCACTGATCTATTCTTCTGCTTCTTCCAGTCTACTATTTATTCTACCTAGCGTATTTTTAATTTTAGTTATTGAATTCTTCATCTCTGATTTGTCCTTTTTTAAAGTTTTCTTTCTCTTTGTGTAGAGTCTCATTGAAGCCTCCCACTCTTTTCAAGTCTGGTGAGTATCTTTATGACCATTGCTTTAACTTCTCTATAGGCATATTACTTATCCCCACTTTATTTAGCTTCCTTGCTGCCATTTTGTCTTGTTCTTTCATTTGGGACATATTCCTCTGTCTCTTCATTTTGCCTGACTCTGTGTCTGTTTCTGTGTATTAGAAAAGTCAGCTATAGCTCCTTCTCTTTAAAGTAATGGCCTTGGGATGCCTGGGTGGTTCAGCGGTTAAGCGCATCTGCCAATGACCCAGGGCGTGATCCTGGAGTCCTGTGATCAAGTCCCACATCAGGCTCCCTGCATGGAGCCTGCTTCTCCCTCTGCCTCTGCCTATGTCTCTGCCTCTCTCTTTCTGTGTGTCTCATGAATAAATAAATAAAATCTAAAAAAAAAAAAAAAGTAATGGCCTTGTGAAGTAGAGGTCCTGTAGTGCCCTGCAGTGCTATGTCTCTTTTTCACCAGAATCTGACACTTCACAAATGTCTCCTATGTGTGTTACATGCACCTATTTTTGTGCATTTTGTGCATTGTGTCTATTTTGTCCAATACAAATATTGCTATCCCAACTTTCTTCTCATTTCCATTTGCATGGTAAATGCTTTACCATCCTTTCACATTCAAGGACAGTGATTGCAATGGCTTTGCCTGTTGTGGGCTGAGTTTGGTCCTTGTGTTGTTAGTGGCCAGTCTGGGACTGCCTTGGGTTTGACCTGTGTCAGACAGGCATTTGCCAGAAATGCAATAGCACCAAACTTGAAAGCATTTTCCCTGTTTTGTGCCCTGAGATACTTTTGTTGGTGGGTGGGGCTGCCCCCTAGACCTGATGCCTGCCCCTAGCCCATTGCTGGAACTGAACTCAGACTCCAGTTTCTGGTTATATTCCCTTATCTCTGGGGCCGGAGTCACTTTAAGTGTTGCTGGCTCCTGTTGGGGCTGTTTGTACCCTGCCAGCCTGTGGCATGTCTTTGGATGGGCTCTAGCCAAATATATATTGGCTGGAGAAAGTCCACAGGAGAACATGGGAGTGGGGGGATGAAGGCAGGGGCACATGATAGCAGCAAAGTCCACACTGGTCTGCTATAGGTGGGGACCTGCAGGTGCCTGGAGGAAAGTTCCTGCCCATCCTGGGATGGAAGGAATGTTTCTGCAGAATGCAGGGTTGGGAAGCAAGGTAGGGTAAATTATTCCTGCAACAGGGCTGGTTCCCACCGGTATCTCTGTATCTAGGCTGGGAGGCAGGGGAGAGAAATGGTACCCACCAGCTCCTTTGTTCTTAGGGAAGTTCCTGAAAGATCCTTGCCCCTCTGGCACAGACTCTGAGATTAGTAAAATAAATCTTCCCATATGCCCCAGGGTGTTTTTCAATCCACTGCTTCTATGCTGTATGTGAGCAAGGCTGTTTGTTATGCTGTCTCTTTAACAGCAGGGACTCCACCCTCTCCTCTCTCCCAGAGCCAAATGTGCTGATTTTTAAAGTTCAAGGTGTTAAGCCCCACTGATTATTAGGCCCCTCTGGTTTTCAAAGACAAATGTTATAGGGATTCATCTTCCCTGAGGTTCCTCCAGGCCTTTGGTGCCTGGATGAGGTCTGTTCATCTCTCCAGTCTGCACTGAGAGCTTCCGTCCCTCCCGTGGACAGTCCTATAGGTGTGTTTGACTCTACTGCATCTTGGGGCATTTCCTACCCTCTTCAGTGTGGCCTCTTTTCTACATTTTGTTATGGAGAGTGTTCTTGCCGATCTTCAGGTCATTTTCTGAGTTGTTTGCACTGATGTAGGTGTTATCTAGTTGTATCCATGGGACAAGGCAAGTTCCATTAAATTTCCAATCATACTTTTACCTCACCACTTCCTGGATCTTGAATATAGAAATCAACTGTGTTCTATTCAAAGTGTCTGTCATTGCCGGGCAGTCAGCTGCCCTCCATACAAGTTTATCATTTGCCTTAGCTCTTTGGTGGTTGCCATATAATGGAGCAAAAATAAATTTCCTGGCTTTCATTTGACCTGTCACTGACCACTTCATGTGAGTTAACATATGACAACGTATGTCTATATCTGGCTGTACTTATGAACATACTGACCTTATTCTTCATCTGTCTCCTTCTTTTAGCTTCATTTTATATTTATGAGTTTAAATAGCCATGTCTAAGTGCTTATATGCACATACATGCACAGACATATTATATCATACCTCTATCTTCAAGTAAATATTCTTTTAAAATAATTTGTTCATATTAACAGCCTTCCTTTGGTGTCTGCTCATCGCATTGCTCAATATAAACTGATAATGTTTTATTTTTATTTAATATGAATTTTATTTTTTTATTTATTTTTTATTTTTTAAAAATATTTTTTAATATTTTTTAAAAAATTTTATTTATTTATGATAGTTACAGAGAGAGAGAGAGGCAGAGACACAGGCAGAGGGAGAAGCAGGTTCCATGCACCGGGAGCCCGATGTGGGATTCGATCCCGGGTCTCCGGGATCGCGCCCTGGGCCAAAGGCAGGTGCCAAACCACTGCGCTACCCAGGGATCCCTAATATGAATTTTAATATAAAAACAAGTGGGAGAGTTGGATAAGACATTAAAAAAAAAGCAGATCTTCTTTATAAGAATTTGATTCTAGCTCCCTACCAAACCAGATTAAGATGGACAAATGATGACCTTTTCACAGCAAATCCTTACATGTTTCACAAGGGTAAAGCTGATTTTGAATTCTTTAAAGCCCCAAATTCTCCCATAGAGAGGAGTTACATCAAAGCATTCCATGTTTCAAGAACCAGACACCTCTTTTTAAAGTGAAGGATAAAAATTTAAAAGTAGTAGATCTTAAGCATTCTTATCCCCCCCAACACACACACATTAACTCTGTTAACTATATGAAGTAATGGATGTGCCAATTGTCTCAATCTTGGTACTCATTCTACAATGCATATGTATATCATGCATATACTGTGAATATATACAATTATATTTGTCAGTTATTTCCCCATAAAGTTAAAACATAAAGCTTTAAAAATTCAAATAAATAAATAATTTCAGCACCACTTATTTCTTTTGGGAGAAAATAGATAAAAATTGAACTGGAAAATAAAAACAGTAAGGAAAATTGAATTTAAGCACATCCCATTCTGAAGCATACAAAAACATTGCCAATTATGTATTTTCTGTATGGCTCATGGTTTGGCCATGAAATATTTCGCTGTTTGCAGTGAATAGATCCAAACTGTTGTCTCAAGTTTTATGTGAGTTGTGTATAATTTTTATAGTTTTTGCCTGCCAAGGAAAACACCTCGTATTGAATTGGCTACTTTAAAATTATAATTTCAAAAATAATGCTCTGATCAGTTAGTGCAAATCATAAGGTACCATGTTTTAAGATGACAAAACATTTTGCTTCAGTTTTCACTATTTCCATTTGTTGCAGTATATAGGCACCTATTCTTCATTAAAATTTTCTGGACTACAGCTAACTTGGAACAGTGGTTATCAATCCTACATATATGCTAAATTTACCTTTGTTGCCTTAAAAATAACTAAAATTTAGTCCTTAAACCACATGAGTTAAATGAGAATCTCTTATTGAAATACAGATACACATATTCTTTTAGATATATTTAGGCAATTTTAATGTCCAACAGAGTTGAGAATCATTGGCTTGAGTGATGCTATAATGATGATGATGGCTTTGTGGTATGTATATATTTTATGAATCAGACCATCAAGTAAAATAATTGAGTCTGATTATTAGGAAGTCATTTAGAAATTATTAGAAATGATTCTCAGTGACATGAAGGATGAAAAAGAGGGAAATTGCTAAAGCCTAGATGACTGCTGCCATTCTCCAAATTATCATCAGTTTTACTGATTCTTTTAATGAACAGTGTTCATTTCTAATAAACTCTAATGTTTTCAGTGTACTCCTAAAATATTTGAAGTTTTTTCTCATCTTAAATTTCGTTTTTTAACTATGAATTTACCTTTTTCATCTAAGTCAATTCTGAAGTGAGATATATCATTAGGTCTATTTGTTTATGAAGCTTACTAGTTATGCTGTTTGAATCTTTCTTACCTCATTGATTTTGCTCACTTGATTTATCAATTACTAAGGGTGGTATATTAAAATCACCTTTTATGATAGTATATTTGCAATCTTTGTTTTATACATGTGGATGTTATTTTATAATATAAGTGCAAATTCGCAACCAGCTTATCACCCTGGTCACCTGGATCTTCTGGTGTTATGTTTTGACCTCCTTTATCTTTAGCAACGTTTTTGTGCAAGAAGTCTGTTTTGAATAATACTAGTATAGCGTTAGCTTTCTTTTGGTTATTACTGCTTGAAATAATTGTCTACCCTTTGATTTTCAGCCTTTCTAAGACTTTATGGCTCATGCTTATCTCATTTAAACAACCTATTCCTGGAATACTTTTCTAATCAAATGGGATAATAATTGTATTATAACCAAATAGTTTGGTCTCTTCATATTTGTTGTGATTGTTAATATTTCCATTTCATCTTTATATGAGTTTCCTATTATCATATTTTTTTTTCTCTTCCCATAATTTTCTTGCTTGGTTGGATTAAGTTTGTTTTTCCTCTTTCTCATTTTATTTTTCTGGGCATTTCCTTCTTTCCAATCCTATTGTTTTCATGGGGATACCCATGGAACTCTGATGTGATTATCATAGCCATAAGTTGATTGACAATGGATAATCACTCAGGACAAGACTGTCATAGCAGACTGAGAACTGTTGTAGCTGAATCATATTAACAGCTGCTTTCCAGGTTAAGACCCATGAATTCCTGGTACCAAGGCCCATGATTCCAAGGATCTTGCCTTCTCTCAGATTTATTTTTTAGTTCCTTTTTAGAATTAAGAAAAAGCTCTTATAGCCAGTTATTTAAACTGGCTAGAGTAAATGTCTGTTACTTAAAGACAACAGAAACTTTCCACGGTATACATGCTTCTTGATTTTAATTATTATAGTCAATTTTAATACAATATTATGCAAGAATTAGCAATTGTATTCCCAAGTTGAAGATCCTTGAGATCAAAAATATTGGTTCCTGACATCCTTTATATAATGGGTGAGTAAATAAGTATAAAGAAATCTTCTTTTTAAAAAAAAGATTTTATTTATTCATTCATGAGAGACAGAGAGGCAGAGACACAGGCAGAGTGAGAAGCAGGCTCCCCGCAGGGAACCGGATGCACAACCTGATCCCAGGACCCCTGGGATCACAACGGGGGAGCTGAAGGCAGCCTCTCATCCACCCAGCCTCCCACGTGCCCCACAAAGAAATCTTCTAAGAATAATAGAAGAAAAAAAGAAAAAGTCATGAGGACTTCACTTCTTTGTTTTTCTAAGTTCTGGATATTTTAAATTTTTCCTTTTATCTGTATTAGTAAGTGGTATGATAATTATATTAGATTTTTGTTAGGGACAATTGACATTGGGGGTGAGGTAAAAATCAAATAAAATTTTATGTTTGTTATATAATATATATCTTTTAATCTTTAAAATACCTATACTGGAACTATTATCCTTAGTTCACAGAGAAGATATTATGGCTCTGTGGTATTAAGCGATTTGTCCAGATTCATCCTGTTATTGTGGTTGATTCAGAATTCCAATTCGAGTCTGATTCTACAGTTTTTTTCTACGATGCTAGGATACCTCACCATCATGAAACTGAAAGTAGCGTTTCTTGGTGTCAAAGTAAGAGACTTATAAAGTTATATTCTCCATCCCATTTCTTACCAAAAATTCTTCATACAAAAGTCAGAGTTCCTAATACCTTTTGTGAATCACTCTGGGTTAGAATCCCCCTCCCCCCCCCCACTTCTTGTCTCTAGTAATATGCTAATCCCCTGTAGTTACATGTTAGGATAACACAATTATTGCTCATTCTTGATAGTCTGTCCATGCAAAAGGCTTTCCTTTATATTAACACCCTAGACTTCCTTCTATATGATCTTTCTCCTTCAAAAAGAGAAGTGACTTAGCTATAAAGGAAGTTGGAAGAAAAAATTGCCAATATAGCTCAGCTCCTATTCTTTGTGAAGTCAGCCTGCCCAAGAATCCCAGATCTGTACTGCTCCTTTATGCCATGCGTGTTACATAGAAAGCATGCAATTGTCAAGCAGAGGCTGGCTAATTCTAGAACTCAGTAGTGGAAACCCCACTTTGCTGCACAACATGCCATTCAAAATCTCTATGACACATAAATCTGACTACTGCTTGCCTTCTGTTCAAGTTCTTTGTCCAGAAATCAATTCACATAGAAGAAAGCTTTACTGTTCATTAGACTCCTCAAGCACCAAAACTACATTTTTTCTTGAGTCTTCTTGCTGGCGGCGGGGGGGGGGGGGGGGGGGCATTATCCACATTTTCTCTACATTACTCCTTGTTTTGTTTGAACCTATACCTTGTCTCAGGCTGGTGCTTCATACAGAAATGATAATTGGTATCCCCATGTTTATTTTCCAAAAACATCTGTGAAATAGACACTACTAATGTATCTATTTATCAGATGATGGAATAGACTTAAAGAGCTTAAGCACACTGTATCAATAATCCAGTGAATGCATTCTAGAACCAGTTCTTGGACTTTGTTTCACTTTTTTATCCCAATGTCCATGCTTTAAAGGTTATTCGGTGTCTGTATAAATATTATAGGAGAAAGAAGTTTTCCTTTATGCTCTTTGGGCCTCTGGCTGACTCTTAATATTAAACTGACAATGACAGGAGAAAAGCATGCAAATGTTATTGAATTATTACATATATGAGGAATCTTCAAAGAGAATGAATAACGAAGAAGTGACCAGAGCAGGAAGCTTTTATGCCTTTTAAATAAAGAAAAATAATTTGTGAAGAACTAATAAAGAAGTTTGTGTTAGGGGATGTCTAACTAGGGCTAGGTAGTCCTTGTCTTAACTAGGAAGACAAAGGTTAGGTTAACAAGGTTTGTTTGCAGATTCCCCTCATATCATCTTTTGACTAATAAGGGTCTATTTCTAGTAAAAGAATGTATTTCCTGCCTTCGGGCAGAAAGTAGGGAGCTTTTTCTATATTGACTACTTCTTAATTTCCTTTGGCTCAAAATAATGTATGGCATATTTTGGGGTAACGTATTCTGGTTTCCTTAATTTTCAAGTATTTCTTCCTGTGTAAAGTTTTTCCTTACACCACTTAGATAACTATATGTAGCAGTCCTCTCTGCTACTATTGAGAGGGTGGTTAATGAGATGGGGTAGAGTGCAGGAGCCAGAAAATTAATACATTATAAATTCTAAACAGTGATTTAACATGTTAAGCTTCAGTATATATAGATGTATTTTCCAGAAAGTTATTTGGTATCATCTGAGATAATCTAGATTACAGTTGTCTATAAAACAGTGAGTTTACTGAACTTTAGTGTTTAATCAACTCACAGTTTCATGCTTTATTATCTATAGAATTTCCTCAGCAAGAGGAGCAAGTTCTATAAAGGCTATGGAAATGCATTTGATACACTACAAAATGATTAGCCTGGAAAATATTTAGCTGTTATTAAACAGTTGCTATGTATCTGTATTTTAAATACCATATACTTGAAGGTTTATAAATTTGCTAGGATTTTAGCGTTTTTAAAAGATTTTATTTATTTAATTGAAGGAGAGGGAGACAGAGCATGAGCAGAGAAGACACAGGGAGAGGGGAAGCTGGTTCCCCACTGAGCAGGGAGTTGGCAACGCAGGGCTCAATCCCAGGACCTGGGATCATGACCTGAGCAGAAGGCAGAGGCTCAATCAAGTGAGCCACCCAGGTGCCCTGGATTTAGCATTTATATTTAGATGTGTCATAAACTTTAAAAGTGAAGGCTTTGACCTTGCATCGGGGCATTGCATTGTACTGCTACTTTGGCCTCTCTTACTGTTATGATACTATAAAGAAGAGGAAATTACACCACTTAACTGTATTTGCTCAGTGCAATTATATGAAGCCCTTAAAAATTCTTCTCTGTTTTTTATATTCTGTAATTAAGAGGGAAAGCATTTATTATTCACATTATTTAGGATGTCTGATTGCTAAAGTAGCAGAAAAAATTCAATTTCTTGAAATTTCAAATATGAGTTTCAAAATGCTGCCTTTATATATGTTACTCAGTTATCTGAATACTTATTTTTTTTTCCCTCAAGTATCCCATCATCTTCTGATATTAGCTTTCTTATTCTGTTCACAACATTTTGTAGGATGTTCTCAAACATTTAGGAAAGGGAAAGTCTAGCTAATGACACTTTACTGAGGAACTTCTACATTCAAAACTTTGCACCAGGTGCTACTGAGAAAATACACATATTAAAGTACATACTATTTACTATGTGCTCATCAATAAGCAAACACTATGATTTCTTTTTATTTTTTTTTGTAAATTTATTTTTTATTGGTGTTCAATTTGCCAAAATATAGAATAACACCCAGTGCTCATCCCATCATGTGCCCCCCTCAGTGCCCGTCACCCAGTAGCCCCCAGCCCCCCACCCACCACCCCTTCCCCCACCCCTAGTTCGTTTCCCAGAGTTAGGAGTCTCTCATGTTCTGTCTCCCTTTCTGATATTTCCCACTCATTTTTTCTCCTTTCCCCTTTATTCTCTTTCACTATTTTTTTATATTCCCCAAATGAATGAGACCTCATAATGTTTGTGCTTCTCTGATTGACGTATTTCACTCAGCATAATACCCTCCAGTTCCATCCACGTTGAAGCAAATGGTGGGTATTTGTCGTTTCTAGTGGCTGAGGAATATTCCATTGTATACATAAACCACAACTTCTTTATCCATTCATCTTTCGATGGACACCGAGGCTCCTTCCACAGTTTCGATGGACACCACAGGCTCTTTCCATAGTCCACAGGCTATTGTGGACATTGCTGCTAGAAACATCGGGGTGCAGGTGTCCCGGCGTTTCAGTGCATTTGTATCTTTGGGGTAAATCCCCAACAGTGCAATTGCTGGGTCGTAGGGCAGGTCTATTTTTAACTGTTTGAGGAACCTCCACACAGTTTTCCAGAGTGGCTGCACCAGTTCACATTCCCACCAACAGTGTAAGAGGGTTCCCTTTTCTCCGCATCCTCTCCAGCATTTGTTGTTTCCTGTCTTGTTAATTTGCCCCATTCTCACTGGTGTGAGGTGGTATCTCATTGTAGTTTTGATTTGTATTTCCCTGATAGCAAGTGATGCGGAGCATTTTCTCATGTGCATGTTGGCCATGTCTATGTCTTCCTCTGTGAGATTTCTCTTCATGTCTTTTGCCCGTTTCATGATCAGATTGTTTGTTTCTTTGGTGTTGAGTTTCATAAGTTCTTTATAGATCTTGGAAACTAGCCCTTTATCTGATATGTCATTTGCAAATATCTTCTCCCATTCTGTAGGTTGTCTTTTGGTTTTGTTGACTGTATCCTTTGCTGTGCAAAAGCTTCTTATCTAGATGAAGTCCCAATAGTGCATTTTTGCTTTTGTTTCTTTTGCCTTCGTGGATGTATCTTGTAAGAAGTTACTGTGGCCGAGTTCAAAAAGGGTGTTGCCTGTGTTCTCCTCTAGGATTTTGATGGAATCTTGTCTCACATTTAGATCTTTCATCCATTTTGAGTTTATCTTTGTGTATGGTGAAAGAGAGTGGTCTAGTTTCATTCTTCTGCATGTGGATGTCCAATTTTCCCAGCACCATTTATTGAAGAGACTTTCTTCCAGTGGATAGTCTTTCCTCCTTTATTTAATATTAGTTGACCATAAAGTTGAGCACAAATAATGCGGCATAAAATAGGGGTTTATATATCTTTTTGAATTAGTGTTTTATTTTCTTTATTATATTTTCCTTTATTTTATTAGTAATTCCTGGATATATGGTATTTCCATTTTTATTTTTATTTTTTTAAACCTTTTTTTAAAATTTTTTTTATTTATTTATGATAGTCATACAGAGAGAGAGAGAGAGAGAGAGAGAGAGAGAGGCAGAGACACAGGCAGAGGGAGAAGCAGGCTCCACGCAGGGAGCCCGACGTGGGACTCGATCCCAGGTCTCCAGGATCACGCCCTGGGCTGAAGGCGGCGCTAAACTGCTGGGCCACCCGGGCTGCCCTCCATTTTAAATTTTTTCATGAACCTCCAAACTGTTTTCTATGGTACCTGCCCTAGTTGACATTCTCACATAGTGCACATGGTTTCCCTTTTCTCTACATCTTTTCCAACTCTTGTTATTTCTTGTCTTTTTGATACTAGTCATTCTGATTGGTGTGAGATAATATCTCATTGGGGTTTTGATTTGCACTTCCCTGATGACTAGTAATGTTGAGCAACTTTTCATGTGTCTATTGGCCATTTGTATGTCTTTAGAAAAACATCCATACATATCTTCTGGTCATTTTCTAATTAGACTGTTGGGTTTTTGGTGTTGAGTTCTAAGAGTTCTTTATATATTTGAGATATTAACCTCTTATCAGATATATCATTTGCAAATATCTTCTCCCATATCTAGGGTACCTTTTTATTTTGTTGATGCTTTCCTTTATTGGCAAAGGCTTTTTATTTTGGTATAATCCAAATAGTTTACTTTTGCTTTAATTTCCCTTGTCTGAGGAAACATATCCATAAATATGTTGCTAAGGCTAATGTCCAAGAGATTATTATTTATGTTTTCCTTTAGGATTTGTGTGACTTCAGGTCCCATATTTAGGATTTAATTCATTTCTTTTTTTTTTTTTTTTTAATGCACTTTCCCAGTGAGTCATATATAACTGGCTCATGTCTTTTTTTTTTTTTTTAATTTTTATTTATTTACAATAGTCACAGAGAGAGAGAGAGGCAGAGACACAGGCAGAGGGAGAAGCAGGCTCCATGCACCGGGAGCCCGATGTGGGATTCAGTCCCGGGTCTCCAGGATCGTGCCCTGAGCCAAAGGCAGGCACTAAACTGCTGCGCCACCCAGGGATCCCTAATTCATTTCTTATTTTTGTGTATGGTATAGGAAAGTGGTCCACTTTTATTCTTTTGCATGTAGCAGTTCTATTTTCCCAGCATCTTTTGTTAAAGAGAATGTCTTTATCCCATTGTATATTTTTACTGCCTTTGTTGGTTAATTGACCATGTAATTTTGGGTGTACTTCTGAGCTGTCTATCTTATTCTGTTGATTTACATATATGTTTTTGTGCCAATACCATACTATTTTGATTGCTATAGATTTGTAGTATATTTTGAAATCTGGGATTGTAATACTTCCAGCTTTGTTTTCATTCTCAAGATTGCTTTGACTATTTAGAGTCTTCTGTGGTTCTATACAAATATTAGGATTATTTGTTCTACTTGTGTTAAAAATACTGTTGGAATATTGATAAAGATTGCATTGAATCTGTAGATGGCTTTGCATAGTGTGAACATTTTAAAAATATTAATTCTTACAGATCATGATCATGGTATAATTTTATGTTTGTGTCATCTTCAATTTTTTTCATCAGTGTTTCATGTTTTCAGGGTATTAGTCTTTCACCTACTTGGTTAAATTTATTCCCAGGTATTGTATTCTTTTTAATGCAATTGTGAATGAGATTATTTTCTTTATTTCTCTTTCCGCTAGTTTATTATTAGTACATAGAAATGCAACAGATTTCTGGGGTCTCCTGAGTGCCTCAGTTGGTTAAGCATCCCATGACTCTTGATTTCAGCTTAGATCATGATCTCAGGATCATGAGATTGAGCTTCACATTCAGCTCTGTGCTCAGCAGGAAGTTTGCTTCTGCTTGAGATTCTTTCTCACTCTCTTCCTCTGCGCCCCCCCCCAATTCTGTCTCTCTCTCAAATAAATAAATAAATCTTAAAAAAGAAATGCAACAGGTTTCTGTATATTAATTTTATATCCTGCAACATTACTGGATTCATTTGTAAGGTCTAATAAGTTTTTTTTTTTTGGTGGTATCTATAGGATTTTCTAAATATAGTATTATGTTATATGACAATAGTAATGGTTCTACATCTTCTTTAACAATCTGGCTGCTTTTTTTTCCCCTTGTTTGATTGCTATGGTTCAGACTTCCAGTGGTATGTTAAATAAAGTGGCTGGAGTGGTTATCTTTGACTCATTCTTGATTTCAGTGGAAAAGATTTGTGTTTTTACCATGAAATATGATGTTAACTGTGGTTTTGTCATATATAGCTTTTATTATGTTTAGGCATGTTTAATCTAAACCCACTTTGTTGAGAGTTTTTAATCATAAATGGGTGTTGAATTTTGTCACATACTTTTTCCTGCATCTATTGACATGATCATATGGTTACTGTCCTTCATTTTGTTAATGTGATGTATCAAACTGATTGATTTGTGGATAATGAATCATCTTTGCATCTCTGGAATAAGTCCCATCTGATTGTGGTAAATGATCCTTTTAATGTATTATTGAAATTAGTTTGCTAATATTTTGTTGAAGATTTTTGCATCTGTATTCATCAGGGATGTTGGCCTATAGTTTTCTTTTCTTTTTCTTTTTTTTTTCTTTCTTTTTTTTTTTTTTTTGTAATGTTGTCTAGTTTTGGTATTGATAATGCTGGCATAAAATGAATTTGGAAGTTTTCCTTCCACTTCTATTGTTTGGAGTAGTTTGAGAAAAATAGTTATTAATTCTTTAAATGTTTGGTAGAATTCACTGTGAAGCAATCTGGTTCTAGACTTTTGTTTAATGGGAATTTTTTGATTACCAGTTCAATTTCATTACTAATAATTTGTTCAACTTGTCTTTTTCTTCCTAATTCAGTTTTCAAAGATAGTATCTTTCTAGGAGTATATCCACTTCTTCTAGGTTGTCCAATTTGTTGGCATATAATTTTTCATAGTAGTCTCATAATTCTTTGTATTTTTGTTGTGTCAGTTATAATTTCCCCTCACTCATTTCTGATTTTATTTATTTGAGTCCTCTCTTTTTCTTGATGAATCTGGCTAACAGTTTATCAATTTTATCTTTCAAAGAACTGGTTCTTCATTTAATTGATCTTTTTCATTGCTTTTTTAAAGTGTCTATTTCATTTATTTCCACTCTAATCTTTTCTATTTTCTTCCACTAGCTTTAGGCTGTTTTATCTTTTTCTAGTTCATTTAGGTATGAGGTCAGATCATTTATTTGAGATTTTTCTAGTTTCTTGAGATATAGATATATCTATATCATTATAAACTTTCCTATTTTTAGAACTACTTTTGCTGCATTGCAAAGATGTTGAATCATTGTGCTTCGCTTTTCATATATTTTTAAATTTCCTCTTTATTTCTTCATTGACTTACTGGGTATTTAGTCATATATAGTTTAGCCTTATGTGTTTGTGGGGTTTTTTTCAGTTCTTTTTTTCTTGTAATTAATTTCTAGTTTCATAGTGGTTTTTTTGTTGTTGTTGTTGTTTTGTTTCATTGTGTTTTGGTAAAAAAAAATCTTTGATAATATTTCAGTTTTTTAAATGTACTGATACTTGTTCTATGGCCTAGCATGTGATCTGTCCTGAATAATGTTCCTCATACACTTGAAAAGAATGTGTATTCTGCTGTTTTTGGATAGAATTATATACATATAATTAAATGGACTTAACAGATTATATAAATAATCTGTCTTTGTGTATATATAATTTGTCTTTATGTATATATATTATTCAATATACATAGTATATATTATTCTGTATGTGTGTATATACATATATACACATATATTTATATATTTATATATAATCTTTAAGTCCAGTAATGTAATGTGTCAGTTAAAGCCATTTTTTCCTTATTGAATTTCTGTCTATATGATCTATACATTGATTTAAATGGCCTGTTGAAATCCCCTATTATTGCTATATTATTGTCAATTTCTCTCCTTCTGTATGTTAGTATTTGCTTTATGTATTTAGTTTCTTTCATATTGGGTGCATAGATACTTATATCTTCTTGTCAGGTTAATACTTTTATCATTATGTAATGCCCTTCTTTGTCTCTTGTGATAGTATTTGTTTTAAAATCTTTTTTATTTAATATAAGTATTGCTACCCTTTTTTATACTTTTTTATATTTATGCTTTTTCTATCTTTCTACTTTTAATCTATATGTGTCTTTAGATCTGATGTGAACCTCTTCTTGGCAGCATATAGATGTGTCTTTTTTAAAGAATATTCTTTCAGTGACTACATATTTTGATTAGAGCATTTAGACTACATTTCAAGGAATTATTGATAGGTAACTACTTATTGCTATATAGTTAATTGTTTTTGGTTGTTTTTGTATAACTTTTCTGTACCTGTCTTCTCTTAATCCTTTCCCTTGGGATTGATGATTTCCTTTAGTGTTATGCCTGGATTCCTTTCATTTTTATTTTATTTTTTAATTTGTTATGTTTCTGGTTTGTGGTTACAATGAGGTTCATATTTAATATCCTAAATGTATAGCAGTATATATTAAGTTGATGGTTACTCAAGTTCAAACACATTCTAAAAACACTACATTTTTAGTCTCTCCCTTCTCATTTTCTGTATATGCTGTCATGTTTTACTCTTTATTTTGTGAGTCCTTTCACTATTTTTTTAGATATAATTAATTTTACTACCCTCTTTTAACATTCATACTACCTTAAAAGTATTTGATCTACTACCTTTATTATATATTTGCTTTTACTTGTGAAATTTTTTGCTTCATAGTTTTCTTCTAATTATGGCCTTATTATTTTTCCCTTTTTTTCTTTACTCTTTAACATTTCTTCTAATTCTAAGTTTGGTTTAGTAGTAATGAACTATTAGTTTTTGTTTGCATGGAAACTCTATCTTTTCTTCAATTCTGAATGATAATCTTGCCAGGTAGAGTGGTTTTGGTTGTAGGTTTTTCTTTAAGCACTTTGAATATATCATAACACTCTCTTCTGGTTTGCAAAATTTCTGCTGGAAAATCTTGTAGATTTTCCCTTGTAGTTAACTTTCTGTTTTGTTCTTGCTTTTAAGATTCATTACCATGTCATTGCCTTTCCTGCCATTCTGTGTGGTCCCTCTATCCTTCATTGTACTGAAACTGTTTAGTCAGCCCTCACTTCTTCAGGAGAATTTGCTCTACATAGAAGTATAGACTCAATGTATCTGTGGAAGAGGTAAGTTCAAGGCTTACTATGTCTCCATTTTAGATCTATATATATTTTTTAAATCCTCTGAAACATTTACTCCATAAAGTCAGAGAGTTTGTTAGTTTACTGCTGATTTTCATTGCTGGAATAGTTCTAATAGTCACTCAAAAGTTAAATTAATGTTCTTAAAGAAAATGGAGCTACTGGGCAATTACTTAGAATAATTATTTTAGTGTTGATTTGCAATTACTATTAGTGTGATGTAATACTCATGTATTAAGTGGCTGGGATATAGGAGTTTCCTCCTATATTCAGTGAAGACAGATAGTAATTTTTTATCTTTTTAAATAAATTGAGATATAATTAACAGATGTCATTACATTCAGCTATACAACATAATAACTCAATAGTTGTATATTTTACAAATGATCACCAAGTTAAGTCCAGTTAACATCTATCATAACACATAGTTATAATTTTTTCTTGTGATGAGAACTTAATATCTTAATTATCTACTTCCTTAGCATCTTCCAAATCTATGCAATAGTAGTATTATTTCTTTAATAAGTGAAATTTCATCTATTTGTTTTGTTTTATACTTTCCTAGATTGTTAGATATCAGTTACTGATGTTCTCAGAGCATCTTTCTAGCAATGTAAATAATGATTTTTTTTTTCCTTAGACCTCTTCTCACAGGAGCCTTAATAGTAGGAACTGGGTTCTTTTGTTCTCTTTTATCCCCAGTGCCAACCCCAGTATCTGGATTATAGTAAGCAATTTAAATAAAGTTGAATCAATGAATATCAACTGTATTTTGGGAGAACTAAGGCTACCAGCAGCAGTCTTCTTACTTTTATCTAGAAAAATCATTTGATATTTTTTCTCTTTGTTTTATTTCATATTCTTTTTCAAAAGGTATGTGTGAAGTTTTTGTTTGTTTAATTTGCAGTTTTTAGCATCTGAAAAAGTGGAGGGACATCTTTTTTTCTATATTTCTATAAGTAAAAGAAGGTATTTAAAGCCATTTCTGAATATGATTTGAATAAAAAAGGAATTAAACTTGTAGTAATTCTTCTCTTCAGAATTGACACACATTAAATCATACATAATCCTTTTTGATCAAATGCAATATATAGAAAAAACAATAACTAGATATATAACCAATGAGAAGAAATTGTCTTCTCAACCCATAAAAGTCATATTTCTTTATTGACAAGTGTTTCAATTTGGTACAATTGTTTTCTACAAATATGGAAATCTGTGCATAAAGTTATATTGACGAATTAGGTTATTTTATTTTATTTTGAATTAGGTAATTTTAAAATATCATCCCATCTTTAAACAAATTTGAAATATTTTTCCTACATAAATCAATCATACTGCAATATCTCTGTCTTCACTGACTTATTACAGAAAATTTATACTTCAGAAATAACACACATGTACAATGATCGGTATGACACTAACATATTATGCCTAAATGGAAAAGAAATTATTATTTTTTTTTTTTTTTTTTTTTTGGAAAAGAAATTATCAATGAATTAATTTGGATCAAAAAGATAGCCATTTTTTCCTGAAAAAATTTAAAAGCTTAAATTTCTATGCAAAATATACAATCTCAAGCCCAAACTTTAAAAATTTTGAATCAGTTTTGGTGTTTGATTCTTTTGAGAGAATTGCTATTTTATTTATTTCTTTGATAAAAAATGTGTTTATTTAGAAACATTCAGAATTCCAACAAATCAGCTGCAACTCTTTTTATTCTTTCTTTCTTTCTTTTTTTTTTTTTAATTATCCGGTGGTATTCTGTTAACAAAACAACAATTATTTCACGTAAACTACATCAGAGACAACTGAAGATGGAAAAACTATCATCCCCATATTTAACTAATTTGTGCTGTGCATGAACAAGACCTGCTTTAAATTTCCACACAAATTTGCAACCTCATACTGTACCAAGCAAGGTTAGTGGCTATTAAAAATACCATCAGGACAGGGCTATCTAATGACATATTCAATAGTGTGTTAACTATACAAAAAATGACAGTCTACAGTTTAAAAATAAAGCTTTCACAGCCTTACATTTCAATTTTTTTCTTTAGAAGGGGTGAGTTTTACACGAGGGGGTTAAATGCTTTACAAACAAAAGAAAAACTGCACTAGAACCAACCTATCCTTCATCATCTTCTTCATCCTCCTCCTCTTCCTCTTTCTCCCTTACCCTTCCTTCCTTTTCTTGCTTTTTTCAGCCTTGACAACTCCTCTTTTTTTGGCCACATCAGGCTTTCCTTTGTCTCAATATGAGCAATACCCTTGTCATATTTTTCCTTAAGCTTAGCAGCCTTCTTTTCATAAGACTGCTTGTCATCTGTGTTCTTCCACATTTCTCCCAGTTTCTTTGCAACATCACCAGCAGATAGACTGGGATATTCTCCTATGTGTTGGAGGCAATACTCAGAACAAGAAAAAGGAAGAAGGAGGCCTCTTGGATGCATTGGGATCCTTAAACTTCTTTTTTTGCTTTCCCTATAGGGAGGATATGAGTTTTCATTTCTCTTTCATAACCAGCCTTGTCTCTCTTTGCCATGTCTTCAAATATATTTTCTCTTTAACAAACATAGTATTCCACCTTTCTGAGCACTTCTTAGAAAATTCTGAGAAGTTGACTGGGGCATCTGGGTGCTTCTTATGCTCCTCTCAGTAAGTTTGCAAAAGAATAGTTTTGATAACATTTTGCCTCTTAGCTTCTTAGTATCTCCTTTGCCCATGTCTAATTATTTTTCCACAAAGTCACCCAGAGCCCATCTGGCTCTCACTTGCCCTGTCACTGTCTCTGTGGAGCTCAATGTACTGCAATGGCTGTGAGAGTGGGAGCCAGACGCAGCCTCCTCACTCTCTCCACTCTTGAGAATTGCTTGTAAAATTTTAATTAAATTGCCTTTATAATAAATAAAAACAAAAAGCTATGATCTTGTTCCTTATTTTTTCTTGTATTTCACCAAATTTACTCTGCCTGGTTTTCCAGAAGGCAAGTATTTTTATTATTTTTTAGTAGAATATAATTGTAATTTGGACATTTTAGAAGCATCTATTCCAAATCAAACTAATTAATAGCTCATGAGGAAAAAGTTCTGCCATAAACTGTATGTTGTACCCTGAACTACATACAGGGACTGAAAGGTTAAATAACACACAAATATATATGAATTGTTTCCTTTTGTTCTCAACAAGACCAAAGTCACTGAGCTAGCTTAAACACAGTCCCCAATGTAGAATTTATTCAAATCATACTGTGGGAATCTAACTGAAGCCAAGCAAAAAATTAAATCTTCTCGCTCCTATTGTGGGAGCTCCTGACCTCAAATCATGACTTTTTGAACTTCCAGCTAGAAGTCTGCTGACATGTGTCAGCTTTCAACTCTCAGCCTCTTATTCTCGGATGAAGTTCTTAATTATGTGCACATGTGTGTGCATGTATGGGGGAGGTAGGGAGGAGAGAGGGAAATGGAGATTTGAATG
Source organism: Canis lupus baileyi (assembly GCF_048164855.1). Lineage (NCBI taxonomy): Eukaryota > Metazoa > Chordata > Mammalia > Carnivora > Canidae > Canis > Canis lupus. Next base: position 76,928,988 of record NC_132839.1, read on the forward strand.
GCCCAAAGTTTTTGGATGTCCACATCTCATCTGGTCAACTCTTGTCTCATAGTAGGGTCACAGAAGGAAAACACAGTGACTAGGTACTAATAGCTAGCATTTGTTGACACCTGTGTACTAGGCACTGTTCTAAGCACTTTCTACATGCATCTTGTGTAAGCTTCTCAATGATCTAGAATCTCTTTACTATTATATATTTTACATATGAAGAAACTGAAATAGGGGTGCCTGGGTGGCCCAGTAGGTTAAGCATCTGGCTCTTGATTTCATCTCAGGTCATGATCTCAGGTTTGTGGCATCAAACCCAGCATGTGGTTCCATGTTGGGCATGGAACCTGCTTGGGATTCTTCTCTCCCTTCTCTCTGGCCCTCTCCACCTCCACTTGCACACTCTTTCTCTCTGTAAAAAAAAAAAAAAAAAAAAAACAAACAAAAAGCTAGAACAGTAAGAAAAAAATGTCCAAAATTACACAGTTTTTAAGTGATGGAACTTATCTTGTAATGGAAGACTGTCTGTTTTCAGAGACTATGTATTACTCTGCTGAATATAATTTGGGGGCACAGTTGGTGCAAGAGATAAGCCAAGCATATCCTACAATAAGTGTCTATTAAGCTGGTTTTCTTTTTTTGTTGTTGTTGTTGTTGCTCAGAAAGCTGAAAAAGAGTCAAAACTTCAGATTCACATAGCACTTTATATTTGTGATGATCCTGATGAATTCCAACAATTGTGTGTATCAGATAATGCAAAGTTAATATATTCATTTTACAAATGAAGTAGAATGGGTCTCAGAATGACTGATCAATAATGGCCACAAGATTAATACATAATCAAATTTAGAATAGGATGCTCAGGATCTTTTAAGGCAGATCTCTTTGCAGTTTATTCCACTAGTGGGTCAGCATGACATATCTCCCTGCTGGAAAACACTCAAGCACTTGACCTGTTCTTTTCCTTCCAAATAGCAGTATATATATATTTTTTCTTTTGATAAGTACTTCTGTTGTTTATTTACAACATTATAAAGGAAATCTCAAATCTATAAAAGAATAAGCACTTGATAAATTAACAAACATGAAACTTTTTTCTGAGATTGCTTGATATGAATTCATGTACATTCAATCAGGAAACTCCCATCTGAAAAAAACACACAAAAATTCATTTTTAGATAAAAGTGTGAAGAAATAAAAACCGCATAATGTTGCCTTAAGTCTGATATACTCATTAATCCCAGCTGAACTTTTAGTATCCTGTCCAAAAGACCAAACCACATTAACCAGGTCAGTCTGTAAATAGTGAAAGTGAAGCCCAAACCTTACTATGAACACCAGAAAGATGGCATAAGTCTAACTGAAGCTGAATGACCATAAGGTGAAGGAGAAAGTATAAGATGAAAGAAGTGGGAAAGAAATTCATTGTATTTCACAGTGCTTGTCTCAGATTAGAACTCAGAGATGAGTTACTATGGTCTCCTGACAGAGCCCTAAAGAAGAAAGGTCCATAGAAAGAACATGCAGAAACTTCTTTCACTAATAACAGTCCAACTGTGGGTCACAGGCTGCACTACTTTTTAAAATTTATCCTTTGTCTCAAAGACATAGAGGTTGACAAAGGGATGTTCTCACCATTTATACTGGACACAGTTGATTTTATGTTGTGAAAAAATATACACCTGATGGGTTAGAGAAGCTATAAATCAGTAACAGCTGGGGTCATCGTTGGAATGGTAAAGGCAATAGCAGGAGACCATTTCTAGGAAAACAGTGAGAAGACTGGTGTAGATGCTCAACCCAGCCATGTTGCACTCCTAGTATTGGTTTGGGACTGAAGTCCTGGCTTAATATATGAAATCACAAGCCTCTTAAATATCAATTTTATAGACGGGCATTTTCACTTTACAGATTTTCATCTTTTATTCCCCTCTTAAACCCCTCTATAACTTTTCCAATTAATATCGAGTAATATAACTTGCTCATTCATAAGAAATGTAACTAATCTAAATGATGAAGATTAACATTTAGGAATTTTATAGCTATGAGAGCCTGGTATCCAGCATATATCACTGGAGATGCTCATGGCAAAAACAGCCCAAATATGGTCTCTAAGTTATATTTGAAGGAGCAATTCTCCAGCCAATCCTCATTCTTACTTTTCATGCACCATATGGTCCTAAAATGATGTGATTAAATATAGGAAAATGAAACATTGCTTCTGAAGTGAAAATGTTGACAGTTATCTTTCTCATTGCAATCTTTGCAATTTCAGATTAACTATACAGTTAATAATGTCTTTGTGTGGAAGAAAGGATTCGTGGAGAAGGGCTCTTGTGAAGGTTACATGTATTATTTTTTAATGCTTGTCAGCTCTTCAGAGCTCTCCTGGCAACCACTGTAATATAAAATATGGATTTCACAAACAAAAGCAGAAGCTCAAACTCATTATTTTTTTTTCTTTTTGTATTAGTTCTGCCAAGTTCATGATGCCTGAAATAGGAAAAAAAAAAGTTGTTTTTTTTTCTTGTAAAAGCTATCAGATCAGTCCATCCACTTAAAGACCGTAATACTCCATGAAAAGTTTCTTCATAGGATGAAAGGTGAAACTAATGTCAGATCGTAATTCTAAATCATTGTAAATAGATTGGTGGTGCTGAGAAATGGAAGAGTAAAAGGTTAGAAAAGATTAGATGCTTTACAATTTTGTTCCTTAACCTGTTGCTAAAAAAAAAAAAATGAATACATCACTCCTTTTACTTATAATTTTTGTCCCATTATGATTCCAACCAACCACAAGTCTATCCATTCTTACTTCTACAAACATTGTCTACCATATGTTACCCCCGCCCTGGATGCTACAAAAGTAAAGAAAATAAGCACTTAAAAAAATAAGCACTTACCTACAAGGAGCTCAAAATCTTGTAGTAGGGCAGATAGATAGGCATAAGTAATAGAAGTATAATGTGATCGTTTTTTAAGATTTTATTTATTCATGAGAGTCACAGAGAGAGAGAGAGAGGGGCAGAGACATAGGCAGAGGGAGAAGTAGGCCCCCTGCGGGGAGCCCAATGTGGGACTCGATCCCAGGATTCTGGGATCACGATCTGACCCAAACGCAGACGCTCAACCACTAAGCCAACCAGGTGTCCCAGTGTGATCATTTCTAAGATGACTAAAGTATTATCCCAACCTGGAAGAGCCATAAAGTAGACCTTGAGGTGGATGCAGATTTTGCTGTATGATAGCAAAGAAGCCACAGAAGTTTATCTTCACCCAAAGATACTTAGTATTTGAAATAATATAGACATTCAATGGGAGCTGTTAAAAAAAATGGAGTTTAAAGTATACAGAAAAGAAAGCCATAAGAAAGATTTCTTCAGGTCTTTCAGTAATGCCATGTTTGAAATTATCATCATGAAATAAATCTGCCCATACTCCACATTATGATCATTTAATTAGATAGAATGGTAATTATAATTCATAATTTTATCCTTATTAGTTTCACAGGTAAAATTTAGTGGTTCATTAGTTGCGTGTAATACCCAGTACTCATTAAATCAAGTGCCCTCCTTAATGCCTATCACCCAGTTACCCTATCCCCCACCTACTTCCCCTACAGCAACCCTCAGTTTGTTACCTATAGTTAAGAGTCTCTTATGGTTTGCCTCTCTCTCAGTTTTCATCTTATATTATTTTTCCTTCCCTCCCCTATATTTATCTGTTTTGTATCTTAAATTCCACATAGGAGTGAAATCATTTGATATTTGTCTTTTTCTGACTGATTTATTTTATCATTTAGCATAATACCATCTAGTTCTATCCATATCATTGTAAATGGCAAGATTTCATGGTTTTTGATGGTTTGATGGCTGAATAATATTCTATTATTAATAATATTCCATTATATATATATATAATTTTCTTCACCCATTCATCTATTGATGGAGCATTCATAATTTTTTAAAGATTTATTTATTTATTTATTTGTTCATGAGAGACACAGAGAGAGAGAGAGAGAGAGAGAGAGGCAGAGACACAAGCAGAGGGAGAAGCAGGCTCCATGCAGGGAGCCCCATGTGGGACTTGATCCCAGGACTCCAGAATCACGCCCTGGGCTGAAGGCAGGCTCTAAACCACTGAGCCACCCAGGCGTCCCAGAACATTCATAATTTTAAAGAAGTACCTCACCAGCATTCATTTAATAAATAATTAGTGAGTGCCAAAAATATCTTTTTGGAACTTAACATAATAGGGGCTTCATGAATTGTTTTAGAGAGAAAACAAATCCTTCATAGGTGCTTAAATTTAAAGCATAGAGAAGTGACAAAACTTTTGTCATGAAGATGACAGTGCCTAAAGATCAAATTGAATTCTTTTGTTTTCTGTTTACTATGCCTACATAATTTTTCACCCCAAACCTTGTTGTTAGGGAAGTAGGTCATTTAAGCATTTAGGTCTTTATTGACTCATGAACTAAATGGGTTTTAGCTCAGCCAATTTGCCTCTTGTTTTTTCAAGTTAATATTATTCACCATAGTGTATTTAGTAGTATAAAATATAAATCTACTTGAGGATAGCAAGTAGCACATTTTTTGTATAATACAAAACAAACATGGTGATCATAAACATACAAGCCTGAATGAAGAGACTGTGGATAAGACTGATATATTTCCCAACGTGTCTATTTTGTACTATTTTAAAATTGTCCTTAGGGGTGATGGGGCCAGAGAATTACCCTGTGAGCTAGGTTACTTAGGTTTTTCCTTAGGAGATTTGATGGTTCCTAATGTCACTCATCCTGGACAAATAAACTAGGTTGGCTGAAGGTTTTTTTTGTTGTTGTTGTTGTTTGTTTGTTTTGCTTTTTGAAAGATAGGGGAAAAACTTAGTCTCTGGGTCTGGGTAGAAACAAGAGATGGAGAACAGAAAGGAAATCTGCCAGATTTTATGTGATTCTAGATGTCAAGGGAAGGATACTGTGTTCTTCTCCAAACCATAGAGTTGATATAAACAAAAAAGATGCCAGAACATGTCTGGCCTTGGCAATAGTTTTCAGGTAACTTGACTCTATAATCCCCTATTATTATTTATCATTTTCAGCCTTGTACAAGTCAACTTTGGTTTCATTTTGTCTGTGTAAAATTGGAGATGGGAAAATTCATATGTACTGAGTTTCTATCTAGACACTAGCTGAAGGTAGCGTGGCAGTCATGGTTGAAGAGAGTGGGCAGGCCAACTCATCAGACATATCAGAAGCTGAGGTTAGCTCACTATGGCAAGATATGGAGAACACAGTGAAATGATGTAAGGGAATTTCATCTTGAACATAACCGTGACCCTGGAAATACTTGTTAAAATGGCCAAGAGATACCTTGGATTTGCGCTATGTTGAATTTAGCCCACTTGGCTCAGCCATTATAATTCTATAGTAAAAATGAAGTGCTGTGATGTTTTGTAATCCCAGTTTAGAGAGGCCTGGGGTATGTGGGTCCTCAGACAATTTCTGGTTTGTTTTTTTTGTTTGCTTGTTTGTTTTACTTGGTAAGTTTTTGCACCGCACAACTATAGGGGTGCCATTTATATCATAGTTTCTTCAAATGATGCTCCCTGGAATTGTGCCGAGTACTATCCGCATAGATCTATTCAGTTACCCTGTCAAGTAGCTGCTCTTGGTTTCCAGCTTTATGTACATCAATTCTTTATATGCAAAAATTAATTTAATACACCATATATCTTATCTTTAATGTTCTTGGGAACTATCTGAATTCTGTTGCTTAAATTTCTCTTTGTACTATTGACAATCTGTCTTCACAGCCATAAAGAGCTGTTACAAATACAGATCACTTTTTTAAAAAACATCATTGGCACACACAATTTGAATTAAGTCTAAGATTTGCCAGTGTTTCTATTTCACAGAAAATTTTATTTTTATGTCTATTTTCCATTTTCTATCTTTTTGTTATTTTTGATGTCATTGAAATGCTTAAAGAAGTAAGTATATTTTTCTGACTTTGCTTATTGATTAAAAAGAAAATAGTAAAGTCATGTACATTTCACAGTTCTACAGAAAGACTCAAAAACATCATATCAGCTCTGAAAATTTGTCACTAGGTATGTGAGAACTATCTTGGGAAAACTGCCTTCATTCAAATTTGAAATCTGCTCTTATATTTAAAATTAAAGGTCTTTCTTCATTTATTACCAATGAATGTAGTTGGCTTTATGATTCACATTTTCTTTAGAAATGTGGTTTTATTATTGCATGGGAGGCAGGAGTTTGATCTCCCCGGGCTTTATATCAAATTGCTTTGGTTTTAAGTGAATGGTGATTTCTGTGTCTATGTGAGACTCTTATGCCCATCCTTGTAAGTTAATGATACAGTCCATCTTCTTCTGAGTGTGAGAAGGGAAGCTAGTGATTAAGAATTAAATTTTGGATTTTCTTTTGCCAAAGCTTTCTTTCATTTAAACTTAAGGGATTTTTGCTTAACTCTCCCTTCATTTTGATCCTCCATTCCAACCCTTTCTGTTTGCCTAGATTTTCTTAGTGTTTAAGCCAATAATTATGCATGTTCATGATATAAACATTCTACTCAAGAGTTAGGAATCCAAATGAAAGTTGGATGTTGTTTATATCTTTTGCCTTGTCAGGGTAGCTTCCAGATGATTGCTCTCTTGACTTTCTCTTCCTCTAACATTTGCTTTTTTTCCCTCTAATTTACAATTGTCTTGACCTTTTGAAAGTCTAATTCACTTTGCTTTAAAAAAATAAATACTTGTGTCTTGGGCTTTGAATGCTCTTAATTGTACCTTTTGATTTTTGCCACTAAATGTTTTTCAATACTCTCCAACTCTAAATGCCTTTTTAAAAAGGAATAATAACCTAATCTAATTTGATTAATTATCAAAACTCTAATTACTATTTTGGCATTCATTTGTCTCCACTTTTGCAACTTTCCAACTCTAACGTGCTTTCTAGACACCTCAGAATTTAGAATCCGCTCATTTTCAACCATTTCATATTTTTTCTTCATTTAAAAAATATATTTTATTTATTTATTCAGGAGAGACACACAGAGAGAGACAAAGACATAGGCAAAGGAAGAACCAGGCTCCCTGCAGGGAGTCTGGGGTGATACTGGATCCTAGGACCCTGGGATCAAGACCTGAGCCAAAGGCAGATGCTCAACCACTGAGCCACCCAGGTGTCCTTCTTCATTTTTTTGAAAAAAAAAAAATTATTATGGTAAGAACATTTAACATAAGATCTGCCCTCTTAAATCTTTTTTCCCTCTTAAATTTTAAGTGTACAAAACATTGTGGACTGTAGGTATAATGCTGCACAGAAAGTCTCTAGAGTTTAGTCATCTTGCTGGACTAAAACCTTATGCCTATTGATTATTAACTCCCCTTCCCCCAACCCCTAGCAACCAATTTCCACTCTGATTCTATGAACTTGACTTATATGAATTTCATATAATTTTTATTTATATGAATTTTATTTCCTACTTATAGAATTTTAAATACTTTCTATAAGTGGAATCATTTGGTATCTTTTTTTGACTGCCTTATTTCACTTAGCACAATGTCCTCACAGTTCATCCATGTTGTTGCATATTGCAAGATTTCTTTATTTTTTAAGGCCGAATAGTATTCTTTTGTGTGTACATACCACATTTTTTTTGTATCCATTCATTTGTTGGTAGACATTTAGGTTGTTTCCACATCTTGGCTATCGGTAATAGTGCTGTCATGAACACAGGAGGGCTATCTATTTGAAATCCTGATTTCAATTCTTTGGATGAATACCCCCAACTGAGTTTGCTGGATCATATGGTAGTTATTTTTAAGTTTTAATGAACCTCTATTTAGTGGCTGCACCATTTTTCATTCCCACCTAAATATTTAGGAATAAACTTAACTAAGAAACTGAAAAGCTTATGCATTGAAAACTATAAAACATTAATGAAAGAAATTAAAGACACAAAGAAATGGAAAGATATCCATATTAATGGATTGGAAGACAATGTTATTAAAATATCCATACTACCCAAAGTAATCTACAGATTCAGTGCAATCCCTATCAAAATGCCAATGTTATTTTTCACAAAAATAGAAAAAAAAAACAATTCAACCAGTTTATATTCTTACACAATCTACTTACATCTGAAAACTAATGATATACCTTTACAAGTGACAAAGCTATATAATGAAAATAAAAATGCCTTGTCACTTATTTTGGTAAATTACTCTAGGCACCTATAAATAGCATTGTTAAAATGAGCTATGACATTTTATTCTGCTGGGAATTCTTGAGTCTTTCTTTTACATACAATTGAAAGAGTATTGTATTCCTCACAATCCTACATTCCAGATTGCTCTACCATGATTAGAAGGAGAGTAAAACTTCTTAATAATGCATTTCCCAATAGCACAGATTCAGAATATAACACGATGTGTTATTGGCAATTTGGTTACCTGCTTTCTTTAAAATGACGGAATCTCTTGTTTTATGGGGATAAAAAGTTTTTGGATGCCATTTCTAGTGTTAAAGTCATATCTTTAATTATAGCACAATTAGCGTGTACACATGCAATTAAATGATTCATTATATTTATTTTTTAATTTAAAAATGTGTATAATAAGCATGAATTGTAAATGAAATAGAAAATGAAATATATAGAGCAGGTCAACCTCCCAATCCACAAAATAAAAATTAAAAAATTCACCTTTTGCTCTAGTCATTAACTATATATAAAGAAACAGAATTTCTAAAATATCAACTTATTTTTTTCTTTTTCTGTAATGCCAGCTCCATAACCATTACCTCCTCCTACCTTTCCCCCAATCCCATCAAAGAGACCAAAGTCATAATCGCTTAGTTTGGAATATGAGGCTAACCTCTGAGTCACTAGGGAAACAGTGCTTTTGAAAGTCATACTTTATTAAGAAAGAACTCTTCTAAATTCCAACTTTCCCTTTACCTTACTGGGTCAAATCTAGTTGTATTGACACATAGAATCTTATAATAAATAGAGTTATGGACAAGGACAGTCTTAATTTTTGCCTTTTGTTCAGTTGTCACATCCAGTTTAGCACTTGTACTTGTTTCTTCTATTTCTGAAAATGTCCCAGTTTTCAGGCTAGTTTATATATTCACCTTAACTACAAGGGTGGATAAGAAGAATAACATAAAATAAGTCCCTATGGAACATGAATGGAAAATTGAAATATCCTCCACCCTTGAAGAGCAAGAAATAAGAGGTGAGATGTGAGTGTCCCTAGTCACTACCTCTCCTGGTGGTAAATTCAATGGGAGAGGATGGTAGATATACCTAAATAGATTTAATGGAGGAAACTAATGCATATGTGTCTTGGGGTGAGAAACGAGTGCTGTTTTGCTCCTTACTTCTTTCCTATATCTTTCTTATATTTCATATTTGGAAAACTTATGTGGTCTGCATGATGCCACATTCTATCTGGTGCCCTTAAGTGGCCGAGAGAGTATCCCAGATTCCCTACTACTTATATGTGGTGTAATGGGGGATTCCAAAGTTCTCAGAAACCCAGTGACAGACTTAGAAATGATACAATAAACTCTTGAGCCAGAGTAGGTCCAGGGTCAGAACAAGGAAGTCTCAGAGTCTAAATGAGGGATGACAGGCTTCATCAATTGTGACCAGTCACTAGCTCACACAAGAGACTTAATTATGGGCTTGAGATTTTCCCCTGCTATTATGAAAATACAGATCTTTTTCTGGCATCCAACATCTTGAGAAGGACATAAGAAGAGACTTCTTAAAAGAAGAGATCCAACACTCATAGGGTGTTTGGTCTTTGATTAGGCTGATATCCTAGTTTTTGAGCTGAGCTTTTTCCTGCACTCTCTTTATTCTACATCTCTACATAAGTTCATATGCACACTCTTACACAAATACACATAATTCCTAACACAAGTATATTTAGTTTTGAAATATAAACATGAGATGTACGTGGTGGAAAAATTTTTAGAAAATACCTAATACAATTTGCATTCTTTATTCTGTATGCATGGATTAGTGAAGATGATTTAAAGTTAAGTGAATTGCTAAAGGTCCCATAAGTGGTAAACATACAGATAAACAACAAAACTAGCACTTTATCGAGGACCATTTAATAACCAGTGTTCTTTCCCCACACGAAAGAGTCAATTAGAATCCTTTATTTTTTTCATCATTGCCAATATAGAACTCATTGCCTCATTGTCTTATCTACCTAAAAAATATTTAGCCTCATAATGAGTCGGTGTCACTATGAAAAATTTGAATGGGAAGGTGAATAAGACATGATCTTTACAATTAAGAGTTTATAACTTAATGTGAGAATTAGAAATGTAAACAAAAAATATAACACATTATTGTTACAAAATAAAGGGAGAAGTGGATATGTAAATGATTCAAAGTCCAATATCTATTATCAATTTATTACAGATTATAGTATAACTGGGATGTCACAAACTTTGCTAAGTTTTAAGTACAGCTCTATAGAGCTTAAATATCTATTTGAATAAATATTGGTCTATTTCTGAGTATTCCTCTTCCCAAATATGCCTGAGAGTCCTCAGTGATACTATGATAAATAAACCAAATAAAGATCTTTTAATCTCTCCAAGTGGGGGATACTAAGTAAAGCCATTTATTCCTCTTAGAATTGTTGGGTCAGAAATGGAGCATTGAGACGTCATGTATAATTAGAGCTGCCTCTTACTAACTGAAGTCCCTTCCTCCAGGACAGGAGCACCTGTCTACCTTCTATTATATTTTCTGCTTTGTTGCACAGTGTCAGAGCATTGCCTAGGCTGCTGCAGTCCCTCAGATGTCTGACCTTCACACCATTGTTTCTTGTTTTCTAGTATTCTGCTATATATCCATGAAAGAGGCCTTCCTGTTTTGTGCCTAGCTTTTTATAAGCAGGGTCTTTTACTTATATTAGAATTTATATATTTATTCATTCATTCAAGTCATACATCAGTGGCTACTATTATATGCTAGGTACCCTTCATCTTAGCAAGAAAGTGTAGAACAGGTTCATGTCACTGAGTGACTAAGAACTGTCCAACATTTACACAGATTTACACATTTAAGCTACTTGAGAGATGTACCTATCACTAGAAGTCTTCTTCATGTATAAGGATTTTCCTTAAAGGCCCTGCACTTATTCCTATATTCTATAACAGAATGTATAAATTAAGGCACCTAGAAATGGGACTTGGAAACTCTTTTTTTCTCCAGTCCTTATATAGTGCTGGACACAAAGTAGATTCAAAATATCTAGTGAAAAAGTAAACCATATAGTTCATCAGACACGACTTTATATTAATTATGGGTAAGATTCAAATTATTTCCAAATGATCTTCTAGGAACCAGGATATTCAGGGTTTATTCTTATAAGTGAAGCATTTATTTATATCTGAGCCCAAATATAAACCCATAAACACATGGGCAATTAATTTACAACAAAGGAGGTAAGAAGATAGAATGCAGAAAGGATGATCTCTTTAATAAATATTGGGAACACTGGACAGCTACATGCAAAAGAATAAAACTGGACTATGGTCTTACAACATGTATAAAAATTAACTTAAAATGAATTAAATACTTGAATGTTAGACTTGAAATAATAAAACTCCTAGATTAAAACATAGGTGGTAAAATCCTTGACATCGGTCCTAGAATTTTTTTGTTATTGTTTTTAGTTTCTTTATATATATATGTTTTTTTCTTTATATGTTTATATATATACATTATATATATATATATATATATGATTCCAAAGACAAGGGCAACAAAAATAACCAAGTAGGACTACATTCAACTAAAAAGTTTCTGCACATTGGAGGAAACCATTAACAAAATGAAAAGGCAACTGATTGGGAAAAGATATTTAAAAATAATACATCCAATAAGAAGTTAATATCCAAAATATGTAAAGAACTCATTTAACCCAATACCAAAAGAGCAAACAATCCAAGTAAAAAGTGGCAGAGGATCTGCCATTTTTTCAAAGAAGATGGACAGATGGTCAACCAGCACATAAAAGGCTGCTCAGTATCACCAATCATCAGGGGAAATGTAAATGAAAACCATAATAAGGGGTCACTTCATGCCTGTCAGAATGGCTATTATCAAAAACATGAGAAACAACAGGTGTCGGCAAGGATGTAGACAAAAGGGAACCCATGTGCCCTGTTGGTGAGAACGTAAGATGGGAAAATAACTATGGAAAAAATTATGGATGTTCCTCAAAAAGTTATAAATGGAACTACCATATGATCCAGCAATTCAACTTCTGGGTATCTCTCTAAAGAAAACAAAACACTAACTCAAAAAGGTATATGTATATATACCCTCATGTTATTGTAGCATAGTTCGGAATAGCAGAGGTATGGAAACAACCTAAATGTCCATCAATAGATGTATGGGTAAAGAAATCATATGTATATATTACTCATTCATTAAAAAATGAATGAAATCTTGCCATTTGTGACAAAATGGATGGACCTTGAGCGTATTGTGTTAAGAAAATCATAGAAAAACAGATACTGCATTATTGCAAAAAGTAGGATCTAAAAAACAAGACAGACCCACAAACAAAACAACCCTCCTGCCCCAGACTCAGATACAGAGAACAGAGTGGCAGTTGTCAGAGGGGACCAGAGTAGGGGGCTTCATAATGGGTGAAGGGGATCGAAAGGTACAAACTTCCAGTTATAAAATGAGTAAGTGATAGAGATACAGCACAGGAAATATAGCCAATAATATGGTATAAACATGAATGGTGACAGATGGCAACTAGATATATTGTCGTGATCAGTCACAATACACAAATCACTGTATTTTGCACATGAAACTAAAACAATATTGTACGTTAATTATACTTCAACATATTGTATGTTGTAATTTAATTATACTTTTTTAAAGAACCAAAATGAAAGATTAAGATGAATTTCTCTGCATATGTGTTTACTGGTCTTAGTAAAAGTAAAATACATCCAGGTAGGGGGTAGGGAATGGAATTATTTTATTATGCACCAGATTATTACAATCTTATTTTCAGTTAAAATGGACTTATATGAAATACACACAAAGCTAGAATAATTTCATAGTAGACCAGTTAGCTTCTCTAATATTTCTGAAATTAGATGTCATTCAGAATTTAGATATTTCAAGTTTGGAAGAGATAATGTCTACACACTATAAATTACATTGCATGTACTAAAAAGTCTAGGGCAGCAATGCCAAGATCAAACCCAGAAATAATTATTGGCAGCAAAATGTATGACTGCACACTAAGTGGAAAATAAAAATTATAAACTGTCTTATGTCAATCCAAATTAGGTTGTTGCCAAAAGATAAAGGATACTTCAGGTTTTATTACCAAGTAAATTACAAATCTCCCTTTGGTTTTCAGAATTTTGGGATTTCGGAAAGGCAGATAAAAGATTATGGATCTCTATTGCTTTATTTACTAATCTCTGAGGATAATTAGAATTAATAGAACTTTATCCTGACTTCCCGATTAATCAGACACAAGTAGCTTTGGCCAGCCTAGGCAATATTTGCAGTAGTTGACACGTACACTTAGATTCGAAAACAGTGGTGGGTAAATTATCACAAATACTTCTTTTTTTGCCTAACCCAAGACAACATTGTCTCAGTTTTACTCCCTCATCTCTAGCAGCTTCTTCACATTTTCCTTAGTTGTTCCCTCATCTTTTTGACCGCTGAATGTTGAAGAGCTGCAATATTTGAATGTTTGTCTTCCTGGAATGTACCTACTCCATTGGTAATTAGTCCTGTCTGGTTTTAGGGCTTTAAAGTCATACAAATGATTTCTAATTTATTCTGCATCTAAGACATCTCTGAACTGTAGACTCATTAATACCACTGTCATCTAGATTATCTCCACTTAAACATAAGACAAAACAGATGAACATGGAAGGATGGGAGGAAGAGAAGCAAACCAGAAAACAAACTCTTAGCTACAGAGAACAAACTGAGAGTTGCTAGAGGAGAGGTGAGCAGAGGTTGGGTTAACTCCTGATGGCTATTAAGAAGGGCACTTATGATGAGCACTGGGTGTTGTATATGTGATGAATCCCTAAGTTCTACACCTGAAACTAATATTATACTGCATTTTAACAAACTGGAACTGAAATAAAAACTTGAAACTACAAAAAAGGAGAGGGGCACAAGAATAAAATAATCTTCCTATTAAATAAATAAATATCTCCACTTAAATGACTAATGAGAATTTTCAAACAAAACATGTCCAGAACTAAACTAAATTTCTTATCCTACAAATCCTATTCCTTAATTCAGTCTTCAAGAAATTTCCATGGCTACATTGGATACAAATAGTTGCTCTATTGTTTTAGCTACCTGATTATTCATACATCTTTGATAGCCTTTGTCACTTGTACCATAATCTATTTGCATCTCTACACCACCAGATTCTGTTCTTCTTCTTAATTTTGTTTGGCATTAGTTGAGAATAGGTTGTTTAATTATCAAAACATAATTCCTTTTTAGGTATTATTTTTATTAAATCTCAACTCTTGAGTACATTTTTAAAAGTATAATTAACATAGTGTTTTATTAGTTTCAGATGTACAATCTAATGATTTAATAATTCCATATATTACTCAATGCTCATCACTATGAGAGCACTCCTAATTCCTTTTTAAGCCATAATTATTAACAGTGGCAGGCTGTAACATTACTGCCAAAATTACAGGATTTTTAGCCATTTAAGATAATTATCTTAATATATATTTTATTATATTTGCCATCATTTAAAACAATTCTAACTTGAGTTTCTCTGACACTAGCTTTTATTATACCTGGTAGTGAGATTTTAAGAAGCTAATTGTTGGGATCCCTGGGTGGTGCAGTGGTTTAGCGCCTGCCTTTGGCCCAGGGCACGATCCTGGAGACCTGGGATCGAATCCCACGTCGGGCTCCCGGTGCATGGAGCCTGCTTCTCCCTCTGCCTATGTCTCTGCCTCTCTCTCTCTCTGTGACTATCATAAATAAATAAAAATTTAAAAAAAAAGCTAATTGTTTTCTTAAACATCCTTGGGGGCTTGTCATTATCTACCAAAAATAACATAAGCGTTGTGAAGATCAAATTGGCTTAAAATGGTTTGTAATACCTTTTATATTTTATATATCAAATAAGAGAATGTGAAATTGGCTTATTATCTACAGTCCATTCTCAATCTATCATCACATTTTTTGGGTGGGTGAGAAGAAGGAGGAATATTTTTACAGGCTTACATAAAAAGCTCCTAATTTATGAAAGAGATACAAAGTTTTCTGAAGTATCTTAAATTTTTAAGCGTCAAAAATATTTTAAACATTAATAATAAATTATACGTGAAATGTATTTGTGGCCTGTAACTGGTGGCTGAGTAAACTCTAATTAAATTTTTCAATTTGGGACAATTGTAGATTCACATGCAGTTGTAAAAAACAATACAGAGATATTTTGTATCTTGTGCCTACTCTTCCCCATTAGTAATGTCTCCCAAAACTATAGCACATTATCACAACCAAAATATTGACATTGACATTGATGCAGCCAAAAAACAGAACAATCCCATCATCATGCTCCTCCTGCCTTTTTGTAGCCACAACCACTTCCTTCCTATGCCTCTTCTCTATCCTTAGCTGATGGGAAATCACTCACCTGTTTTCCATGATAATTTTGTCATTTTAAGAACTTTATATGAATGAAATCATATATATATAGCCTTCTGGGACTACCTTTTTCACTCAGAACAATTCTCCAGAGATTCATCCATGCTATTGTGTATCAGTAGTGATTTTTTGCTTTTGTTTTTTATTCTGCTTTGCTAAGAAGTATTTAATATGGACATACCACAGTTTATTAAAACTTTCACCTGCTAAAGGACATCTGAGTCGCTTGCAGTTTTGGCTACTATGAATTAAGCTGCTATGAATATTTGTGTGCAGATTTTTGTGTAAACAAGTCTTCATTTCTTTGAGATAAATGTCCAGGAATATAATTGTTAAGTCATGTGGTATTTGTGTTTTTAGTTTATTAAGAAATTGCCAAACTATTTTCCAGAGTACTTGTATTATTGGTATTCCCACCAGGGCTCTCTTGAACCTTATGGATGAGAACCCCCACCAGACACCGTCCTGGGGATGGAACTTCCGGCAGAGCTATGGGAGCAGAATCACAGCCCCAGTAGGACCAGAAGTCAGAGCATCTAGACAAAGAGACTAGATTATTCTTAAACCTTAAGATCTCAAGGAGCTTTTCTTGATAGGTTTTGGTTTGCTTGGCATCTGCTATTCCTAACTTCTTTCTATTAGTCCATTTTGGAATTAGTCCATCCTATTAGTATTTATGCCAATATATTTGGGGAAGACATAACTTTTCTAGTTTCACAGATTCACAGCTGGAAAGGAATTTTGCCTCAGGATAAATTATACTTTAAATCTCATCCATACCTGATTTAGTTGATATTTAGAGAATTTAGACTTTAGATCTTATGGTTGATAATGGAATGAGTTAAGACTTTGGGGGCTATTGTGATGGAATGAATGTACTTTTCATGTGAGAAGGACATGAATTGGAGTGGGGGGTACTAGGGGAAGAATGTTATGAATTGCATGCTTATGTCCCCTCAAAACTCATATGTTGAAACCCTAATAGCCAGTGTGGTGGATTTGGAGGTGGCACCTGGGGTAATTGAAGAATAAGGGGCAAGCCCCATGGTTGGATTAGTGTGCTTATAAGAAGAGACTTTTAGCCTCCAGAACTGTAAGAAATAAATGTTTATGGTTTAAGTGACACAGTCTAGGTTATTTGCTATAGTAGTTGGAGCTAACTAAGACAGTGTTATATCATCTTTGAAAGTTTGATAAAATTCTCTAATGAAATCATCTGGACCTAGGCATTTCTGTTTCAGGGAAGTTTTAAATTAAAAATTCAATTTCCTGAATATTTGTAGTGCTATGTTTAAGTACTTGGTCTGCTTTATTTATGTTGTTAAATTTGTACATGTAGAATTAGGTATTTCCTTATTATCTTTTTGATGTTTTGAGCATCTGTAATTCTGATTTTTATTCTTGATTCTAGAGATTTAGAAATTTCATTGATTTTCTCAAAGAAACAATTTTTGGTTTCATTGATTTTTCTCTTTATCCTTTCATTTTTATTGATTTTATCTCTTTATTATTATTTTTCTTCTGCTTGTCTTGAGTTTATTTTGTTCTTTTTCTAGTTTCTTGAGGTGAAAACTTAGATTATTGTCTTGGGACTTCTCCTATTTCCTAATGTAAGCATTTAGCACTATAAATTTCTTATCAATGTTTTAGTTGCATCCCACAGATTTTGATATGTTTTATTTTCATCTTTTATTCAGTTTGATGTGTTTTGTGATTTAAGACATACTCTTTCACTGATAGATTATTTAGAAGTGTGTGGGTTAGTTTTCAAGTGTAGATTTCCTGTTAGCTTTGTGTTATTGATATCTAGTTTTAGTTTATTATGAACAGAAAACACATTCTGTATAGTTTTAATCCTTTTAAATTTGTTGAATTTTTTATTCTTATGGCCTGAAATGTGTGGTCCATTTTGGTGTACATTTCATGGGATCTCAAAAAAATGTATATTTTGCTGTCATTGAGTAGGTGTCTTATAAATTTCTATTAGTTCCAACAATGGTTGTATTGCTAAGTTCTTATACATACTTTTCATATCTTACCTACTTCCATTGATTGTTGAGAGGAATGTTGAAATCTCCCACTATACCTACAGATTTGACTCATTCTTTCAGTTGTATCAGATTTTGCTTCAGATATCTTTTAGTCCTGCTTTTGGTTCATATGCATATAAGATTACTATGTCTTCTTGGTGGACTGATCCATTTATTATGCTGTAGAATCTATCTCTGTCTCTGTTAATTTTATTTGCTCTGGTCAGTTTATTCACTATTAATATAACTACTTCTGCTTTCTTTTGATTAAGGTTTGGTTAGAAAACTTCCCCCCTATCCTTTTACTTTTAACTTGCCTGTGCTTTTATATTTGAAGCAATTCTCTTTAAATAGCATATATTTGGGTCTTGCTTTTAATCTCTGTATTTAAATGGTATATTTAGGACTATTTATATTTAATATATTACTATGGTGGGATTTAATCTGGTAATTTATTTTTTATTTGCCATTTGTTCTCTCTGCTTTTAATTTCTCCATTTTCATTTTCCTGCTTTCCTGTGAATTACTTGAATGTTTTTTAGAATTCCAGTTTTATTTATCTGTAGTATTTTTTAGTGTATCTTTTTATATTTCTTCTAAATATTATATTACATAAACACAACCAATGTCTAATGGGTGTCAACATTTTATCAGTTTGAATGAAATGTAGAAATGGTATATCTCTTTAGTATATATCTGTTTACCCTTCTCCATTTATAATTTTCTTAAAAATTTTATATACATTTAGAACCACATCAGATAATGTTAAAAATTTTTGTTGCAACCTTTAAACACCTTAGAAGATTCAAGTGGAGAAGAAAATTTTTCTGTTCTTACCCATATTTTTTTCTCTTATTTGTTCTTTCTTTCTTCATGGGGTTCAAGATTCTTCTTCTTTATTGTTTTCTTTTTGCTTAAAGAATTTTCTGTAGCCATTCATTTGGAGTAGGTCTATTGGCGACAAATTCTCTTGCTCTTCTTTTATTTGAGAATGATTTAATTTCTGTTTGCTTGACTTTTTTGTTTCTCTCGGTATTTGAAAAACATGCCACATATTTCTGGCCTCCATGATTCCTCATAAGAAACCTACTAGTATTCTCATTGTTTTATCCGTTATAAGTAAGATGTATTTTCTCTTTTGATGCTTTCAAGATATCTTATGTCTTTAGTTTTCCAAATATGACTATGATCCATGTCTTAGCATGAATTTCTTTGTGTTTAATGTGTTTGGAGTTTTCATGGCTTATTATGTTAGATGGTTAATGTCTCTTGTTAAATTTGGGATGATTTCAGCCATTATTTATTTATTTTTTTTCAGCCATTATTTATTTAAGTAATTTTCAGTCCTGTGTCCCTTCTTGTCTCCTTTGTGTCCTCTCTTCTCTCCTTACAGACCTCTGATAATACAAATGTTAGATTTATCTTTATAGTCCTACATGTTCATGAGGCTCTGTTAATTTTGTTTCAAATCTATTTTCTCTCTATTGTTTATATTAGGTAATTCTATTTCTATCTTCTGGATAACTGGTTCTGTCCTCTGTTCCTTCCATTCTGTTTTTTATCTTATCCATTGAGTTTTTATTTCTATTATCATATTTTTATTTGTAAAATTTCCAGTTGATCCTTCTTTGTAGTTTTTCTTTCTTTGTTGAAGCTATTTTCCACCTGCTGCAAGCATGTTTGTAATTGCTCATTTAAGATTTTTTAATATGACTGGTCTCAAAATTTTTCCAGGTAATTTTAATATCTCTGTCATCTCAGTGTCAGAGCCTTTGGGTTGTCTGGTTTGTATTCAATTTGAGGTTTTCCCAGTTTTTGGTATGAGATTTTCTATTGAAACATGACATTGTATGTATTAGGTTATAAGATTCTCGATCTTTTTTAAACCTACTGTGTTAGCTGGCTTCTTTTGACACTACTGGGTCAAGTGAAGGGCAGACATCACCTTTTACTGCTAGATTTGGTAGAAGTCTAGGTTCCCCATTCATCTTCTGTTAACACTCAAGTAGGAGAGGTTGCCTAATTACTTTCAGACAGGAGTGGGAGTTTGGGCTTCCCATTGGGCTGGATACCAACCTGCCTGGAAAAGGCAGAAAGGCCTTAATGCTCCATTAATGATCTCTACTGGCACTACAGAAAGGAAGTGACCTTATTATTGCTGGGCAGTAGTGAGAGGCCTTCTCTGACGTTGCCCAGTAAGGAAGGAGTGGGATGTCATGTTACTGTAACAGATTCACTATCTATATGGTCTTCACTGACCGTGGAGAGAAGAGCCTTATTGACCAGTGGATATAAAAGTTATAGCTCCCTACTTGCTGGCCCTTTCTTTACACCACCAGAGAATGATGTTTGGAGTTCTTTGATACAGCAATGTGAGGGGCTAGGCTTCATTCTCTGTCTTTGTTGTTATAGGTAAAGTGAGGCTATATATTTCTCTGTGATATTTGGCTGGAGTAGAGCAGTTATTATTGAAAAGTTTTCTGTCTTGCTAGGCTATCTCTCTTCTGGTCCTTTTACTAAATGAGTAGACCTTTTTTAAGGCTATATTTTGTCTGCATACATTGGATTTTCCAGGTTGTTGGCCCCTCCAAATTTAGGGAGACTAAAAGAAAATCCAAGAAACTCCCCATCATTTGTTTGGATTTTATAGTCCCTAGCCAGTCTGCTTTACTTTTCTGCAGCTTTCAGAGTCATATATAAGCTTATATACTCTTCAGAGTCAGAGTCTCTCTCCACACACACACACACACACGCACACACACATACGTGTGTGTACTGAAACTTAATATAAACTATATATAGATATATGTGTATAATTAGCATATATATACAATATACACTTACTATATACACATCAGTGGAAACTAATATATATATATATATATATATATATATATATATATATATATGGTTTATAGTTTCCAAGGTACAATTGTAATTAGTAGAAGGAATAGAAAAAATATGTCTACTCCATCTTGTCAGAAGCAGAAGTTGACTCATGAATTTTTAAATATTGTCTATCTAGTACAAAATATTTTCTCAGAAACAAAAAATTACAATGACATTCATATACACATAATCATATCTGTGTTAAAGATAGATTCACAGATTCATATAGGTGTAGTCTTATTTCCTTAAAGTTGCTCATTTCAAGATAAAAAGCACATGAGTGACAATCTCAGTTTTTGACTTTTAGCTGCCACCTAGTTTTTTTTACTTAGAACACAAATTTATATTCTTTCCTTTGCTGGTATCTCTATTGTGCTTCTTCTTGGTACCTATGGTTGTTTTTCTTCTTTAATTAGTGGTAGCATCATCACTGTTGGTTACTTCAGAATCAATGCCCTCTGTTCCATTGTTGCCAAGGTCTCTCTTGCATCCTTTTACTGAT
The DNA here is from genome assembly GCF_048164855.1 of Canis lupus baileyi. Taxonomy (NCBI): domain Eukaryota; kingdom Metazoa; phylum Chordata; class Mammalia; order Carnivora; family Canidae; genus Canis; species Canis lupus. The sequence continues at coordinate 76,950,140 of NC_132839.1, forward strand.
ACTGATCCTGTAGCTAAAGGGATAGTCTATCCCTTAATATTGTTATTCAATCAGTCATAGAAATTATTGTCATTAAGAGATTCTACCTATGTTGGACTCTAATTTAATTACTTTTTTGAAAGAAGTAAGAACATGTCCTGGAGCTATGCCAAAGAAATTTGAGTGGCATACTACATTCTCAAACCAAAAGATAGAGAATACAAACTCCAAATTTTATCAAAACAGATGTTAGAACTCCCTCTCTTCCAGATAGACAGTGTTACTATTTAAAGCAAAAGAACAAAGTGAAACTGGTAAACTGCTATTTTTGTTTGTACATGGTTTACAACATGATTGGTGACCTTTGCAGTTGATAGGTTACAATCTGGACACATTCACTTAAGTCCTGAATTGCAATTAATTCATCAGGTCTTAACTAAAATCTCTCTCTCTCTCTCTCTCTCTCTCTCTTTCTCTAGAGTTTTAAATGCTAAAAAGAAAATTTGAAAGTGAAAAGTGAATGTCCATCCAGTATTTTAATGGGTTTTAAAAGTGTAAGAATTTCTAAATAAGTTAAACTAGTATAAATTGCTAATAGGGGAAATTGACTCATAAAAGTAAAATTTGAAAACTTTAGGAACTGCTTAAAAATTAATAATAAGACTGATATATCCCCATGTCTAACAGTGGCATATACTCTTTTTCTGACTTTTTTTAATAAAAAGGAAATGGAAACATGAATGAGTATATTATTACAGAGTAAGTTATATTTTCCATAATAGATATTGGTAAATGCTAGCTGAAATTACTCCAGATAAATAGAATTGTAGGTGGGAAATAACAGTATGTAATTTTCTCTAGCCCATTTTCAGTGAAGAAACTCATGAGTTTATATTCAAACTGCTCTGAATAGCTCTCTCAGGATTTTCAAGGTGAGACAAGCAGAAGGAGGTTCTGAAATAATCTTCCCAGAGATCATCAAATCAGTTCCTTTATTTATTTTACATATTTGAATTTGACTATGTTATTTCTTTAAATGGAGAATATATTCTAGAAATTTTGTTTATGTGTATCAGATGAGATGGAATCACAAGTGAAATTAAAGCTAAAATAGACTATAAGCTTTCCCCATGACTCTGTCACAGAACAGAGTAAAACTGGATTAGTAGCGTACTCTTTTCATAGTCCTTAGAAGCTAGGGCATTAACTTTCATTGTGTATTCCATTAAGAGTCTTTTCTAGCTAAGCAGCCTATTAAGTCTCAAAGAAAGTCGTTGAAGCTTAAATTTATGTGCAGACTTATACCATAAGATTGGAGTGATACATAAACATATTCCATCATACTGTTAAATCAACCAATATTGTGAATTAATTGTAATCCCATTGGAAGATTTACAATTCAATGTGCCATTAAAACCCCATTTCATTCGCTGCAGGGTAAATGCAGATATGACTTACAACCTAACAACTAATGAGACTTTAAAATACTATTATATATCATTCCAAATGTGAAATACACAACATCAGACTTGATCTCCTATGCAGTAGACTTTTTCAGTGAACATGGATAGAGACACACTTTCTTTTGTCCTTAGTTGATATGGAAAATCATTATCTTGAACTGATTTATTAAAATATATTACTAAATTATCCTGAATCAATTTTTGTATTTTGACTTGCTTTTATGCTCTGAGTCTATTGCAGAAAAATCATTTACATTTTCCATTTTTACCATCAATAGTTGTTTCTCATGTGAAATGGATGCAGCAAGAATGCTCATTATAGCTATATCTAACTAAATGTAATATAGTCTTCTTTATAAAATTCGAGAGTTTGCGTTGAGATCTAAGTAAGTTACATTGAGAGCTAAGTAAGTTATAACCAAATGTTATAAAATAATATGTGTAATGAAAAATCTAATGATTTTTGAATGCATATTCTGTTCCAGACTCTGTGATAAATGCTTTACAAATATGAACTCATTTAATTCATTTATCTAGCCTCCAGGATAAGGATTATTATCCCCATTTTAGAGAAAAGAAAATTGTGATTTGGAAAAGTTAAATAACTAATCCAACAACAAAAAGTCAGTAACATATAACCTCCATAAAATACTCATCACTTACTTTGTTGTTGTTTTTTCTTACTTTGAAATGTTGTACAATATTGCACTTTCACAGAAGGGAAAAACAATCTTTGTCTAATTTTCAGGTACGGTTTAGATCCTGACAATAGAGAAGACTGGTCTACCTTGGTGATTTGACTCAGAAATGTGTGTTTACACAGACACAAGATTTAAAAGACACAAGGAGGTGTGGGGAGGGGGGGTGGATTCTGCTAAATTTAAGTGGATAGTGGTGGTGTCTTGAGCACTCTGTGCACCTTATTTCCAAATACTGGATAAGAATAGGCCTTTATCTCTCTTTAAAAATTTTCAAATGGGGCACCTGGGTGGCTCAGTGGTTGAGCATCTACCTTCAGCTCAGGTCATGATCCTGAGGTCCTGGGATCAAGTCCCTCATTGGGCTTCCCATGGGGAGACTGCTTTCTCCCTCTGCCTATGTCTCTGCCTCTCTCTGTGTCTCTCATAAATAAGTAAATAAAATCTTTAAAAAAAAAACCAAAATAAAAAAATAATAAAAATTTTTAAATGGACAAAATCTTGCATAGGTCTACAAATAATAGACTGCAAGTATCAGAAAGGGGAGCATGGCTTAAAATATGCAAAGGAAAAAACATTGCTTCAAAAAAATGCATATTATGAAAGAGCAAAGAAAATTTTAGAAAAGATTTAAAGTAAGCATGAACTCCAAACTAACATAAGAGATAAGAAAAAGTGGCACAGACAGAGACGGGAAAGGAGAAAAGAGAAAGAAAAGACACAAGTTAAAATGCAATATCAAGAAATAAAATCTTCTGTGGTGGCAATAATGGACAAAAAGATATTTAATTCATTGATGTATAAAGTAGTGTCTAGAAGCTTTATAATGATCCAGAAATAAAAGAGAAAGCTATGAGAATCATGAGAGCAATGACAAAAAGAAACATTCATTGTATGGATAATGGACATGTCCAAAGAGAAAGCCAGAGCATGCTAAACAGAAGCTACTGCTGAAGTCAAAATATGCTGGTTCACAGATCAAAACTCTCTATGGACAAAGCAAAATCAATCAAAGAGACTAATACCTAGACCTATCCTTTCTTCCTGTCTTTCATTGTTTTTTTTTTTTTTTCAGACATATAAGAAAAAAATCCTGCATCCAGGTAAATAAAAGACATAATCTAATTGATTTTACACTTTTCATCAATGCTAAACTCAAGAAGAATATGTACCTCAATCTAAAGAGAAGAACATTTGTGATCCAAGAGTTCTATATACAATCAAGTTGTATTTGTGAGTGTATTTAAGATTTAAACCCGAAATGAATATGATGGAATGTCTCTCATTACAATCTCAGTAAATATGTTGTAATTGTAATAAACTTAAGTGAACCAGAATACAACTGATCATATTATCAACTTAATCAGAATTTTAGCAGGTTTTTTTTTAAGGAAAGAGGAAAATCGTAAAGAAATAATTTGATATATTGAATGAGTTCATGAAAACTTCTCCAAATTGGGATTCATTCTACTAAGTGAAACCTCTGGGTCCTGAGCATCAGCGTTTATCTGTATAAACACCTTTAGGACTATTAAAAGTTAACAAAAGTTTGAGAGAATATGAAGGAAAGCCACATAATAGGAGACAATAGTTGCAAAAAAGACACATCTGATAATGACAGTTATCCAAAATATACCAAGACTCTTAAAAATCAATAATAGCAAAAAACAAACAACTCATTGAAAAAATGGGCAAAAGATCTTGATAGACATCTCACCAAAGAAGAAATACAGGTGCAAATAATCATATCAAAAGTTGCTCAACATCACACGTTATTAGGAAGCTACCCAATGTGATATAACTACATACCTATTAGAAAAGCTAAAATGCAGAACACTGGCAACACCCAATGCTGCTGAGATTGTGGGATAATAGGAACTTTATTGCTGACAGAAACATTTAATTACACAGTGGCTTTGAAAGACAGTTTGGCAGTTTTTACAAAACTAAAAGCATTCTTACCATACAATCCAGCAATTGTGCTGCTTGATATTTATTTACCCACAGGAGTTGAAAATTTATGTCGACATAAAACCTGCACATGGATATTTATAGCAGCTTTATTTATAATCGCCAAACTTGAAAACAATCAAGATGTCCTTCAGTTAGTGAACTGATAAGTAAACTGTGGTACATCCAGACAAGAGAATATTGTTCAACACTAAAAATAAATGAGCTACCAAGCCATGAAAAGACATTAATGAACCTTTAATGCATATTAATAAGTGAAAAAAGTCAATCTTAAAAGGCTACATATTCTATCATTCTAATTACTTGACATTCTGAAAAAGACACAATTGAAGATCAATGGTTATCAGGATTGGAGAAGAAGGCAGAATGAATGGGAAGAGCATGGAGGATTTTAGGGCAGTGAAACCATTCTTTATGACTCTATATCTGTCATTACACATCTGTCAAAACTCATAAAATGTACAATACCAACAAGGAACTCTATTCTAAACTATGGGTTTTGGGTGATAATGATGTGTCACTGTGGATACATCCTTGTAGCAAATGTACTGTTTTCATGTTCTCAGTGGCCTATGACAGGCCTATGACAGGCCAAGTTTGTAGAGTTGTTAGATATATATACATATATTTTTTAAAGATTTATTTATTTATTCATGAGAGACACAGACTGAGAGAGGGAGGCTGAGACATAGGCAAAGGGAGAAGCAGGCTCCATGCAGGGAGCCCCATGTGGGACTCGATCCCGGGTCTCCAGTATCAGGCCCTGGGCTGAAGGCGGCGCTAAACCCCTGAGCCACCCAGGCTGCCCAACCTCCTAATTTTAACAAACAAGTAAGAGGTAGTCTTATCCAAATAGCATATGATTTCATTCATATGTGAAATTTAAGAAACAAAACAGAGAAAGAAGGAAAGAAGAAAAAAGAGACAAAAAAAAAAAAGACTTTTAAATACTGAGAACAAACTAGTGGTTGCCAGCAGGGAGGTAGGTGGGGAGATGGGTGAAATAGGTGAAGGAGATTTAGAGTAGACTCATCATACTGAGCACCAAGCCATGCGTAGAATTGGTGACTCACTATATTGTACACCTGAAACTAGTATAACTGTAAGTTAATTACACTGAAATTTTAAAAAATCTTAAACGTAGTCTTATCACACACACACACACACTATATATATATATATATATATATATATATATATATATATATATATGGAACATACTCAGATGGAACACTAGCTGTGTAGGTCTTGCAACATTGTGCAAGGCCAGATAGCTAGAAGTGCTTATGAATTAAGACTGTGTTATAAAAATTCATAAAAACTTTTCCTCATGAATATTCAAAGAATCAAATCTGGATAGGAAACCATTATATTCAAAAGGGAATACAATACAAATTCTTGAGTGTATAAAAATAATAATGAGGTGAAAATCATAACAGAGCTAAATTTTGCATGCTGGGCATTGTACAAAATACTTTGTACAGATTATCTTATTTGACCTTCAAAGAAATGTCCTTCATCTTAATATGAAAAGTCAATATTTAGAAAGTTTAGAAAGCCACAGATCTTAATCAAGATGGCTTAGTGCTTGCTAGTAAATAGTAGAGACTAAATTTAGATCCAGTCACTCTTGGATGCTATCATAGTCATAGCAAGACATTGTTATAACTAAGTAATGTTTATTTAGTAATATTGATGACTCATTTAGTGAAATTTTATTACTTTACATGTGCTGCCAAAATTTCCACCATTCAAATATATAAGAAAAAAAATTATACACCATTCACATAGACTGAGACCTATAAAAATACCACATAGAGACTTTTAGAGCTCAAAAGAATCTCTGTAGGATCAATTAAATGGTTGCTTTGGTGCTGCAGGCTAGAGATTCCATTAGATTCATAGAAACCCATATTAATACAGGCTCTGCAAGGAAGCCACCTGGCAACTTTTTTAATATAAATGTTGTAAGACCTAAAGTCCCTTAGTGAACAAGCTCCTGTAGGCGAGTTAGTAAGAGTCAGCCAGATTACCCACCTCTTTATGAACCATACTCCAGCACCATGCAGTAACAATTAGACAGCCACACTGCTGAGAAGAGGACAATCTCAGCAGGAGAGAGAAATTAATGGCATGTGAACATGGCTGAAAAGCAGAAGAACAAATGCTGAAGCAACTATGAGTCTCTAAGGACAGCCTATCACCATGTTAGAGAGCACTTATCCAGCCCAACTCTATTTTACTACCACTTCAGTTTCTGTAGAATCCATTGTTCCCTTTCTACCACTGCACTGACACTACTTTATCTCTGGATCTCCCATCTCTCCTCTAGGTGTCTGTGACAGCTGGGTTCCCTGGCCCAAGTCTCTGCAGCCTCAAGTTTCATGCTCTAGAAAGCTGCCATAGTTCTCTCTCTATAGGACACATCCAGTCTCATCCAAATGTAGGTGCCATTCATTTCTCTCTATATTTTATGGCAGAGTTTTGTTATCCATTTTTATTTTTATAACCAAGACTGATTGTCAAGATCAACCTTGACAGAACCCCAAAGTAAAAACATATAAAACAGGAGCTAAGGGGCACCTTGGTGGCTCAGTCAGTTAAGCGTCTGCCTTCTGCTCAGGTCCATGATCCCAGAGTCCCAGGATAGAGCCTGCGTTGAGCTTGTAGCTCAGCTGGGAGTCTGCTTCTCCTTCTGCCTCTCCCCTAGCTTGTGCTCTCTTTTTCACTCTCTCAAATAAGTCTAAAAAAAAATAAAATAAATAAAATAAAAAAAAAAACATAAAAAAAAAAAAAACAAGAGCTAAAGTGGATGAAGTAAAAGACACAAAGACACAAATTTCTACCAGTTTAACTTCTGGGTCTCTGCTACTTCTGCCTCATATTGCTGAAATATCAGCAGCCTTGAGTGTCCTCCAAAGAGTGTTAGAAATCCAAGACCATTTGAAATTAAATAATTTACAATAAAATGCCCACAGTTCTTTGCAAGACACAGTTTCCTTCATTGATCTCCTATAGCTCATTAACAGTTATCTCCCATCATACTTATGGCCCAAGGAATTCTGAAAGCATGGAGCAGCTAAACAGTCCAGTTTCTTGCCATTCTGGATTTATACACGCTATTTTCACTACATAGAAGTACTACCACCACACCTTTTTCTCTGTTTCCTCTGTAGCATCCAAACTAGCACATACCTTCTCTGTAAAACCATCATCTCCCATTAGGCAAACCCGTCACTTTTTTCTGTCCTCACTGTACTTTTCACAAAATTTTATAAGTGCTTTTGACTTTATGGTAATTATTTTTATATTTTTATGGTTATATATTTGTTATACTTTAAGCTCATTTCGTTCAGAAATTGTGCCTTACTCTTCTTTTGACTTATTCACCGAGTTTAGTGACTGGCATATGAAAGATGATAAATAAATGATTGTTATGTAAATTGAAAATTTGCCAGAGATATGGAGGTTGTCAATAATTAAGCAGATAATCATCAGCAAAGATAATATTGCAAGCCAGGTCCCCTGGCAAGCATTTCAATGATCTTGAAAAAAATACCACATAGCCTCTAAACCTTTCAAATGAATTTAGGACCATCCCACCACTCTCTAAGTTCAGGTTCCACAATTCACTTTTCCGACTGGATTTCTTTTGCAGCTGCATTTTTCCTGAGGCTGCAATTAGAGTAAACAAGTAAATGCTTAGTGAGTTGAAAGTGAATTAGTTTGTAATGATGTTGACAGACTAACTAGTCACATCAACAAACTTTTACTAGTTCCCTGTTTATGCACTCTGCTAAGCTTTATGGTCAAACCAAAGAAATTGAGAGTTCATTTTTGTTTTCAAATAGGCCACTTTCTATGACAGGAGGTGAGATGTGTCTCTAATTACCATATACTACGTATACCATAAATACTGTAAGAATAATACCAATTGATAGTCACAGGAGAGAGAGATCTTCCAACACTAAGCTTTCTTTTTTGAGGAGACTTCTTGGCACAACCAGCATCTGAAGCAGAATACCATAGAAGGCTCTTTGGATACTGGCTTGGCTAGAAAGATCTTGAGACTAGGACTGTATACACCCACATATGCGGGGGACATGGAACCTGACTCAGTGTCCAGAGAGCAGTAGACTATCAAAACTTCATTGAATGACAAATCAAAAGGAGTCTATAAAACATACAGAAGGCTAACAGAGTCTAAACAGATCAATAATTCAGGAAATCTAGGGCATGGGGCGATGTTCTGAGGGCCAACAGTAGGAAGCAGCATGAGAAAAAAGCTAACTGTGGGTCCTCAGCAAATACCTGAAAAGGTGTTAAAATTGATGGTGAGGTAGTATATAGAAAGGCTAGCTATGTCTAAAGGACCAAAAATGAATCTATCAGGTAAAGTGTGTTTTAAAAGAACTACAATCAGACTATTTAGGCATTTCAACCTGGAAAGTAGGTTGGCCTAGATTGGCAGATAGTGTACATAATTCAATTTTTAAAAAATAATCTAAATACCTACTTAAAAAAATCTATTTCCAATTGTTTGTGTTATTTTCTTCTCTTTCATTAGTTGAAAAAAAAAATCCCTACTAAGGAATCCTCTGCTATATCCATTTCTTTAACGTATTTTTATCTGAATATAGTTGACACACAATGTTATATTAGTTTCATGTATACAACATAGTGATTCGACTTCTCTATTATGCTATGTTCACCTCAAGTGTAGCTGCACCCTGTTTTAATGACAGATTTGATCCTCTGCATTATTCCAAGAGTAAGTTCTTATAGTATGGATGATCCGGAGATCATCTCTTGTAATTGAGGTACTCACTGCATCAGATGTCCACCTTACCACCTCATCAACCCTTTCATGATTTGATCCTTTATTCAGATCCTAAAATTCCCTTATGAGGAATAAAAAAATTGTTCATCGTGATTTGGTTTTAGAGGTAGGAAGATTCTGAATTTGGCCTTCTTTACAATGGGCCATTTCGGACACTATTCTTTGATACTGGTTGAGATGTGATTAGCTTTGATTGATTCAGTAGTACTGGTTTAAATGCACCATTTTGCTTCACTAATTTTCAATCAATTGATATCCATACTCCCACTTATTAGCTATAATGAATCAGAAATGGCTAATTTTCCTTCCAATGAGCAAAAGAATTTTCCCCACATTTGATTTCATGGGAAAAGTGATAATTTTTTTCTACTTTCATTCCAATTTCTGATGAAAATTTCTGTCAATTGAGAAATATTGTGAATGAGGGAAGTAGTGCATTCAACAAAATTGCAACAAGTATACTGTGCTATATATGGGAATTTATATTGTATTTGTGAAATGACTCATTGTTCCAAAGTAATTTATTTTTCTCCCATTTTCAAAGGATTCTGTTGCCATGCACCCCATATTTTCTTTTATGTGTACATGGGGGCACCTTTCCTCCCTCCACACACCCACACAGCATACCCTACATTTAATAAGCATCTAAGTTGGTCTCATTTGGAGAACCATTGCTACTTACAAAAAACGCACAAGAGAAATCTACTTCTGCAATAGGCCAAATAATTGACATATTGTGGCTAGAAGGAACTTTTTAAAAGTACCAGGATTCCAACTTAAATAGAAACAGTAGGAAGTATTACAGAAAATACAGTTTTCTGTTTTTTTTTTTATATTTTCCGCATTGTGAATAAGGGAATCAAACAATGTTGACTCTAGAAATATTTTCTTAAGAGAAGATTTTGTTTTAATTAGAGCAGCTTGTGGTATTATTACTATCATTAAGAATTTTAAGCAAAAATTGCATGACAGAGGGTCAGGTTGATACTGCATATTTTGAAAAATGTGAAGACAAAACAAAACCTAAGTTTTGTAGAATATTATGACAGAAAGAAGATGTCATACATAAATATGTATTACCTACAGCCAATTTCTCAGTTCTTAATCTCTGTTCACCACCCTCTTATTCATTCAGTAAGTAGATTCCAGGGAAGGAAAGGCAGGAAGAATAAACAGTGAGCAAGATTTTTTAGGAGGAGATTGTAGATGATAATGTAATGGGGAAGATATATAATTGTGCAAATGTAGTGATATTCAGACCATAAGCTCAGGGTGCGATGATAATAATAATAATAATAATAATAATAATAATAATAATAATAAAAGATGATGATGATGATAGCTTTTATCAGTGTTTTTGATATCCAACTTACTTTCTACCTTGAGCTCTCATTCTACCAGAAGACAGAAAGGAAATCTCAGACAATTCTGCTTTGATTAATTCAGAGTAAGCTTTTATGGTTTTTCCCTTGTCATTTCCCTAGGATTGTATTTAAGTTAGTGGTGAAAGAATGAGAGATTAAAAAAAAAAAATCAAGAGATTTACATAATGCCATGGTGTCATGTGAAAGGTCTTTGGTTGTTAATGCTCCACATGGTTGTCAATGCTCCATATCTCATCCATTGAGATGTCTTTCAAAACTCATCTTAGTGGTTGGTGGAGACAGATTGTGAATGTAGCCTTATAGACCCTACCTCAAAGCCTCTAAGTCCTCCTGACTCTGACCAGATCATTCCACTTTCACTTAGTGCAGCATGCTGCTACTCCTGTGACTGTTCTGCAATCGGAGGAGACTCCAGGGAGGGAACCTACCTGATGAACCCCTCTGGACACTACACTTGAATACACATTGACTGTAACTCTGTCATAAGCCTGGTTGCCTTGTCAGTTCTCCCAGGGAAGGAAAGTGCAAGCCTTTTGTTGTCAAGCTCTTAACCTATCTTTGGTGTTCCATTACCCCAACCCACCCATTAAAGGAACCTCCTATTAAGGTCAGGGAAACTTCTAAGGTCTTGTTTCTTTGCCAATTATCACTTGTAGCCCAGAGATAATAACCTTTGTCTTTTTAGACGACAGGAAGCTGTCTCCAATATCAGTTGAACATTGAGTAAAAGAGGGCTCAAGGATACCAGAGGTACTTTCTTTTTGAAGATCTCAGAATGGACTGTGGCAAAACTATTGTTACTTCATTTCTTGCTATATCTCATATAAATTCACATATAACTGTCATAAGTGAAACACAACATTTTGTTAAAAAAATTAAGTAAAACATGACACTTGGAATAAAGCTAGATTTCTAATTTTTACATCAGTGGTACTAGAAATGTTTTGATGGTAAACAGTCACTGTTAAAACATATTTATGTGATATTTCTTTTTTTAAAAACGATTTTATTTATTTATTCATGAGAGACACAGAGAGAGAGAGAGGCAGAGACACAGGCAGAGGGAGAAGCAGGCTCCATGCAGGGAGCGGAGGAGGGACTGGATCCCGGGTCTCCAGGATCACACCCCGAGCTGAAGGCGGCGCTAAACCATGAGCCACCCAGGCTGCCCCTTTATGTGATATTTTATAATAGTTTCCCTGTTCAAATACAACAAAAGGAGAATCTCATTTTTCTTTTTAACCCTTTGTTCAATTATCTGCTTCAAGACCATTTAAAGACAAAATTATTAAAAGATGCCAAATTTATCTTTGAAGTATTTAAAAATATTTTTAAATCCTTTAATATAGAGGACATTTGGTAATGTGAAATTGATTTAAAAAAATGAAAGTTGAATTAAATTAAAACTTGAGATTTGTATTGCTTGTTAAATTAACTTTTCAGCTTAAAGAGCTTTTTAGTCTTAAAAATCTCTGAAACTTTGAAATAAATATCTCTTTATATTTTTTTAAATTTTTATTTATTTATGATAGTCACACAGAGAGAGATGCAGAGACATAGGCAGAGGGAGAAGCAGGCTCCATGCACCGGGAGCCCAACGTGGGATTCGATCCCAGGTCTCCAGGATCGCGCCCTGGGCCAAAGGCAGGCGCCAAACCGCTGCGCCACCCAGGGATCCTATCTCTTTATATTTGAATGGAAATACAGTGACATAAAAAACACCCCTCTATGAGCACCATTTATGAGAAAAAAATATACTAATTGAGACTGTAACTAAATGGTTTATTTATTTTTTTAATTTTTAAAATTTTTTAAAGATTTTATTTATTTATTCATGAGAAACACAGAGAGAGAGAGAGAGAGAGAGAGAGAGAGAGGGAGAGGCAGAGACACAGGCAGAGGGAAAAGCAGGCTCCATGCAGGGAACCCGATATGGGACTCGATCCTGGGACTCCAGGATCAGGCCCTGGGCTGAAGGCGGCACTAAACCACTGAGCCCTCAGGGATCCTCCCAAGTGGTTTAAAAAAGGCACTAAGCATTAAAAATATTAAGTGTTCATTTAATGATGACTTAAGAGAGTTGTAGTAAGTTTGGATTTGCATTTTCTTATTTTTATAGTCACCTACCTTACCAGACTATTGTATAAATGGATATAAGCAGAGACATTCAAAAACTAAGGAATCCTATTAATACAAAGAAAATCTATTATGTGGGATCCCTGGGTGGCGCAGCGGTTTGGCGCCTGCCTTTGGCCCAGGGCGCGATCCTGGAGACCTGGGATCGAATCCCACATCAGGCTCCTGGTGCATGGAGCCTGCTTCTCCCTCTGCCTATGTCTCTGCCTCTCTCTCTCTCTCTCTCTCCGTGACTATCATAAATAAATAAAAAATTAAAAAAAAATCTTTAAAAAAAATCTATTATGTTAATAAACTCTGTTTCTAAATTGTCTTGACATTTTCAGCATACAATATGATTGTTCTTTATGTTGCTAAATGTGAAGGTGTTATTTGTAGCCTATATGACTGCCTTGTATTCACTTAAATAGTATTCATAAACTATGAGCATAATAGAGTATATTTCAAATCATCTTCATTTTTCTGAAATGAATTCTGTTGAATGATTACAGGTGTATCAAATAGTTTTGTGCAAAGATATCTACTTATGCTAATTTGCTCAATCAAAAATACATAAAGACAATCTAATATAGCATGATGCACAAAGAAGGAAACTGAATCCCATTTCCCATAGAATTTGTTTATTTGAACAATCTATTTTTAATCTGTATAATTTTTATTTAGGAAACCCAAATCTCCATGAACATAACTGAACATACAAAAGGCAGAGATTTATAGTTGTGTCTAAGACTCTAATTTTGATTTTCACATCAGAATTATGTGAAATACATGATTTTCCTGCACATGTTATCTTCTACAAAGTGATGAAGCAATTATCCACCAACACCAGCACAAATGGGTTCACATGATTTTGCTAGTAGCGAGCAGTAACTAGGAAAGCACAAAACTGATGGGTGTGGTTACAGCTGGCTAAAACTGACGGATAGAAAGACAGAGACTCTTTCCTGGATAATGTGACATTTGAGAATTTGACCTTGAAAGAAACATATGAGTGAGTGGAAGTAAAAAGAATACAACTAGAAAAGGCAGGGGAACAGGAAACTGCAGGATCTATTAATTGAATAATGAGTAGTGTTTGATATGAAGGGTGATAGAATATACACCCCCCAAATATGCCACCAATAAATTTATTATTTTGAGCTTATGCATTTGAGAAACATCAAGTATAGGGAGAGGATTTCTCTGAACTCCCTTTATCTGCACAAAGACAGATTCACATAAAGGAACTCAGTTGTCATAAATCTCCTCTATAGAGTTTCATCAACCAGGGAGGATTGACTCTTGTCACAGGAGAGGAGACCAGAAGTGACACTACACCTAGACAGACTTTCTTACAAATTAAATTAAAATTGAAAATCTGTTTTCCCAACACCATTTATTGAAGAGACTGTCCTTTTTCCCATGGATATTCTTTCCTGCTTTGTCGAATGTTAGTTGACCATAGAGTTGAGGGCCCATTTCTGGGTTCTCTATTTTGTTCCATTGATCTGTGTCTGTTTTTATGTCGGTACCACCCTGTCTTGATGATCACAGCTTTGTAGTACAACTTGAAATCAGGCATTGTGATGCCTGCAGCTCTGATTTTCTTTTTCAATATTCCTCTGGCTACTCAGGGTCTTTTCTGATTCCATACAAATCTTAAGATTATTTGTTCCAACTCTGTGAAGAAAGTCCATGGTATTTTGATAGGGATTGCATTGAATGTGTAGATTGCATTTTCACAATTATTATTCTTCCAATCCATGAGCATGGAATGTTTTTCCATCTTTTTAGTCTTCCTCAATTTCTTTCATAAGTGTTCTGTAATTTTTAGAGTATAGATTTTTTACCTCTTTGTTTAGGTTTATTCCTAGGTATCTTATGGTTTTGGGTGCAATTGTAAATAGGATTGACTAATTTCTCTTTCTTCAGTCTCATTGTTAGTGTACAGAAATGCCACTGATTTCTGTGCATTGATTTTGTATCCTGCCGCATTGCTGAATTGCTGTATGAGTTCTAGTAATTTTAGGGTGGAGTCTTTTGGGTTTTCTACATACAGTGTCATGTCATATGCAAAGGGGAAGAGTTTGACTTCTTCTTTGCCAATTTGAATGACTTTTATTTCTTTTTGTTGTCTGATTGCTGAGGCCAAGACTTTTAGGACTATGTTGAATAGCAGTGGCGAGAGTGGATATCCCTGTCGTGTTCCTGATCTTAGGGGAAAGCCACATGCAGAAGAATGAAAGTGGACCATTCTCTTACACCATACAAAAAAGATAAACTCGAAGTGGTTGACAGATCTAAATGTGAGACAAGAATCCATCAAAATCATGGAGGAGAACACAGGCAACAACCTTTTTGAACGTGGCCACAGCAATTTCTTGCAAGATACATTTATGAAGGCAAAGGAAACAAGTACAAAAATGAACTATTGGGACTTAATCAAGATAAAAAGCTTCTGCACAGCAAAAGAAGCAATCAACAAAACTGAAAGACAACCTATGGAATCGGAGAAGATATTTGCAAATGACATACCAGATAAACGGCTAGTATCCAAGTTCTAGTCTAAAGTATTTATCAAACTCAAGACCCAAGAAACAAACAGTCATGAAATGGGCAGAAGATATGAACAGAAATTTCTCCAAAGAAGACATACACATGGCCAACAAGTACATGGAAAAAATGCTACACATCACTTGCCATCAGGGAAATACAAATCAGCACCACAATGAGATACCACATCACATCAGTGAGAATGGCTAAAATTAACAAGACAGAAAACAACAGGTGTTGGCAAGAATGTGGAGAAAGGGGAACCCTCTTGCACTATTGGTGGGAATGCAAGCTGGTGCAGCCACTCTGGAAAATAGTGTGGAGGTTCCTCAAAGAGTTAAAAATAGAGCTACCCTACGACCCAGCAATTGCACTACTGGGTATTTACCCCAAAGATACTGATGTAGTGAAACTCCAGGACACCTGCACCCCAATGTTTCTAGCAGCAATGTCCACAATAGCCAAACTGTGGAAGGAGCCACTAGGTCCTTGACAGATCAAAGGATAAAGAAGATGTGGCATATATACATATATGCCACACATATATATATGTGGCATGTATATATAGATATATATATAGATATTAGATATATACACATATATACACAATGGAATATTACTCAGCCATCAGAAAAGACAAGTACCCACCGTTTGCTATGATGTGGATGGAATTGGAGGGTATTATGCTGAGTAAAATAAGTCAATAGAGGAGGACAATCATAATATGGTTTCACTCATACATGAAATGTTAGAAATAGTGAAAGGGATTATAAGGGAAAGGAGGAGAACTGAGTGGGAAACATTAGAGAGGGAGACAAACCATGAGAGACTCCTAACTCTAGGAAACAAACAAAAGGCTGCAGAAGGGAAGGTGGGTGGGGCGATGGGGTAACTAGGTGACGGGCACTAAGAAGGGTACTTGATAGGATGAGCACTGGGTGTTATACTGTATGCTGGGAAATTGAATTTAAATAAAAACAAAACAAAACAAAAACAAAAACAAAATTGAAAATCTAGAAGCTAAAAAGTTACTATTGAATAATAACATAAAAGAGAGTTGAAAATTGTAATGAATGCAAAGGATGCACGAGTTATTTTAATGAGCTAGAGCATTTAACTCAAGTTTTCAAAGGATGCACGAGTTATTTTAATGAGCTAGAGCATTTAACTCTTAAGTTTTCAAGGCAGAAGATGCCAAAAAATAAGCAAGCAATGATGGACGCCTTGTGACCTGATGGAAGGAGGTATAGTTGATCCTTGGGAGATATAAGCTTTTGGTACGGGTCTTATACTATGAAAAACATACATAATACACATATTCATAAAAAGGAAACTGTTTTCAAGAGCCTTACCAAAATGCAAAATCATTCTGAAATGTCAATAAAATAGTTGTAATACAAGCCAAATCTTTAGAGGATTCAAGGATGAGTGGATGAAAAAGGAAGTTAATTTAAAATCATTAGTCTATTCTTGAAAATATTTGGTGAAAAAGAGAAGGAGAGAGGAAAAGAGCTCAGTCCCATAGCAAAGTTGAAGATAAATTCTGGGTATGTCTTTCCTTTTAGTATAGGGAGACCTGGACATATTTGTAAACATTCTGTAAATACTTTACAGAAAACACAGGTAATGAAAATATACATTGAAGATGTAATAAATGAAGGGGAAAATGATGGGAATGTTACAGGAACTACTTGGTGCTGGACGTATCTTTGTGCATGATAAAAGTCTACATTGGTTTATACGCCCACTGTGAGCCCTATGAAGCAGCAGCTACAGTTCTCTTGGTCACATTTATATTCTTAGTGCTCAGTGAAGACTCACATTCTCTAACAAATACTTGATATTTAATAAATGGACATAGGAGATGGGAAACATAGAAGTATTAGCTTTATAGGGAAAAAAGTAAAAAAAAAAGGCAAATGTTGACATCATTGCAATGAATCAGTCTGGAAGGAAAACTTTGAAACAGGAAGATGGAATTATCTTTAATGTTAGTGAGAAGGGAGAAGAAGCTAGTGAATATGAATGGTTCAGGTTTCAAAAGAAAAGGTGTTTTTGCTTTAGAGAGTAGAGATTAAATGTAGACACTTTGGAATCAGCCATATGGATGTGTGAATCCAAGATCCAATATTTATAAATGGGCAAATTAATAATTTACATGTACTTCTATTTTCTCATTTGTTAATGAGAAAATAGTACCTAATTCCCACAGCAGATCTGAAGGCCATATGATACTAGAGATATGTCACCAGCCCAAGCCTGCCATTTAGCAACCAGCACACTCGTTGTTAGGTTTACATGTCACTGAGTGAATGTGAAGAACAATGACCTGCGTATGGGAAACCAGGCAGAGCCTAAGACTGACACACGCTGCTCTCTAACTCCCAGGCAGGGCTTTAAGGGATGTCTCCTCATGAGAAGCAGAATCAGAATCTGAATCTGAGAGCCTAACTTCCAAACCTGACTCTGACACTTGCCTGTTGTGTGGCCTTTGGAAATTCACTTATCTGAGCCTAAATTTACTCATCTTTAAAATAAATTTAGGGCAGCCCAGGTGGCTTAGCGGTTTAGCGCCGCCCTCAGCCCAGGATATGATCCTGGAGACCTGGAATCGAGTCCCACATCCCGCTCCCTGCATGGAGCCTGCTTCTCCCTCAGCCTGTGTCTCTGCTTCTCTCTCTGTATCTCTCATGAATAAATAAATAAAATCTTTTAAAAAATGTAAAAATATAAAATAAATTGAATAACAATATCTAACGTAAAGAGTTGCTTTGAGGATTAAATGAATTCATGTATGTAAAACACTTAAAAAGTCTGGCACATTGAGAAGTGGAGAAACATTAAAGTTAGAAGGAAAGAATATTTAGGGAAATGAGGATGGGATACAACCATTGGTTGAGAGAGAAAACAGGTTGAGTAGGAAACAGAATTGGAATGGATAGGGATGCAGTATAGGATGAGGTGGCTGGGTTGCTCAGTTGGTTAAGTGACTGACCTGATTTCAGCTTAGGTCGTGATCTCAAGATCATGAGATCGAGGTCCCCCGTGTTTGGCTCTTTACGGGTGTGAAGACTGCTTCAGATTTTCTCTCTCCCTCTCCCTCTGCCCCTTCCCTGCTCGTACTCTCTCTGTCTCTAAAAAAAAAAAAAAGAAAGAAAAGAAAAGAAAAGAAAAGAAAAGAAAAGAAAAGAAAAGAAAAGAAAAAAAGAAAGAAAGAAAGAAAGAAAGAGAAGAAAGGAAAGAAAGAAAGAAAGAAAGAAAGAAAGAAAGAAAGAAAGAAAGAAAGAAAAGAACATAAGTCAGAAAGAAGGTGTGACAAGTGAACATAAAAATTAAAAAAAAAAGAAAAAGAAAACATAAATGCAAAGGTCATTTGAAGACTAGCTCAAATAAATATTTTAATTGTGTAATCTGAGGCCAGATTGGGCATAAGTCATACAACCTAAATAATAAAATAGAATTTGTTGTTCTGAAAATTATGTTAAAAAGCAAACAAAACATTTTTAATTGTTTTCCCATATATCTTGTTCTAGTTCACTCTTAACAGATTATTTTTTAGAAAAAGATGATTTTATACTCTTATTGACACCTGTGATTAAAATATCTACTGTTAATTTAAAATTTGAAGAATTGACAACACATTTTTCGTTCAACATGTCTCAACTAGAGCTTTTCAATACTTTTTTAAATTATAAGACTTGAAACAACAGAAATGGAACTATGTGGATTCTGGTCAAATTTTAAAACAGGAGCTATTGAAAAATTGAAATACTAGTATAAATGTGACTGGATTTGTTCTATCCTCTATAAAAATGCAAAGTTTGAGAAAGAGAAATTATCGATTTTTAAGTTCATCTCATTTATATGGAAATTTTATATTTATCTGTCTATGATATAGAAATATAAGGAGTAAATGACAGATACATATAGATATCCCAAGATTTTAAAACTAAACTTCTTGATATTTGTAGATCTGGTAGGCATAAATAGGTAAGATGTAGAGTACTGAATAATAATAATTACAAAATTTATTATGAAAATTTTTGTATTTATATGTAGTATATGAATATATCACATTCATACATATATATATAATAAATGAGCATACACTTTTACTTGCCAATAAAACGTAAAAATTTCTTTATAAAAAAGATTTTATTCATTTATTTGAGAAGGAGAGTAAGAGAGAGAGCACGTAAGCTGGGGGAGGGCCAGAGGGAAAAGAAGAAGCAGACTCCCTACTGAGCAGGGAGCCTGACACAAGGCTGGATCCCAGGACCTTAGAATCATTACCTGAGTCAAAGGCAGACATTTAACTGACTGAACCACCCAGGTGCCCCCCAAATAAAAACTTCTTAAAGTTACACAGTTAGAAAAGTACTATGACATTCCCAGATCCCACCACAATAGAACTTTGTACTAGTGACAAAAATGCAAAACGTTATCTTTAACTACTAAGAAATTAAATTTTCTTCCAAATAATCTTTTGGTCAAAGAAGAATAAAAATAGTTATAATGAAATGTCAACGTCTTGAAAATTAAAACACCACTATAGCATTACAGCAGTTAAACACAGAGTAATAAAAGACAACTGTAAACACTTTTATCACCAAATAAGAAAATAAAGAGATTGAGGTTTCTCTTTTGTGGCATTGAAAAAATATCCATAAAACAAATATCTGTAGACTATACAAGAGACACATTAATGTCCCCCTCCGATATTATGACTTAGAAAAAATACAATTATGGTTTATAAAAATACAAAGTACATAGATAATTTGAAAAATAATCTGATTTGAAGGTGGTAGGCTAAGTACATACTACACCCCTATAATTATAGTCTCCAAATGTAGAAGAACATCACTTGCCATCAATGATGGTTTGCTTGTTGTAAAAACTGGGAGCCAAAGTACACCAGAAGGGCAATTGTTGTGCTGCTAAGGAGGGAAATCACAGACAATTCACCTGTGTGCATCACCCTTTCCATATGAAACAAGCAGCAGAATTCACTGCTTCCAGGGCAGTATAATAAGAACTTAGATTGGGAGACAGAGATTCTGGATCAATAGTAACCACAAAGACTGAATATGCTAAATAGAGCACATCCCAGTCATATCTCCAGCTCACTATAAGAGTGGATACCTTGTCCAAAATGCCTACTAATCAACAAAAGCACAAACTAAGGAAGCAAGCTAAAAGGGAATTGTGACTACTACAACGGATTCATAAATTGGGATTACTAGAAATAAAAGAATGCCAACACCACAAAGGAGACAACAGATTCAATAAATGAAGAATTTCTAAACAGAAAATTGATGGAGTAATCAGAAAAAGTTTTTGTTTTGTTTTGTTTGTTTGTTTGTTTTTTAAGTAGGCTGTATGCCCAGTATGAAGCCCAAAGTATGGCTTGAACTCACAACCCTGAGATAAAGACCTGAGCTGAGATCGAGAATCTGATGCTCAGTGGACTGAGCCCCAGGTGCCCCCAGAACAAATTTTTAAGCATATATATTTACTTTTTTTTATAGAGATAAAGGAGAATATTGTATGTGCGAATCAAAAAAGAAAATTAAACAAATTTTATTACAAGTAAGATCCAAGAAGATATTACTATTATGGATTTGGTCTATATGATAAACTCTAATATAGTCACTAACTTATCAAAATATCTAAAATAATACTTATGGAAATTGAGTAGTTTATGAGAGCACAATTTCATGTCAATATCCATCACATGTTTCTCAAGTTTTGCTTGCTCAAAGATAAATAATTGATGTAGAAAATTTGAAAGATATAAGCATGTTTCTATTACTTGATTTATCCCAGAGTTCCTGTAGGAAAAATCAGAAAATCCAAACTTATTCTAAGTATTCATGTATTATGTACAAAGTTAGAATATATACAGTTCTTTTTAAAAATCAATCCTGGTAACGCAGATTCTAGAAGAAATAAATGAGTGAAATTTTTTAGATTTTCCAAATTGATTCTAAAAGTTAGCTCCTGAAGAGAGATGAACAGCATAGAAGGATCTTTTAAGTTGATATATAAAAACATTTTTCTCAAGAATATTTTAATGATTATTGGATATTATATAGATAATAAATATATAAAAATATAATTCTATTTATAATATTTTTATCGTATGATTTTGCTTATATGTGGAATCTAATTAACAAATGAATAACAAACATAAAGCAGAATTATACCTATAAAGACAGAGAACTAATTATTGTAGCCGGGTAGGAGGAGGAGATGAGCAAAATGGGGGAAGGGGCGCAGGAGGTCCAGGCTTCCAGGTATGGGAAGAGTTAGGCACAGGAATAAAATGCACAGCATGGAGAATATAATCATTGGTATTGTGACAGTGTTGTATGGTGGCAGATGGTAGCTACACTTGCAGGGAGCATGGCATAACGTATAGACTTGTCGAATTGCTATGTAGTGCACCTGGAAGTAATGCAACATTGTGTGTCATCAAGGATACTCAAATGGAAATAAATAAATAAATAAATTTACAAATGCTTTCACTTAAGTGTCAGAGCTAGAAATAAAAACCACTCCAGGTACGTAATACAGAAAGGATTTAGTAGTAGGAATTAGGTGCTTACACAATTATTTTAAAATGATGGCCGATTCAATGTCTATAAACCCCCTCGCCCTTCCTATTTTTTTTTGTTTGTTTGTTTTACCATCACAACACTATATCTGCTGTAGACATTAGAAAGTCATCATTCCTTACTGCCTCTGTCACTGCTGCCATCACAACTGCCTCACATCTGTGAAGCTGGGTACCAGACACTGGTACATGGACTCTAGTGCTACAAATATTCGTGATTTGCAGAATTGCTTCTCAGCTAACATAGCTGCAGAAAAGGACCTCCATCTCATCTCTGAATTCCAAATTTCACATGACTATATCTTGACTCAAAACGTTTCCTGTAAAGGAGTCTCACAAAGTAGTTTTTAGCTTTCCCATCACTGCCAATGAAACAGGATGAAATGGATTCTGATCAAGTTCATTCAAGCATCCG
The DNA here is from genome assembly GCF_048164855.1 of Canis lupus baileyi. Classification (NCBI taxonomy): domain Eukaryota; kingdom Metazoa; phylum Chordata; class Mammalia; order Carnivora; family Canidae; genus Canis; species Canis lupus. Next base: position 76,972,175 of record NC_132839.1, read on the forward strand.
CCACAAGCAGAACACAAAGCTGCATACACCATCTGATTTCAAAATCCGAGGTAAAAAAGAGAGGAAAAAAAATATATCAAAGTTTAACTAGTAATTGTCTCTGGATATTGAAATATAGGATGATTTTAATTTTCTCCTTTGAGTAGTTCTTGTTAAATTAACTAAAATAAGGATATGATACTTGCTTTAATTTTTAAATTGCATTTACATTACATTACATTTGTGCCTGTGTAGTGAAGAATTTTGTCTGGTCCATAGAGAGATGTCCAGATGTCCTTGGTTGCTAGCTTTAACTTTAAGACACTTGAAATTTCGAGAGTGATAGTATGGTCTTTCTTTTTCATGATAAGCCCCTGGAACCACATTTGAAAATCTGATTCTTTATGCTACAAGATGATGCAGAGAGGTCCTCTCAGATCACAGGATATCATATGGACATCCACGGCATGGGATAGTGGGGACTGACCACATGGGAAAACTAACTGATCAATCATACCTACTTAATGAAGTCCCATGATGAGCTCCAGACTCCAAAGCTCGAGTGAACTTTCTGGGTTGGCAGTATTCCATGCATGCTGTCATACATTAAAATGGGTAGACTAATGTGTCCTGAGGACAACAAAAGCTTTGTGTCTGAACTCTCCCAGACTCTATCCTATGTTTCTCTTCCTTTGGCTGATTTTAATATACCTCTTCCCTGTAACAAACCATAACCATGGGTATAACAGCTTTTGATGTGTTCCGTGAGTCATAGTGAATTACTGAAACCAAAGGCATTTTAAGATACTTAAATTTTCAGTTCATGCCAAAAGTGAGGGCAGCCTTGTGGAGGATTGTGTCCCTGGATCTTGCACTCCAGATAGTACCAGTCAGAATTCTTTATGAAAACTATAGAAATTGAGTCTGGCTAATATAAGCAAAAATGTCTCATTGGAAAGATAGCTGGTAGCTCACAGAATCTATAAGAAAGCTGAGAAAAGACTGAAAATAGAATAAAGGAATTCAGACCTGAAAGAAGCCTTTTCTAGTCACTCTAGTGTAGGTTGAAAAGAAATAGTCACAGACTCTTCCCCCCCTCTCTTTGTATTACCCTTGGGTGTGCCCCTCACTTACCCCTTGGGTATGCCCCTCTTGGCTGTGTGACTTGCTTTGGAGAATGGAATAATAAAAAAGGTGACATGAACAGAAATTTGAAAAGTGCTTGTCCACTTTGAAACTTGAGCCTAAGGAAGCCTGCAAAATGGTGGGAGGCCATGTAGAGCAAAGTTAAAGTGCTCTAGTTAACTGCATGCTATTTGCCAGAAACATGAGTGAGATCATCTAAGACCCTTTGACCATCAACAAACATACCAGTTAACCCCAGACACTTGAGACAGCTGAAAAGAAATCAGTCTAGACATTAAAAAACAAACAAAAAGCCACTCAGCTGATTCAAATAATCCTAAAATATGAAAAATGGGCATGATTATAAGCTGCTAAACTTTGAGATAGATTATCTTATAGGAATTGATAACTAATACAAAAATTGGACAATCAAGTGTTAAACTGTTTTTTCCTTTGCCTGTAGTATGAATGTTGAGGAATAGAGCTAAAATATCATGGCAGAGAAGCACTATAGTCTCAGTTCCAATGTTTGTTCTAACCAGGGGGAATCAAAAATTCAAAATTACTATTGACAAATACTAATTTTGAAGTTCTGGTGTCTTTTGCTCTATTTTCTTTTGTCCTCTTTAATTCTTTTTGAAAAAATATTCATTTACCTGAACTAATTATGAAATATTGCAGTATATTTTCAAGCACTTGACAAAAATAAGGGTTTTTTTATTAAAAAAATATTTCTGGGCCCTTTTTCTTCTTTATCCTAAAAGAAGATAAAACAATAAGTGTACAAAATTACATTTAAAAGCACTATTTTTTTACAAAAGTGATAATGCTATACAAAAAATTAAAGTAACATTTTTTCTTTCCCAACTAAATGTTGCCCTAATTTATTACGTATTGATTGAAACAACATGATTTAATAATAAATGTGAATTGGTCCTGTTTAGTGCTTTACCTGTAAGTCTGAATCATTTGTCAGTACCACCACATAAAGTAAAACTTACTGATTCATTTTGTCTTAGTTGAATTCCTTAGAGAAACAGGACATATAATTATAGAGATAGAGATGGATATAAATATATTTGGAGAGAAATATATAGATATATATAGATATATATAGAGAGAAGGAGAGTGATTGATTACAAGGAATTAATTCATATGATTATGGAGGCTTATAAGTCCCAAGATCTGCAGGGTGAATTGGCAAGCTAGAGACTAAGAAGAGCCAATGTGTGGTACTGGTCCAAGTCCAAAGACCTAAGAACTAGAACTGATGGTGTAATTTCACTATGAAGGAAGAGAAGCATGCTCATGACCCAGGAATAGCCAATGTTTCCATCTGAATAATAAGGCAGAAAAAAGCCAATGTCCAGTTCAAAGGCATCTGGATGAGAGTATTAGCCTTTTTATCCTATTCAGGCCTCAAGATGATTGTATAAGATCCACATTAGGAAGAGCAGTCTGCTTTACTCGAATCTACAGATCCAAATGTTAATCTCACCCCAAGACACCCTCACAGGAGTATAATAATATTTAACATTTGATTAAATATTTGGCCCAGTGAAAAAGAAACGTAAAATAAACCATCACACATTTGTAAATTATGTGTAGAAAAATAGATATAAAAACTCACAATTATACTTAAACCCTTGGTACCAGTCTATTTCTCTCATCTTATGCTGAATCTTTGAAGTCTGAAACATGCTTCCCTAAATCTCCTAATTTATTATCCCCTATTCTAATTAATTTTAGTCCTAGCTATGACTCTTCACATGGAAATGAATGCTATCCTTCAGACATTTTTGATATAGCTAAAGACTTAGTTTGAGAATTAAGATAATAATTGGGATATTTATGTGGGTGGAATTTCTTACAAATTCAGAACAAATAGTTTAACTTGAATAGTGAAAAACAGAAAAAATAGACAACTCCAGATAATTTTATCCAGCAACATAAGCCAAGGTAAAACACAACGTAGAATTGCTTCTTACTGGAATTTTATTTATATTTGTCCATAAATTACTGCACAGAAACTGGCAGTATTGAGCAATATCTGACTTCAAGAGACATTTGAATATAGGAGACCTAGACCTAAAGTCACAGAAATTGAACATTGGATCAAATATTGTACATAATGGCACCATCTAAAGGTGCAAATCAAGTATGCATAGCCTACCGGATTTTGTTTTCAGAACAGAAAGGAAAATATTTCTTTGTCATAAGAAAAAATTAAACCTCACGAGCTATAATGGTTGGTGGAAAATATTATCATTGATTTTTGCATGCCTATAAGTTATTTCACTGCCTTATCTTCATCAAAAGAGATTATTTCTTATTTAAGTAGCTAGTTTTATTGTGGTGATCACTTCATAATGCATATAAATGTTGAATCACTATATTGTACACATGAAACCAAAATAATATTGTATTTCAATTGCACTTCAGGGGGAAAAAAAGTATTGAAAATACAATTGCACCAGGCACTGTGGAAAGAGCTTGAAATAAATATATGGATATAGACGCATTCTTGATTTTAACAACTCAAGATCTAGTGGAGAAAAATAGACAAAAAACTGTTAAATTTTATGTATTAAATTTATGAACACATGTTGACAAAATGCTGTGAGAACAACAGGAGGAAGAGTCTTACTTCTGCCTGGAACATTGGGAAAGTATTCCCAGCGGAGGTAACATTTAATCTGGCTTTTGAAAGAAAAGTAGTTTCCAGGTGAAGAGACAGACATTCCTGGCATAAAAGCAAAAATGTAAAGGCATCAGGGCTGACCAAGCTGAAGAAGTATCCAGGGATTTGCATTACATTCATTATGACTACCGAGCAGAATTCATGGTTTGAAGTTTCATGAAAAGATGATGTAAAAGTCATGTGCAGCCACTTTGTAAGGGTGGACTTTTAATTCATACAATGTAGTTCAAACTGCTTAGAAATCATTGAGCTATTGGAGAACCACAGATATGTTTAATAATCTCATTGTGTTTTAAGTTATCACATGCTCATCTTTAAAAATTAATATTCATAGGATATACCTAAAAAACCCAAATCACTAGTTTTCTAAACCACCCAAAGATAACTACTGGCTATATTTGGGGTCAGCTTCTCCAGACTTTTCTATATAAGTGTACACATGCATGCACACACACATAAACACACAAGAATGTAATTCATGTTTTTTTTATCCCTTGCTTTTTCTACTTACAAATATATTGAATACACCCTCCAATTTAGTGAGAATTGTGCAGTTTTTTAAAAAGATACATAATGCTCTATGAAAAGTGAATATTAAGATTATTGTCAACAGTATAGTTTTTATAGAAGAGCAGTGACGTTATCAAATTTGATTTTTAGAGCAATACCTCTAACAGGAATGTGAAAGATCTATTTGAGTGAGTGAGAAAGGATGGTAGGAGTTGCTGTGAGAATGTAGTAGATAACTGAAGATAAAGTAAGGGAGTCACACAGGGACCAGGGAAATAGAGAAGAGACACTAGATCTAAGAGATATATCATAGCCAAATTTACTCTAATTGGACCTAATTGGTTCAAAATGAGGGTGAGCTGTAAAGGGTTACAGAGTGAGCCTGGATTGCTCAAACCCTGCACATTCCAAAAGAAGGCATATCTTCAGGACTGGACTTTGGCTGGCTCCTGGAGATAACCTCTGAGCCCCTAAAATATTCTGCTTGAAAACAGTGGGGTTTTTATGCCCGAGGCCGTAAGTTTTTGTGAGGTTGGGCATGGTGGGTGATGCTGGAATCTGAGTAGCTACATGCCTATCTGACTGATCCCCAGTAACAACCCTGGACACCATGGCTTTAATGATCTTTCACGATTAGCAACATTTTGCATGTTTTCATACATTTTGGGGAGAATCAAGGGGTCTTAGGCTCCTTCGCTGAGAGAGGAATATTGGAAGTTTATATCTAATTTCTCCTAGACTTTACCCAATTGCATTCTCCCTTTGTTGATTTTATATCATTTTATTCTAATAAACCATAACCATGAAGATAATAACTTTTCTGAGTCCTCTGTGTCCTTATAGCAAATAATGGAGCCCGTGAGTCATCTTGGGGACCCTGACACAGAGGCTGGAAGAGAGTTCCAAATCATTCCCCTGAGAAACCAAGAGAAATGGGTGCCCCTGAATTAATAGGAATCATAGGAGAAATAACAAATGTGTATTTGTGAAAACCAGGATAAAGTCTTCAGAGTCAGACATAGTAAGATTAAATTGTTAATGTAGAAGAAGAAGAACCAAAGTACTCAATAGAAAATAAATATTTAAAAAAATTTAGTTATATATGGTAATGTACAATATGTAATCATACATCATATCAAGATGTAGAACATTTCTACTCCATAAACTATCCCAAGGCCACTCTCAGTTATTATCACCACCAGCGGTAGCCACTATTCTGACTTCTATAACCACAGGTTAGTTTAGCTTTGAACTTCATATGAATAAATCATATTCTATATGCTCATCTAAAACTACCTTCTTTTGTTTAACGTTATTAAATTCATCCATAATTTAGTTATATGTATAATTTATTCCTCCCTAATTTTGAGTGCTATTCCATTATAAGAATAAACAACAGTTCTATGTTATGCTGAATAATGGCCTCTCAATGATGTCTCTCAAAGATCCTTATAAGAGGGAAGCAGGAGGTAAAAATAAAGGAGAAGTTGATGTGATGATGGAAGCAAAGATTGAAGTGACACAGTTAAGATCCAAGGAATGTCACAGCCTCTAGAAACGAAGAGATGAGAAACGGCTTCTCTTGCAGAGCCCAGAAAGAAGCAGCCCTACTGACACCTTGCTTTTAGCTCCAAAGACTTGTTTTGAACTTCGGACCTCTAGAATTGTAAGAAATTAAATTTGTGCTGTTTTAAGTCAGTAAGTTTACAGTAATTTGTGTTAGCAGCAGTAGACAAATTGTCTACTCATTCTTCTGTTGATGGACATTAAGGCTATTTCAAGTTTGGAGCAATTGTGAATAACATTGCTGTGAACATTGTTTCACAATCCATTTGGTGGAAAGATTCACTTATCTTGTGGAGGGCGAATCAGGAATAAAATTTCTGGGTCATAAAATAGTGGTATGATTATGTTAATGAAAACTGATAATTTTCCAAAGTGTCTGTACCATTTTATACTCACCAGTTTCTCCATATCTGCACAAACATTTCATATTTTTAGGTCCTTATTAAGTTTTACATATTTTGATATGGTATCTCTTTGTAGTTTTAATTTGCATTTCTTTGAGCACTAATGCTTCTAAACACATTTTCCTATGTATGGACTACTTAGCTATCACTAAGATTTTAGTGAAAACCATGGACTGCCTAGAAAAAAAGTGCATATAAAAATGAAAAACATCTTCACATGGTTTTAGAGAGTTCACAGGATTGTGAAACCTTTGGCCAAGGTTTGATCTTTGACTTTAGCAAGGTTTGACCTTAGCTGTTGGTGTTCTCTGCACATCCTGCCCCACACTTTTGTGTTCCAGCAATCTTGAGTATCTTGAAGTGTCATCTCTCCATTGCCTTAAAACATGCTACCTCCTTCAGACCTCTTACTCTCCATTGTATATATAGTTCACCAATTGTCTCCTCCAGGAAGTTTCCTTGAACATTCAATCTCTTCTTTTTGGGTGTCTCCTAAACCCTACCCCTCTTTTTTGTTACCAAACTTAGTATATTCACCGTAATTATGGGTCTATTTTGAACATCTTGAAGTCAGTGACTGTAATAGTCATGTCAAACAGAGCATAAAGCTTAACACTCAAATATTTGCTGAATGAATAAATGAAAGACAAAACACTTAATTTAAAAATCATATCATCAGTAGTGATTATTCTGTAATTCTGAATTTCCAGAATTCAATGACTGGTCTGGCTGATGCAATCTAAAACCATGTTTTGTTTGTTTCATCTTTAAACACCATAGACATTTTGGGAGGGCAGAGGGGAGATGTCTTATGATAAACTAATTGCAATGATTTAATTTTATTTTGAATTGGTATTGAAGAAGATATCTCTGCTCTTTTGCTTTTTATAGAAGTCTCTTCATATTTGCATTATGCTCTATATCCCAAAGAAATAGAATTTTCTATTAAAATATATGTTTGTCTCTGGATAATATGAACTCATTAAGTCAGTTTTCACATTATTGTTGTTTTTAATGGTGCAAAGCAGGTGTCCAGTGAATCCTTGTTAACTGAGACTTTTTGTCAGATCACTGACCAAATAATGCCTGAGTAATATCTAGTCTGACAAATGTTATTATCTGACATTAACACTTGGGCCAGCTTTGTTTTGCTCCCTCAAAATCAATAGACAAGCTAAAGGCAGAAATACACCAGAAACTAGTCTTCCTAAAGAGCACGGTGACAACTCTGCTGTCATGGTTCCATGGAAAGAAAAGGTTATTCCTCATTTGTGGCGAATGTCATGTTCTCCCTCACCAGGGAGAGTGTAGGCTTCTGGGTATTGTCTCTTCAAAGCATATACAGTTCCGATTTGAAAAGAAAAATTCCAGCTGGGGTTCAAGCACAAGGCCTCCTAGGACAGGGCTAACCTATTGCCATTCTCTGCACCAAGGCACAATGATTTTATCCACTTACTCATTCATGCAGTTATAGGTATTGAAGGCTCTACCATGAATTTTTATTTGAGCACAGTGGGCAAAGGGAAATGAAGAAGCATCCATGGCTTTTGAGACATATACCAATAACTAGTACACAAATAATTGCTTGTAATATTTTTCTTCTCGACATGTCGATGAACTTATTGCTAACAACTTTATCCTTGTGAGTCAAGAAAAAACTTAGAAATAAGAAAGATTTAAATTTACCATTTATTTTTGTTCAAACATATCCTCTATATTTTTATCTTCCTGCGAATGTCAAGATATAATTGCTCTATTTTCACATATTTGCTCCATGAGGAATTCTCCTTCCACCTTTGGTTCTTCCTTAGCACTTTGAGCCATTAACTCCATTGGCTTGCTACTTTTTTCTTCCTTCACCTTGCTCTGAAAGGCTCCCTTCTCTCCTCAAATAGCTCTTTTTCCTACTACTTTAGAACCACTGAGCTACCTGTATCTGGAGGAAATGCTTTTAAAAGGCTCATTTATTAAGTCCATTCTGTCATTTCTAGCTGATAAGTGTGACTGAGTTGAAGAAATTTTTTTGAGTTGAAGAATTTAAAATAGACCAGCTAGCAATCTAGCAATATTTTTGCCAATCTAAGACAATTTCCAAGCATTTCTCACAACAGAATCGAGCTCTAAAATATAAAAAAATAAACCTCTTAATGCCCAGTGTTGGCAGAGTGTGAATGCTATGTGAGGATATGAGAAACACGTTGTCATAATTCTCCTACTGAAAATTATTAGTGTGCTAGAGCAAACTCCTAGTGTCACTAATGATATTTTTTTCTGGATTTTTGACCTAACATAAAACTAGGGCAGAATCTTGATGGATCATAAAAAAATTATAACAGAACATCAAGTTTAAAGTAAAAAAAAAAAACAGAACATCTTATCAATCATAAACCGATGATTTATATTCTGATAATAATAAAATGTTAGGGGAAGAAAGCTATTTCTAAATACATGGGCATACCAAATCACTGTTAGACAATACATAAAGTACTTCCTGAGTGCGTAATCTAATTTAGGCTCTTAGATAGTTTAATAAGTGCCCATACCAGTATAGATGTAGCAAAAAGTGGGCACTTTTATGTAAGCTGTAGTATATATGTCTCAACTAAATATATATGCCTCCCAGAAAAGTTTTCGTATATTTTCTCCCAAATCAATACACTGATGACATTGAGAAGTTTTAGTTTGTTTTATTATTTTTGAGGAATGCCCCATTAATAAGTATTATGGTCATTAGCATTCTTCTGCTAAGGCAGAAACTTTTCAGAAAATATTTTGATTCATAATTATAATTATCAAGCATAAAATCAACACATGGTTTGTTTTTAAATTATTTTACATGGGTTCCTCTAAAAATCAAACAAAATGAAATAATCAGATGGGGTCATTTTTCTGGAAAGCTCCAGTATGCAAAATATGATTTCAATTTCAAGGCCAAGTGCTGGAAAAATGAAGGGAATGGTAGTAGTGGTGTATCCAGATTGTGCACAGCTCAGGACTAATATTGGGTACTACACAGATTCCAGCTCACACAGAGGCATGATTATGATGCAAAGGTTCTTTCATAATTCCATGCTGTGCAGACAAATTTACTATTTTTTTTGAGGCCTAATATCAGATGTTTACGCATTCTTCAGTTAGGACGCCCGTGTTAGAACATGAGAACAGCCATTAGATTAGATCATTGTTTTGATGGAAGTGTCAAAATTTGATATGATGCAATCATATCTGACCACTTAAATCTGGTCTGACCTCCAATAAACTAGAAGATATACAAATGTGTACATAGGCATTTGATCATTTGAACAGGTTTATGTGGATCGGGACATTTTTGTCTGGCTGATGCTCAGGTAGGCAGCACTGTTCCTTCATACCTCTGTTACATTCATGGATATGTTACTGCATAATTGAGGAAAGGGAAGCAAATTTGAAGGATAAAGATGAAGAAGCAGAGCTGATGAGCAGAGCCAGAATCCTGCCTTCTCCCTCAGGACTAATTTTCAGTGATTGTGTGAAACTCTGGGCCCAATCACAACTACTTCAGAGACCATAGTGACAAAAGTGCCACACTTTTGTTTCTGCTTGCGACCTACCACTATTCTGGCCACAGGAGTCCTTTGCTTTGGGAAAATCTGAGAGTGGCTAAGAAAAGATATTCATCTCAACATGGCTAAAACCATATAGGAAATTGATTGCTTGTGGAATGCCTTAAGCTAGGACAGATAGAGTCTGTCTGCTCCATTTTATTTCTCAGTCCTGTTTCTTTGATATTGGCTTCACTTTGGCAGGATTTTTCCTTGTCACTGCAAGACGGCTGGCAGCTGAGGACAAATTCTTGTTGCATAACCAGCAGCACAGAAAATCTCTTCAAGTGCTTTCCACAGAAGAAGAAAAGGTTTTTCTTTTCCAGAAGCCACAGCAAACATTACCCAGGGTCTCACTGCCTCTGATTGAATTACATGCCCATCTCTGAACCAATCCCAGTGGGACACACAGACACCTTTAAATCAAGAGTCAACTGGGGTCCATACTTGAAGCATGAAGCCACAGGGCAAATCCTTTTTAAAGACTTCGCACTGAAAATGGGGGGAAAGGATGGATTTCCTGAAGTGTAGTTAGAGTATGATATATGATGGAAGGGAAACAATGTGCTGACGACAAAATTATAAAGTTTCCATTTTAGTTACTTCTATGTAGGTTCTGGTGGTCTTCTGATGGGCCATGACAACCAGGAGGTTTGCCCGGGCAACATATGAGTCAATGGAGGCTGGAGAAGAAAAGAAGAAACTCTACAGCCCATAGCCGACAGACTGATTTGTGGGAACATTAGAGAAAACCATTGTGAATTCCCAGAAGTAAGGAAGAAATGGTTTTAGTGTCTGGAGTTCTGTGTACCATATGGTTAGAAGCTTAAGTCCTACAAACAGGAGAATGTTTTCTTCAAAACCAGCAGTTTATATAGACAAAATAAACACGTCATAACATTTTCCCTAACCTACGTTATCTCCCCAACATCTCTCATCACTTCTTACCTCATACTCCCCACCAGTACTGTCCAATAGAAATATAACACAAGCATAAATCAGGCACATGCATAATTTAAAATTTTTAAGTAGTGACATTAAAAAAGTAAAAAGAGAAAATTAATTTTAGTCATATACTTTAATTCAATTAAAATATTCTCATGGCAATATGCAATCAAGTTTAAAACCTAATTGAGATATTCCACTTTTTTTTTTGGTATTAAGTCTTTGAAATCCAATGTGTAGCCACATTATAAGTGTTGAATAGTTACCTATGGCCCGCACTTATTATATGGGACCGTGTAATTCCATATGCTACTCATATTAAAATACTTCTTCTTTTCTGATATTTTCATTCTCCTCTAACATTTTTGTCCTTTAGGCTGTACTTAGCTATCAGTGCATCCAGAAAGCCTTCCTCAAAACCCCTACAGCTTATGTGGCTATCCTACGGTCCTGTGCTTATCCCAGTCATCCACATGTTAATGACAATGACAGGATCTTGCACTCTACAAGCCAGAGATCTAATGACAAAAACATTTTTAAGAAAAGATTATATATGTATATTTTTTTCTTATTTATATTGTGGTAAAATACACATACCATAAAATTTGCCATCTTAACAATTTTTAACTATACAGTTCATTGGTAATAAATACATTCCCGTTGTTGTCCAGTCATCACAACCACCCATCCCATAGTTCTTTTCATCTTGTAAAATTAAAACTCTATACCTGTCAAACAGTAACTCCCCATTCTCCACTCCCTAGCCACCTCAACCTGGCAACCACCATTATACTTTCTGTTTCTATGATTTAGGTTACTCTAAGTACCTCATTATGAGTGGAATCATATGGCATTTTAATTTTTATTACTGGCTAATTTCACTTGGCATAAGAACCTCAAGTTTCATCCATATTGTAGCATATTTTACAATTTCCTTCTTTTTAAGGCAGAATAATATTCCATTACATGTATATACCACATTTAGCTTATCCATTTTTATCAGTGGATGGGCATTTGGATTGTTTCCATATTTTAGCTATTACGAATAATGCTTCTAAAAACACAGGTGTACCAATATCTATTCAAGTACTTCTCTTCAATTCCTTTGGATATATACACTGAAGGGAAATTGCTAAACCATATGGTGATTCTATTTTTAAAATTTCTTTTATACACTTCATTGTCAACAAGATATAGTCACATACCTACTAGTTTCAGTACTATTCAGTTGTTGATTTCTTCATTTACTATTTTTTATTGAAGTGTAGTTGACACATGGTAATTCTATTTTTAAGTTTTTGAGGAACCACCACTCTGTTTTTCACAGCACCTGTACCATTTTACATTCCCACCAACAGTATAAAAATTTCCAATTTCTCCACATTCTTGCAAACATTGGGTATATTCTATTGTTTTGGTAGTAACCTTCTTAACAGGTGTGAAGTAGTCTCTCATTGTAATTTTGATTTATATTTCCCTAATTATTAGTGATATTGAGCATCTTTTCATGTACTTATTGGCCATTTGTATATCTGGGTAAATATCTATTCAAGTCCTCTGCCCATTTTTGAATTGGACTATTTGTATTTTTTTAAGTTGTAGGTGCTCCCTGTATATTCTGGATATTAATCCCTTATCTGACATATGATTTATAAATATTTCTCCCATTCTGTAGGTTGCCTTTTTATTCTGTGAATAGAGTCTTTTGATGCACAGATTTTTTAAATGTTTATGAAATCCAGTTTGTCTCTTTTTCCATTTGTTACCTGCACCTTTGGTATCATATTTAAGAAACCACTGCCAAATTCAGTGTTGTGAAACTTTCATCCTACGTTTTGCTCTGAGAATTCTATGGTTTTACATTTAAGTTCTTGGTATATTTTCAGTTTCTATGTATGGCATTGTGTAAGGTCCAAGTTCATTCTTTTGCATGTGGACACCTAGTTTTCCTAGCACCACTTGTTGAAAAGACAGTCCTTTCTTCGTTGAATGGTCTTGCACTCTTCTCAAAAATCATTTCACTATATGTGTGAGGACTTATCTCTGTGCTCTATTCTATTCCATTGGTCTATATATCTGCCTTTTTTGCCTTTATGCCAATACCACATCAATATTACACTGTAGCTTTGTAGTAAGTGGAGATCAGAAAGTGCAAATCTTCTCATTTACTCTTCTTTTTTGAGGTTATTCTGGCTATTTGAAATCTCTTGAGATTTTATATGAATTTTAGGATGGGTTTTTCTATTTTTCCAAATAGCATCATTATGATTTTTGTGGAGATTTCATTAAATCTGTAGATTACTTTGGATGGTATCAACATTTTAACAATATTAAGTCTTCCGACTAATGAACATAAAATATGTTTCCATTTATTTATGTCTTCTTTCTAATGAGAAAAAGTTGTTAAAGACCATAAACCTCTTGAGGTCAAAGATTTTGTCTTATTCATTATTGTTTGCACAGAAGTAAGTCCAGTGATAGGAGCAGAGTAAATACACAATAAATATGAGTGGAATAAAGAGGAAAGGATCATAAGTCTAACTAACTTGAACTCTCACCCAAAGCCAATAGCATGGCCTTAATAACATAAAGCTTTTCTATGGGGACACTGTATTCTTACCTCTGCCAATATCTATTGTTTTCCAGTTCCTGAGTGATTCACAATGAATGTAAACACAATTTAGGTAACATTTATTAACTTAAATTATATTTATAAGAGTATTTTAAAAATGTTTAGATCTAGTCATGTAAAGAATAACTAAATCTCAGAGATTTTTTTCATTTATTATAGGCCGGATGCTGTGCTAAGTGGTCTGCATGGCATTATATGGCCTGATGTCAACATAAACCAAATAACACTTTGTGAATGACTTTTTAAAACTTTAGTCATAGTAAAACATAGTATGGTGTTAAGAACAGATTAAGACACAAATGACATGGATTTATATCCTAGCTTTAGTCTTACTAGTCATTTGAGTATGGCCAAGTTTCTTACTGTTAGAAATTATTGTTCAGAAATATTAATTTCCACATATGAGTGAAACCATATGATAATTGTCTTTCTCTGATTGACTTATTTCACTCACTAATATGTAGAATATAAGAAACAGTATAGAGGATCATAAGGGAAGTGAGGGAAAACTGAATGAAAAGTCTTCAGAAAGGGAGAAAAACCATGAGATACTCTTAACTATAGGAAACAAACTGAGGATTGCTGGAGGGGAGATGGGTGAGAGGTGGGGTAATTGGATGATGAGCATTAAGGAGGATATGTGATGTGATGATCACTGAGTGTTATACACAACTGATGAATTATTGAATTCTACATCTGAAACTATGTACTATACGTTGGTTAATTGAATTTAAATTAAAAAAAAAAGAAATATGAACTTCCTTCTACCTTCCCCTGAAAAGAATGAAATTTATTTTGCAATCACTTGACTATGGGCCTGACCATGTATCTTGCCTTGGCCAATGAGGTTTTAGGAATGAAGGCACAAGCAAAAGCTTGAAAAACAGTTAGAAATTGTTCATATCTTACAATTATGCTATTTCCAAAAGAAAAATATTCACAAGCTAACCTACCACACTCTAGAAAAGAAAGAGAAACTTGTAGAGTAGAGCTCAGTTATTCTAGCCTAGCTCACTCCAACTGACCTTCAGCTAGCCAACGAACAGCAGAGCCTCCCAGTCCAATCCAGCCAATATCAGCTATCCCTCATGGGGACCTACATATTCAAGAAAATATATGATTGTTAATTTAAGCCATTGCATTTGGGGGTGGTTTTATATTCAACACTTTTTGTGGCAACAGCTGCTTCCACATTTGTGAAATAGAGATAATAACCACACATACCTCACAGTGATATTGTAAAGATTAAGTAGGTTGGTTTATATAAAGCCTTAGAAGAATTCCTTGCATCTAGAAAGCACTAAGTATGTTAGTTATTATTTTAAAAATGGAAAATATTAGACGGCCAGAGATTTTTAAGTGACTTGCTCAAAATCAAGGGATAGTAAATGATGATAAATGATTGAAACTTGGTTCCAATTTTACTAGGTTACCTCAGATTCTAAAATTTGACCTTTCAGAATGTGCTAGAAAACTGGAAAACATCACTAATGGAAACTATTCTTGGGAAATGGAACAGGCTACCATATAAACAGCATGAGCTTTTGAGTCAGACAGAACTTAAACTCATTCACTGGATAAACATTTAAGTGTCTCTAGGAGGCAGGCATTCTGCTGGGCATGGGGAATGTGAAGGTAAATTCAAGAGGGTTTCTGTCTTAAATGAGAGCAACAAGGAGATCAAACCGTTCTCCTGCCCTTTACTATCAATATGATCTTGGATAATTTAGTTAATGTTTATAAGCCTTGGTTTCCTGACCTGTAAAATGAGGACAATATTAACCTGTTCCTGATAGGGTTTTGTGAGTTTTAAATGAAATGACTTACATAATACAGGCTAGCACATCCTAGACCATCAGAAAAATACTAGTTTTTCTTCTCTCTCCTATTTTTTTTTCCTTTCTCATAAGAGTACTTTCACAGCTCTTTATGTATCTCATGATGAGTAAGTAAAATTAAATTTTCTCCAAACACCTCACAAGAGAAGAGAACTAATTAAAAAGATACTTTGGGAGAATTACTTAAGTACACTCAATTGTAATTATGGAATTCAAATCCCAAGTAAATAAAAACAATTTAATCAAAATTAGGTTGTGTGATGGGATCAGAAGTGGCTCCAACAAGCCATAAGGACAGTTATTTTCACTTAGACTTTATGATATCACTCACTGGATATCTCTCTTCCTGCCTCATCCTCTTCTCCAACTCAAAGGATATAAGGAAAGACATAGATTTATCACTTCAACAACTCCTTTGAAAGAATTTTAGTGCTTTTCTCTAATTCTGTGACAAATGGTGGTTAGTTCACTCAATATTCATGTTCAACTCCTTTTTCCATGCCTTCCTTTATTCTAGAGGATAGAAAAATGAATAAATGATTCCTGGTCTTTCCTCCTGTCACAGTAAGGGGAAGCCATTTGATACAGTGCTATCCAACGAGATGTGAAGGGAAATCTGTTGAAGAATATCATTGTTCTATTGAAAATGGGCCATCCTTTCTCTTTTTCCTTCCTTGAACATAATTCTGATGTTTAGAGTTTCCATAATCATCTTAAGCCAGAAAAAAAATTGAATAGTATAGAAGAAAGAAATAACTCAGCTCCAAGAGGATATCAAGAGATGACATAGTAAATATTTAAAAACAATTATGACCAGTTCATTAAGCTTTGCAAACTACTGTGCATCAGCCTGAAGTCACTGATGGGTTTTTAACAAATTTGGACTAGATTTCTGAACTTCTTAAGAAAGTCAGATATACTCTTGCTTGCAGCCAAAAACATTCTTAATAGAATCAGTTGCACCCTCAGAATCCACAAATAATAGCTCTATGGTAAAAGAATTATGTAAATCTTTTAAAGGTAGAAAATGTCTTTAACAATATTATCAAAAGTATTTACTTAGACTAACAGCCATAATAATATTGAAAGGCCTTATACAGAAAAGGCAATTAAATTAATATTAATATTTTAAACCCTATGATTTTGTAAAATATTTTGAACTGTTAGGGATTTTCAAATTTGTAAGTAAAAATATAGAAAGGAGATTTACTTTACAAGTATTGTTTTTATAGTTAACAACGTTGTACTATGTACTTCAAAATTATTGAGAGCCTAGATCTCATGCTATGTGTTTTTTGCCAGAATGAAAAAAAAATGAAGGAATAGTTTCATTTAAAGAAGCACTTGTTTGGAGAACGGTTAAATTCAATACAACATCTAGATAATAATCAATAGCAACTAGTCACCTAAAAAATAAAATTCAAACATTACCAAGTCTGCTTGCATATTCTCTCTCTTTACATCTCTGTCCTCTTCAACGTGAATGTACTGCTTCATCCCACTTAACTGCATATTGCATAGATCACACCCTTTTTTAATTGCTAGGATCATTCTGTCTGCAACTTCAAGAGCAGAGATGATGGTATCCTATGAAGAGCAAGACTCTGGAAAAAGTTACATCTGAACTTGACTCCCATTTCTGAGTCTTTACCTGCTACTTATTCTTGGGCATATTTCTTCAACTCTTCTAATCTTCAAATTTCATTATCTGCAATTTGGAGAGGGTAAGGACTACCTCTTTGTTCTAAGTAAAGCTGCTTAAGCACAAAGAACAGTGCCTAAGCAGAGAAAGAACTCCTTAAGCCTTAGTTTCATATCATATCCAATTTAAATTGCTGATAACTATACAGGAATGTCTGCTGAATCGAAGTGACTCCTGCAATTCAAAGCCCAGATGCTGAGAAACTTTTCAAAGCCTTTATTGATGTAACAATGTCACAGTGATCTCTTCCTTGCAGCACTTATTACCCATCTCCCCCACACAGCGTAGTAGGCATGTAGCCCATGTATTGTGTATTGCCTTTTAGATGGTGTTCTCTGATAGAGTATAAGATCTAATACGTGATTATTATTTCTACTGATTATTATTCATCTTCCTGGTATCCCAGTGTTTTTCATAGAGAATTTAAATATTTTTGACAAAATATTGTAGAGACCGAATTCATGATTTTAAATACGCCAAAAGTCACCTACCTATCAGTCTCAAATAAAAAATATTTTCTAATTGAAACAACATATTAAAGGTCAAGTGTGTCCCTAATTCTCAGAAGGAAACTGTTGCCCATTTGAAAATTAGGTAACCTATTTTTTTCCCGAAATAATAATTCTATATTTCTACCAAGTATTAGCTTCATGGTTCTACAATAAGGAGTCAACATGAATTCCTTGTGGAAAAATTATCACCTGGGAAACAAATTTTAAATTATTTGCAAATGAAAAATCTCTCTGAAAGGAGCTACAGTTTAAAATTTTATACATCTTTAAATAAATAATTTTGAAAAGAGTATTCTTTCATTGACCTGGAGAAAATTAATCTGATCAAGAAACATTTAAGGTTGTTGTTTTTTTTTTTTCTGAAAAAGGCTCACAGAAAGCATTAATCAAAATTTTATTTTTATTAACTCATTTCCTACAAATTTTTTTCTCCACTTACGTCACTTCTAATGTCATATGATGATGGAATTTCTTTGGCTCGATGTAAGAAATAGCAATATTTTAAGAATTTGAGTAGATTATTTTGTTTCTTGACATACAATGACTATCATTTATTTAGGGAAGAAATTAGTAAGAGTGAAACAAGGTGTAAGAGTATAGTTCTCTAAGTGGCATCATCCCAAGAGGAAGTAAGGGGTAACATCATTAAAAAAAGTGTCTAGATTGCATGTCACTCAAAAATATATTATAAATTAACATATTAATGCATAGACTATATATAATTCTAGTGTTTACATAAAAGCAGGTCTTACTATTAATTTATGCAAGGTAGTCATATTTTCCCCAATAATTTTGGCAACTTGTGTTTTCCTTTCCCCTATAGATGGATTAGCTTACAGCATTCATTACTTAGCACTTTTAAAAAGCATTAAATATTAATATTAAGCTAAGTAGCATTTACAGTGCAGATATTGCTCTTTTACTTTTTTTTTACATTCTTTCCCCTGTCCCCCAATGGATGCCTCACTCAAAACAGAAGAGAATATTCAAGCATTGACTCTAGATCTGATTCCACTTGTCATTCTGGCCACTCCAGACATAAATAAACTGACTGCCCGTTTAGATATTATCCTTAAGAGTAAGATGATTAGTTGAGGATTACTGAAATCACACTATCAAATAAACCACACTCAATTTAGAAAACCATTACTTTAGCATGAATTTTAAGCAGACTACAAAATAATATACAAATTGAATTAGAGGACATTTATAATTTTTTTTCACTGGGGAGTTGGTAAAACCCATATCCATGAGTGGTTAAGCAATTGTTACTGTTCTGGGTCTGTGCACTCTTCCTTTTTACCAACTGTCATTTGTGCCTGTGTTGTTCTGGGCTTTTCTTTAGGTCTGGTGATTGTCCCTGTGTCAGCCTCTTGTAATTTCCTCTGTTTGAAAAGCTTGGTCATTAAAGTGCAGATTTTCATCATTTGTGTCTGGCTATCTCTCCCCTTACCTGCTGCTTGTATAATCTGTGTAAATGCCAGAATCACAGATCTACAATCTCTTCAAAGTGCTGAATCCTCTGTGGGAATGCTTCGCTCTAAAATGTCTTCTTCACGCTGGTGATGGTTGTTTTAAGACCTCTTGTGTTTTAGAAGGATGAGGACATCATTGAGTGCATTCTTACAACTTCCTTTCTGTGATCCATTATGAATTTGACTCAATCACTCATTCAGCAGATATTTATTGAGCACTTACTCTATGTCAGATGCTGATCAGATTCTAAAATTATGGCATTAAATCAGAGAGAAATTCTTGTTTCTCCGTACATTCCAGAGTCAAATAAATTAACTGCCCTTCATGACTTCATGAAGCTCAACTTCTAGTAGTGATGATAGACAATAACAATTAGATAAGTAAAATAGACTGTACAGCAAAGAAAAAAAAAAAAAAAACAGAGAAAAGTGATTGGCAGGGCCATGGTGGAAAGGGTTATAAATGTGAACAGAGAAGTGAGGGAAACGCCCTAGTCTTGCTAAAGTGGATAAGGCAAGATATTTTATATTGTTAATTACTGCACTGGATTTTTTCTCCCTTTGTTTCATGTGACATCACCCGCAATTAAGTATTAAGAAAAAGCCATATGTCCCTCCCTGACTTAAAGAACAAGAGGGAGGAAAGGTTTTTGACTCCTTTTATATCCTAGTAGCATTGACTTCAAAAAGAATGTGTTTGCAACAGTGAAAAGTCACTCATGGAATCTGATTAACCACCTACATCAAAATCATCTGGGGTATTTGTTTAAAATTCAGATTTATCAGCTACATTCCTAATCTACTTATCAGAATCTCTGGAAGATCTCTGAGAATGTTATTTAACGTTAGGTAAATGGGTCAGACCAAACTTAGGCCCACTGGTACACTGGCTTTGTACCTTAAGCAGCCCCACCCAGCAAGGTAAGGCAAGCTGACTCTCTGGGAAAAGGTCTGAGATGGAGTTTAGTGCAAGAGGTTTAGTAGAGAGAGCAAGCCCTTGTGACCAACAGCTGTGGAAGGGAGGGGGAAAAAGCAAGGTTAGGTAGAGGGAATGCCAAGTTATAATTCAAGGTCCGTTATAGCCTCAGCTGACCACAAGGGGAGCTCTGGAGTTTAAATCAGTATTGTCCAACATGGGGACAAAATGAAAGGACTTTATATTTCCACCTTAATAAGTCATTAAATTTGGGCTACCTGGAGAAGGACATGGCCTTGGGCTAGCTGTCTGTGGGTGAGGCAATACCAGAAGGGATGAGAGTATTTCCAGCAGCAGAGTTGCAAGTCTCTCCTTGATGAAAAATCTGCATAGTGCACCCTCGGGTCCACCATGTGTGATAGTCCCTCTGTCTCTGCCCTGTCCCACAGGCTAAAAACACCTGTGGGACCAAGAGGAGATGGACACTGAATGTCTTCACCATCCCCTTCTCTAGTCTACACTGTGGATACCCAGGACACTGGAATTTCCTGCTCAAACAATTCTCAAATCTACACACAGGGCCTGTTTTGGCCCTTCCCCAGAGCTGACAGTACCACCAATGTGTGCATCCCTATCCTACAGGTGTGGTCAATGTGCTGCTGTTCACAGGTGTGGACAGAGAACACACATACATGCAACATAACATTGCTACACGTTTCTGTTCAAGACCACTCACCGTGAGAAACTGGGACAGGAAGAAAATGAGGTTGGCCACCAGCCCAGAAATCTCAAACTACATGGTTCAAATATGGACTTTCAGATTGTCATGTAGGGATATATGTCCCAGAATGATGCTAGAGCATATTTCATCAACAGTTTATTAGTCTGATTGATAGATTTTTATTATTTAGACATGTAGTACATGTCTCTCCATTTGTACTTTTGCTCTAGCCTCTCCAAATATAATTTGCAGGCCTGAAAACAGCTTTCTCTGGTGAAAAAAATATTTGAAATTATTTCTTTTGTTTATACCCTTTAAATATCATAGATCAACAAGGTAAGACACTATAATAATGGGCTACTCTGAAGGAGTAATTTATTAAGTAGAAGTAATATGGGCTTCTAGCTTTTTCCTACTAACTTAAAGGAAAGAAATGTTTGTATTCTAAATATTAATTATGATGATTTCATTAACATTATGGCAGGTTGGATGATTATGAATATTCCATTAAAGCATAATTCCAGTTGTCTCCTAAGTGATTTTCCACAGAAGCTCCCCCAAAATCTGTACTTAGTTTAATATTCCAGGTCACTTGTATGCTTAAATGAGAAGAATAGAAACAGTAAGAGTATATTTTCCCATTGTAGCCCAAGGTTTGGGGTTAGGATGCCACTGCCTCTGCAGAGGAGGCTCTGCTAAAGTGTGGTGACCTCACTGCATTTTTATCTTCTCTTCTAAGAATTAAAAAAAAAGTGTTTTTGTTTGCTTTGTTTTTTCTTTAATCCTGGTTCCTGGGGAAATGGGTGCCTTAATCCTGAAACGATGATAGGGGTATAGCTTCCACTGTGTATACCTCTTTATCCATTCATTCATAAATCCATCCATCCATCCACTGTTTTATTCACTCTACATATACTCATTGAGTAGTATGTGCTAGTTACTACTTTGGGGGTTGGGGATATACTAGAGATCAGAGCTGCTCTCATGGAGACCACATTCCAATAAGGGAACAGATGCTCAATATCAGGTAGTGATAAATACTATGAAACACAAGGTGAGATATCGGTACAGAAAATGATAGTGGATGCCATTTATATACTGTGCTCAGGGATGAGCTTTCCACTCAAGTTCTTTTTTAATTTTAATTATTTTTTTTAATCTTTGACCCTCTTCACTCATTTCTCCATACCCTGCCCTTTGCCTCTGGCAACCACAAATATGTTCTATCTATGAGCTTGATTTTTTTGGTAGGTTTTATGTTTTGTTTCTGTTTGTTTTGGGTTTTGAATTCCATATGTAAGAAAGATTATATGTTATTTGTTTTTCTATGTCTGACTTATTTCATTTAGTACAATCCCCTTGAGGTTTATCAATGCTGTTTCAAATGGCAAAATCTCATTTTTTTTTTAATGGCTGAATAATATTCATGTGTCTCTGTGTGTGTGTGTGTGTGTGTGTACCACTTCTTTATCTGTTTATCCATTGATGGACATTTAGACCATTTCCATATCTTGGCTATGTGTACAGTGCTGCTATGAACATCGGGTACATATATCTCTTGGTTAATGTTTTTATATTCTTCAGATAAATATCCAGAAATGGAATTGCTGGATCATCTGGTAGTTCTGTTTTTAATTTTTTAAGGAACTGAATTTGGTTTCCATAGTGGCTGTACCAACTTACATTCCCACCACCAATGCACAAGGATTCCCTTTTCTCCACATCCTCACCACCTCTTGTTATTTCTTATCTTCTCAGTAACAGCCATTCTGTCAGCTGTGAAGTGATACCTTATTATGGTTTGATTTGTTTTCCCCTGATGATTAGTGATGGTGAGCATCCTTTTGTTTCCTGTTGACCATCCGTATGTTCTCTTTGAAAAAAAAATGTATATTCAGATTCTGGGCCCATTTTTTGAATTGGATAATTTGGTTTTTTGCTCCTGAGTTGTATGAGTTTTTTATATATATATTGAATATCCCTTATCAGATTCATAATTTGCAAATACATTTTCCCCTTTGGTAGGTTACCTTTTTACATTCTTCATGATTTTTTTGTTATACAGAAGCTCTTTAGTTGGATACAGTCCCCTCTATTTATTTTTGCTTTTGTTGCCTTTGCTTTTGGTGCCAAATTTTTAAAAAATCATGACCAAGTCCAATGTTAAAGAGATTACTGCCTATGTTTTTTTCTAGGAGTTTTATAAATTCAGTTCTCATATTCAAGTCTTTAATCCATTTTGAATTTATTTTTATGTATGCTCTAAGATAGTTTCATTATTTTGCATAGTACTGTACAATTTTCCCAGCACCATTTATTGAAGAGACTTTCCTTACCTTGATATTCTTGACTCCCTTATCATAAAATAATTCACCATATATGCATAAGTTTTATCTGTACTCTTTATCCTATTCAATTGTTCTATATTTTTATGATGATAACATACTATTTTAATTACCAGAGCTTTTAATAGAGTTTGAAATCAGGGAGCATAATGCCTCTAGCTTTAAAGCTCCCTGATTTCAAACACTATTTCTTTTTTCTCAATATTGTCTGGCTATTCAGGGTCTTTTGTGGTTCTGTACAAATTTTAAGATTGTTCTATTTTGGTGAAAAAGACCATTGGAATTTTTATAGGAATTGTGTTTAATCTGTAGATTGCTTTGGGTAGTATGGATATTTTACCAATAATAATTCTTCCAAACCATAAACATGGAATACCTTTCTGTTTATTTGTGTTTTTAATTTTGTTCCTTAATTTGTTGTAGTGTTTACCATACAAGTGTTTTACTTCTTTAAATTTATTTTTAGGTATTTTATTCTTTTTGATATGATTATAAGTGTTTTTTTTTATTTATTTTTCTAATAGTTGATATTGGTATATAGAAGTGCACCAGATTTCTGTGCATTGGTTTGATATCTTGCAACATTAGTAAATTCATTTATTCCAGCAGTTTTTTTAAGGGGTATTTAGGGTTTTCTATATATATTATGTCATATGCAAATAGTGACAGTTTCATTTCTTCCCTTCCAATTTGGCTGCCTTTTATTTCTTTTTCTTGCCTAATTGCTCAGGCTATGAGTTCTAATACTATTTTGAATAAAAGTGGCAAGACTGGGCATCCTTCTTACTCTTGATCTTAGAGAAAATGCTTTTAACTTATCATTATTGACTGTGAGGTTGGCTTGTCATATGTGGTTTTTATTATGTTGAGGTACCTTCTTTTTATACCACTTTGTTCATAAAAATATGATTATTTTATCATAAATCAATGCCACATTTTGTCAAAATTTTTAAAGATTTTATTTATTCATTTGTGAGAGACACACACAGAGAGAGAGAGAGAGAGAGAGAGAGAGAGGCACAGACATGGGCAGAAGGAGAAGCAAGCTCCATGCCAGGGGACTCAATCCCGAAACTCTAGGATAACGCCCTGAGCCAGAGGCAGATGCTCAACTGCTGAGCCACCCAGGATTCCCATTGTCAAATGCTTTTTCTGCATCTATTGAGAAGATCATATAACTTTTATCCTTCATTTTGTTAATGTAGTGTATCACATTGAATGAGTTGTAGATGTTGAGCCATTTTTGCATCCCTGGAATAAATTCCTCTTGATCATTGTGTATGATTCTTTTAATATATTATTCAATTTGGTTTGCTAATATTTTGTTAAGGATTTAACTTTACAATTTAAGAAACTTAAAAAAAAAAAAAGGTCAAAATGTAGCCCAAATTTAGTAAGAGGAAAGAAATAATAAAGATCAGAACAGAAATGAATTAAATACATCCCACAAACAAACAAAAAAGAGGAATCAAATAAGTAAAATCAGAAGTGAAAAAAGAAGATATTATAACTGATACCACAGCAATACAAAGGATCATAAGAAACTACTATTGACAGTTATATGCCAACTTAGACAACCTACAAGAAGTAGATAAATTCTTATAAACATGCAACCTCATAAGACTAAATCGTAAAGAAATAGAAAATCTGAATAGACTGCTTACAAGTAACAAGGTTGAATCAGTAGTCAAAAACCTCCCAGCAAACAGAAATCTAACACCTGATGGCTTCACTGGTTAATTTTTCCAAACATTTAAGGAATGTCAGTTTTTCTCAAATTCATCCAAAAAATAGAAGAGGGAGCTCTTAAAAATCTTTTTTTTTTTTTTTGAGGCCAGCATTACCCCAATACCAATACCAACCAAGCAACATCACAATAAACAAAAAGTATAGGCTAGCGTTCCTGATGAACATTGAGGCAAAAATCCTCATTACATTTTTTAATGAATGAATGAGATTTGTTTAATTGACTTTTTTCCTCGTTTGTCTTTTTAAACCTTGGTTTTTAATATAAAACTTCTCATTTTAGGATAATTAAATGCATAGCATCAATTAAGTAAGAAAATAATAAAAAGAAAATTTAATTTCCCTAAAATCTCATCACTCAACCTATCCACAATTAAGATTTACTGACTGATCTTGCAGAAAAACATACACATGTAAAAATGTAGATATACATACATTTGGGGGGCACTTGGGTGGTGCAGTTGGTTAAACCTCCTACTCTTTTTTTCAGCTCAGGTTGTGTTCTCGTGATCATGAGATTTAGCCCCATGTCAGGCTCCAAGCTCAGCATGAAGTCAGCTTAAGATTCTCTCTCTCTCCCTTTCCCTCTGCCTATCCACCCTGCTCATTCTCTCTCTCTCTCTCTTTCTCTAAAAAAGAAAGAGAAAAAAAGAAAGAAAGAAAGAAAGAAAGAAAGAGAGAGAGAGAAAGAGAGAGAAAGAAAGAAAGAAAGAAAGAAAGAAAGAAAGAAAGAAAGAAAGAAAGAAGAAAGATACATGCATTTTTTTTCCAAAAAAATATTGTGCTATTTATGTTTTTGTAATTTTTTACTATTCAAAATTTGGGCATTCTTTTGTAAACACACATATATATACATTATTATTTTTTGTCATATGGTATTTCACTATATAGAGGTAGCTTTTCTTGATTTTTTTTTTTTCCAAGTGCTTTAGAAGATAAGTTTTTCTGGTCACAAGTAGAATTCTAATCCATTCTAGTTAACTACATAAAGAGGAACAGAACTACTGAAAATTTGATTTTCAAAGTGTTACAATTGGCAATATGATGAATATTATTCTTTAAAAAAAAAAAATTGAGACAGAGAGAGATAGAGAGAGTGCCCAAATGGGGGAAAAGGTTCAGAAGGAGAGGGAAAGCAGACTCCCCACTGAGCAGGGAACTAGATGCAGGGCTCAATCCCAGGACCCTGAGATCATGGCCTTAGCTGAAGGCAGATGTTTAAGTGACTGAGCCAGCCAGGTGCCCCCGAATAGTATTATTTTTTATCATTTTCTTACTTGTATATGTTTTACTATGAAAACAAAAAAGTTCAAATTTATTTAAAAAGTATAATGTGATTTTTACATTTCTTTTTTAGGGCTACTTTACTGACTCAAAAATGTTAAAACTTTTCTTTTTTTTTTTTAAGTATAAGATTCTGGGTATAAATCTTAGGCTGAAGAAAATTCCTGCTAACTCATCACATTAAATTGTAAAATGAAGAAACCACTTAGACTAAAACAAATTAAGTAATTTTCTGGTGCACTAACATTGGTACTTTATGTTTATAATGAAAAAGAAAACAAGCTCTCATAATCAAAGATCTTAGAAGCTATTGCCCTGTCATTAGCTTAGTCAAGAAAGTACCTCATTATCTAAATCACTTTCTGAAACAAAGTAAGAGAATATGCTTAGATTCGGTAGACATCCACAAATTAAAGCAACTTAGTTGAATTTAAGCTATTTGTGACTCAGGCTTTTTTTTTTTTTTTTTTCTGCAACCCTTTTGCCTACATTATAAAAATAATTTCTCTGCAAAAAAGTTGGATCCTTAGCATGAGGTTGCATTTATCAAAATTTCAAGGTATTCCCACATGGTTGTGTAGCTTTAAATGCCCTATAATTACTTTAGCCAATTCATTTATTTCAAATTGAGAGCTGTCCAAATGACACCTCATTCCCCAGCTAAGGCCAGATTTTCTACTACTGATGGGCATACCTGCATTGTCACTTGTGAGAGAAGCAATTCATGAGCCCTTTAGCCAACCAGAAAGAACAAAGAATCTGTGTTCATAACACATTCACTTTATAATTCAATCCAGAGTATCCATGGATTACCCTCTGAGAAACTTTCCGTAGCATTTAGAAATAGTCTTGTAGCTAATTCCCCAATAGCCAGGGATGCTCTCTGGATAGCATAGAGTCTCTAAGTTGCCATATTTCCTTGCCTTTCAATCCATGCCTGAATAGAATCGGAGACTTGTTCTGCTCTGCATCTGTGCTGATGAAGTGCTGACACTCAGCCTGAGTTAATGACTTCTTTGATCCCATTACTGCTACACTCTATTCCCTGGCTGTAAAATGGATAAAGCACCTGGATCCACAGTGATGACATCTGTCCGACCTCCCATATCACCACCTGCCATCTGTGATTGCCCCCAAGCCATGCCTTTTGGATGCATCTGATGCCCACAGTCTGTTGTACACTGCCACTCACATCACCAATCTCACATCAAATGCTAACCTGAATTCTGCTTGACTTTGTCTCATCCCCTGCCCGCTTACTGAAATACTCATTCAGCTGAAGCAAGATTAGCAACTATCTTTTCTACAATTTTTGCTTCTGCTAAGTCTCTATTGGCAAATATTACTAAACTTATCCCTGAATCCCCTCATGCTATGAAAAATATCTAAACAATAAGAATAATGATAAATTAAGAATCTTATTAAATTCAGTAATTATCTAGCTAGAGTAGGATCCTGAAATAAGATAAATCATGTTTGTTTGCTTATTTGTTTTGTTTTTGTTTTGAGGAGGAACAATTTCATGAGAATCTGTCCATAATTGGAAAATATGGGTAACTTAGTATAATTGGGTATTTGGGCAATCTGGTGAAGGCCTGAAGTCAGGGGTGTGGAAAACAGATACACATGTGATGATGGGAAAAGAATCCATACAATATCCAGCACTAAGTCTCTCTTTTTGGGCCATTTCCCAATGTTTCTGGGACTCTAGTCAAAGCTCTGAATAAATCTGCATAAAAATCAATTATATCCTTCTAAGAAATCGTCTATTCTCTGCACCTGGGTGACTATTGATCCACTTCTAGAAGGCTGTAATTTTATGTCATAGAGAAGGTAAAACAAAGATACTGTGAACTGAGGGATATAAGTCACAGGTGCAGGCAAGATTCCTGTACTGAAAAGAAAGAGATGGAAATAAACAACTGCATATTTAGTACTGCACTCTCCGTTGTCTTGCCCAACTAGGTTACTAGAACTCTCTGCCAGCACATTTCTCCCATGACCTGGAAGATCCTTCTCTAAATATTCTGATCAACCAAAGGGAAAATGTTAATTATTCATGTGTGAATATTAATGATGTATAGTTATCTTTGGATTGTATAGGGCTATTATCCTTTATACTTTCCTGTATTCTTCTGATTTTATATTATAAATATATATTTATTCATCTGTAATAAAAATGAACATTTATTGAGTAAATACTTGTGCTGGACACTATGCTAAGCAACATAAGTTTTATTATTTTTATTGAAAGTTTGTAACTCTTAATACCTTGATCTGTTTTGCCTATTTCCCCACACGTCCTTCTTTCTGGCAGCCGCCAGTTTGTTCTTTGTATTTATGAGCTTGTTTTTGTTTTTTGTTTATTAATTTGTTTGTTTTTTAGATTCTATATAAAAGTGAAATCATGTGGAATTTGTCTATATTTGACTTATTTCACTTAGCATAATACCCTCTAGGTCCATCCATGTTGTCACAAATGGGAAGATTTCATCCTTTTTTGTGGGTAATATTCTATTATATATATATTCCATTATATACACCTGAAACTAATATTACACTATATATTAACTGGAATTTAAATTAAAACTTTAAATAAGTAAATAAATCCTAAAATAAGTAAAAAAATAAGTAAATTTATATTTTTAATTATTTGAGAACCTCCATACTGTTTTCCACAGTGGTTGCACCAATTTACATTCCCACCAACAGTGCACAGGGTTCCCTTTTCTCCACATCTCCACCAACACTTGTTATTTCTTATCTTTTTGAGCAGCCATTCTGACAAGTGTGAGGTGATATCCAATTGTGGTTTTGATTTATATTTCCCTGGGGTACCTAGGTGGCTCAGTCAGTTTAGCATCTGCCTTTGGCTTCAGTCATGATCACGAGGTCCTGAGATCAAGCCCTGCATTGGGATCCATCCTTGGCAGGGAGTCTGCTTCTCCTTCTGCCCTTCCCCTTGTTCATGATCTCTCTCTTTTTTTCTAAATAAATAAATAAATAAATAAATAAATAAATAAATAAATAAAATCTTGATTTACATTTCCTTGATGATTAGTGATGTTGATAATCTTTTCATGTATCTGTTGTCCATCTGTATGTCTTCCTCAAAAAAAATGGTTAGTCAGGTCCTCTTCCTACTTTTTAAAAAAGATTTATTTATTTAACAGACAGAGTACATGAGCAGGAAGAGAGACAAACAGAGAGGGAGAGAGAAAATTCTTAAGCCCTGCTGAGCGTGGAAACAGACACAGGTTTTGATCCCATAACCCAGTCAGTCAGAGCTGAAATCAAGAACCAGCAACCCAGCCAATTAAGCCACCCGGGTGCCCCTGCTTCTCATCTTTTAATTGAATTATTTGTGGAGTTTGGTGTTGAGTTGTAGTGCTTTATATATTTTAAATATTAACTCCTTATCTGATAAATTATTTACAAATATCTTCTCCCATTCAGTAAGTTGCCTTTTTGTTTTGTTGATGGTTCCTTTATTGTGCAAACCCTTTTTATTTTGGTGTAATCCCAATAGTTTATTTTTGCTTTTGTTTCCATTGCCTGAGGAGACCTTTCCGTAAATATGTCGCTAAGGCCAATTTTGAAGAGACTACTACCTATGTTAAATTCATTATCTTTTAAATTTTTATAGTGATCTTATAATTTAATCACTACTTAATTTTCACTTGATTATTAAGGAAACAGGGTCTTAGAAGTTAAATAAGTTCAATATCAGGTAACTAAGTGATAGAGTTATTTGAACCTAACCTGTCTAGCTCCAAGCTTGTGTTCTTAATGCCCCCAAAATGCCTCAAATAATTTTAAAACTTATTGGGGAAAAAACAAAAAAGCAAACAGAGAGAGATACCTGGCTGCCTCAGTCAGTTAAGCATCCAACTCTTAAAAAAAAAAAAAAAAAAAAAAAAAAAAAAGCATCCAACTCTTGATTTTGGCTAAGGTCATGATCTCAGGGTTGTGAGATTGAGCCCCCATATCAGGCTCTATGCTCAGCAGGGAGTCTGCTCTAGATTCTCTTTTTCCCTCCTCTGTCTCTCTCTCTGTCTTTCTCTGTTTCTCTCTCTCTCTCTCTTTCAAATAAATAAATAAAACTTAAAAGAAAAGAGAGAGGAAGGCAAACCAAGAAACAGACTCTTCCCTATAGAGAACAAACTAACAGTTACCAGAGGAGAGGTAGGTGGGAAGATGGGTAAAATAGATGGTGGGGATTAAGAAGTGCATTTGCTCTGATGAGCACTAGATGTTATATGGAGGTGTTGAATCACTATATTGTACACCTGAAACTAATATTACATTATATATTAACTGGAATTTAAATTAAAACTTTAAATAAGTAAATAAATCCTAAAATAAGTAAATAAAAAGGAGGTGTTTCTAAACCCCTTAAATTGTTCACTTTTTATTTTCATAAACTTCACCTTAATAAACTTATTCGAATTATATTCCATAACCATTTTTTTATTTCTCCAATTTCTAATCTCATAATTTGTTTTTCTTGCTAGTTTGTTTATATCCTACTACACCATTTGAACCTGATGTTTGATACCTGAATCAGCTTTGATTGATATAAATGGGCAGAAATGCTGTGGGTTGTTGGTGACACCACTTAGGTGTTATCTTGAGAAAATCTTATTAGAATATAACAAATGTGGTTAGGAAAGTGAATGCTCAGAAGGATCCTACAGGTGATGGTGATTGTGTCTCTCTGTACCTGATTCACCTAAAAAAGCGCATATTCAGTTCATACCATAAAATACTATGGAGTCATTAACTCTCATATTTCAAAATAATATATGAATAATGTTATAAAAATTCTCATAAGCTAATCTTACTATATGATCCAGAACCATTTGATTCCAATTCTTAAATAACACAATATATGGTATATATGTATGCATGTGTGCTTCAGCTTTGTTTAAATAACATTTGTTAAGTGGAGCACAGGGTGTCAGATGGTGACTTATGGTTCAGCAACAGACCACAAGAGAAATTGAAATACAGAAATAAATATTTATGACTCACAAGTCTTAGGGGAAGCATCCGATATGCTCATGGGGCCACATGGGAAGTTAAAGGCAGAGTACAGAGAGAGAGAGAGAGAGAGGCAGGACTTGGGCCACATGCCTTTTTTAGGAACTGTGAGTGGAGTGCTTTGGTATTCCCCAGCTAAGGCTGGGTCTGTCAACTGAAACCCAAAGAGTGGGGGTTTGGTAAATCCCCTAGGGGCAGAAGAGACTATTGGTCACAAGGAATGTTGGGGGAGTCACATCAGGGACTTACATAATTTGTGATGCTATAGGTTGCTGTCTAGGATATGTGTTTGCATAACGGGCCTCAGTTTAAGATCACTGTAGGCTGCTTGGTCAAACAAAATGGACACCAGAGTAGCAATACCTTGGAGTAGTTTTATTAAACTCCTGACAGTTTAGAACTCTTGACATTAATCTTGGCTACACTGTGTTGGTCCAGGCAGATCACTTTTTTTTTTAAAGATTTTATTTATTTATTCATGAGAGACACTCAGAGAGGCAGAGACACAGGCAGAGGGAGAAGCAGGCTCCCTGTAGGGAGCCCGATGTGGGAATCGATCCCAGGACTCTGGGATCACCACCTGAACCAAAGACAGACACTCAACCACTGAGCCACCCAGGCATCCCCAGGAAGATCACTTTCAAGTAAAGCAAAAAGCAACAAGCTCCCTACATGCTCAGAATTTCCAACAAGATTTTAAATCCCTTTCTTTAAAAATAAACAAACCAGTAAGAATCAGTGAATATCCAAGGAAAAAAATTAATATGACTGATAGGAACAGAGCAAACAACCAGAAAAAGCTGTTAGTAGGGAACAGATGATACTAACTTGAGAGAAGATAATAAAAAGGGGGGAGGGGGAGAAACAACAAACCATTAATATCCTGAAAGAAATAAGAAAAAGTATTGCATTCATTAAAAAGAACAGAATACCATAAAAAGGATATTTTCTGAGAACAACAACAACAAAAAGCCTTAAACATTAAAAGTATAATGGTAGAAAAAGAAGACTCAATAGGAACTTAAAAAAAAGAGATAGGGGGTACCTGGGTGTCTCAGTGGTTAAGCATCTAACTTCAGCTCGGGTCGTGATCCCGGGTCCTGGGATGGAGCCCTATATCCCTGATAAGCATAGAGCCTGCTTGCTTCCTCCCCTCTGCTCATACTCTCTCTCTCTCTCTCTCTCTCTCTCTCAAATAAATAAATAAAAGCTTTAAAAAAAGAATATAGAGAAGGTAATTAGAGAATATATCCAGAAAGTCCTCCATTAGGTTATCAGAAGTAAAGAACAGGGAAAAAAACTGGAATGAAATCATCAAAAAATATTCAGGAATATTTCTAAAAATTGAAGAATATAAATCTTCAGTCTGAAAGAACCCATAAAATGTTTATAAACATGGAGGAAAAATAGATCTACCTCAAGGCACTAGTAACATGTAAAAAAATGAATGTCAAGAGAGAGTTCTATAAACTTTAATAGAGAGGTAAGAGTCTTTTAAGCAAGACAAACAGATGCTAAAGACAAACATTAAACATCTGTTGGACAAAAGTAAAGAAATTATCAGGACATAGGTTCTAGAGAAGTTTACCTCTCATGTATCCCTTTTGGTAAGTTCCTTGAGGAAAAGCCTAAGAAAACAACGGAAGAAATTGAGTAAGTGGGAGATATGAAATATGGAAAGAAGGAGATACATCAGAGAAACAAAGGGGATTTGGGGGTTGATGGTGATGGATGAGAGATCCCGTGTTGCCACTTGCACTTTATGCATGGAGAGCTATCAATGCAGATCACCCCAAGTCAATAAGTAGTCTCCAAGAGTGTTTTTGAAATTACATAAAATCTAGAGTACCTGATGCATTTGAATATATTAAAAATGTTTAGGCAAACTATGGGGAATTTCTATATAAATCAGCATAATGATGCTTGACTTCAAAGTGTTTACTATCTTGTAGGGAAAGAGAGAGGCTGTATTAAAAATTAAAATGATGGGCACTAAGGAGGGCACTTGATGGGATGAGCACTGGGTGTTATACTACATGTTGGCAAATTGAATTTAAATAAAACAAAAATAAAAAATAAATGCCAAAAAATTAAAAGTAATTTATAATATCAGTTGAAAACATGATAAAAGTAATAAAAACAAATAATAAAAATAGCACAGGGATAGACAAAAAAGAAAGGACAATGAATAAGATGTAAAAGAACTCCTATATCCTGTTTGCCATATTTGAGTCTGAAAAACCATGAAGCCTTTCAAAAATTCCATTACTTCTCCAAAGTTTTGTGTGACTGAAGATTTCCAAAAAAATTTTCTTTAGTCTGAAGATATTCCAAAAGAATGCCAAGCATGCTTTGAGTAGTGTTAGCAATGTATAGGAAGCTGTTCATATGAGGATAAAGCATCTAGATGAATTAGGACAGGTATGTTAATTTAAGAAATTTTCTCACTAGCTTATAATAAATCATATAAAATAAAGAAATTATAGAATTTTAGCGTCAAGAATATTAAAATTAATTTCCTCATTTCGTTGAAGTGAACATAATATAATTACTTTCCATAACTTTCACAATGCACTCAAAACTCTGAAAAAGTCACATGTTGGAGACTAAGTGGAGACAAAAATTCTCCAGTTGCTATCTATTCTCTTATCTCCAAAATCTGGAGGGAGCAAGGGAATAGGAGCATAACAAAAACTCAGAAAATTTAAATTTATATATATTAAACATATATATATATATATATATATATATATATATATATTTACACACACATATTACACTTAAAAGATTACCTATAGGATAGAACAGGTTACTAAGTTGTAGAAATCACAATAGATGTTCCTGCAGGTAAATATACATCAATCACCCATTAAAAAATAATTTCATAGTATTGATATTTACCAAATCAGAGGTATTACAAAATAATAATTAAGGCACACTCTTCCTCTTGAGTGGATAAGATGATGACTAAGATTTTTGTACCTATGAATAGGTGATAATTTTTTTTTTTTTTGCTTCACCTTATGGCAAGAAATGAATACATGAACACATTTAATGAAAAGTTACTATTTTATAAGGTATTTCTTTTCAGAGAGCTCACAATTTTGCCAAAGTCTAAGAATAGTGTTCCTTTTATCCAAGTTAGAATTCAAGATTAGAGAATTTTTTGCATTTGCCAAGAAAGCACTCAAATTTTGCACATTTTCCTCAAAAGTTGTCTACTAACTACAAACATTTTAGGCCATGGGGAAAATAGAAACTCTCATATGAATGCCAGCTCTCAGTCAGTTACCCTTCTAAGTTTCTAAACAATTGAAGAGCAAATAGAAAAGGGAAAAGCTAAACTCATGCCAAATTTGTTTCTTTCTACAACACTTCTAAGGATAATAAAAATAAGGGAGGGAGAGACTATATTTTCAAAAGAGTATATCTGCCAATTAATTTGAGGAAAAGATGCTTATTATTTGTTTTTCTCAAAACGAAGACATTTTCAAATACTGGGGATTAACGCAAACATCTACAATCATTCGTTTCCCAAGTAACAACTTTGAGGTTTGGACAAGTGGAGAAATAAAGAGTTTCTGAGTTTAAAAGTGCCCCCATGTGGAAATAAGCAATCATTGCTATCTCTTAGAGTTTCATTTCATTTGCTTACTTGGTAGTTAGTACCTTGAGATTTATGAAGGTTTCTGATGAAAGCTGACCAATGACTCACATCAGTGAAATAACTATGATTTTTCAGCTACCCAGTTTTATTTGATGGCACCACCAATACGTGCAAGCTGACGGTATAGACAGCATCATTTTGTTAATCACTGCATCCCTAATTGTTTAGCATGGTGCCTGGCACAAGGGAGAAGATAGACACTTTTTCTTCTCAACTGACAAAATGATTATACAGTCACATAAGCTGGAAATCTAAAGACAACATTCATTCTTCGCTTCTTCATGCCCAGTATCCAATAACCCAGATCCATTGATTAGGCTTCTGAAACTTCCTTGAATCCAGACCTACTCCATTTTGCTGTCCAGGTTTAGGTCAACATAATCTCTTCCCTGCTCATTGGCAACAGCCCCTGATGGTCCAGCCTAATCCAGCCTCAGCTGCTTGCACAGGAATACTGAAACAGAAACTGAGTATCTATTCTCTTGGCCTTAAAAATATCTACATATGAAGAGAGGGACATCCAGCAAGGCAGAGTGAGGATGTTACCGTATCCTGTCCCCAGAAAAAAATTATAAAACTAGATAAAATGTTTAAAAACAAACATTTAGGAGCTCTAGGAATCCATGAATAGTAATGAGCTTAAATAGTATCTTTTCAGTAGCTGTCAGTATTGAATGTTCTAGGTAATCGTTTTGGTGAGGAACATTGTTTAAAATAATAGTACATGGTCATCACTATATTTGTCTACCTGAAACTAATATAACACTGTATTTTAACTATGCTGTAATTAAAATAATAATAATAATAATAAAATTAATAATAATAATAAAAGAATAGCATATGATATGATTGAATTAAGTTGGGGGTTCCCACTCAAATATTTTAAAAACTCCCCAGTCTTGGGACTCTTGGGTGGCTCAGCGGTTGAGCATCTTACCTTTGACTCAGGGCGTGATCCTTGGTCCCAGGATTGGGTCCCACAACAGGCTCCCTGCAGGGAGCCTGCTACTCCCTCTGTCTATGTCTCTGCCTCTCTGTGTGTCTCTCATGAGTAAATAAATAAAATATTTAAAAAAATTAAAATTTAATTTAAAAGTTTCTGGTAAACACAGTAGGGGAATGAGGGAAATCTCAAATACGC
Organism: Canis lupus baileyi; assembly: GCF_048164855.1. Classification (NCBI taxonomy): domain Eukaryota; kingdom Metazoa; phylum Chordata; class Mammalia; order Carnivora; family Canidae; genus Canis; species Canis lupus. Next base: position 77,008,008 of record NC_132839.1, read on the forward strand.
TTAAAACATTTGAGAACTACATTTCTCTCGTCACAAGGAAAAAGACAGAAGGGCAGGCTGAGAATAGTTCCAAAAAAATAAAACTCCTCAGTCTTCATGGATTTGACTATATCTTCATTAAATACTATTTTTATTTTTTTAAAGTTCAATACCATATTATTTCACTTACATGTGGAATCTAAAAACAAAACAAATTAGTAAATAAAAAGAAATAGAGAACTGATAGTTGCCAGAGGGAACATGGTAAGGGGATGGACAAAATGGGTGAAAGGAACTGAGAGATACAGGGTTCCAGTAACGGAATGGATGTCATGGGAATAAAAGGTACAACATAGTGAATATAGTCTATTGTAATAACATTGTATGGTGACAGATCGCAGCTACACTTGTGATGAGCATTGCATAACAGAGAGATGTTGAAGCACCAAATCATACACCTGAAACTAATGTAACATTGTGTGCCAGCTGTACTCAAAAAAAAAAAAAAAAAAAAGTAGATCCATGAACTTAAAATTTTAAAAAAATCAAAACGCAGGTTATTAAGTGCATTAAAATTTTTAATTCAAAAAAAATTTTTAATTCAATTCTTTGTTGGTAAATCAATATTATTTCCAATACTAAAAACTAAGGTATATTTTTTAGTACATTAGTACTTTTATATACCATTTATAGTAGTCCACCGTCACTAAAATCAGTAGAAGGAAAATTTCAAGCTAGAATTCTATCAGCACTAACTTAATTTATTCAGATTTTGTTCATGAAGTAAAGAAGACTACAGAGGTATTTAACAGGGGGAATTTAGAGTAAACATATTATGAAAGATTTGTTTTTAAACTTCTTATTTTAACAAAATTATAAGTAATTTTAAATATATATGGTGAGAATTGAGAAGTGAATAGAGAAAAAAGGTTTTTCCACGACAATAATATAAAAAATAAATTCTTAAACATTTTACTTATCTTTGTTCTGCTCCCTTTTCTCAGTTAATGTATAATGTTATACAAAGATTGAAACAAAATGATATCTGGCAAATGGATCAACATCTATGCTTTTATTAAATGTGATGTAGCAAAAGTACTTTAAGAGTTTATATTTTAATTTGACACTACCACATCGCAGACAAGCATGTTGTATAGTGACAGCAAGCTCCTAACTGATCCTTCCCTCCGATTTCAGAAGTTATTAAAAAATCAGCTTGACTCTGAGCGTGCTTTCTACCTTTTGAATACGGGAGTAATTGCCATCCAGTAAATTGAGTTGTTTTATGTTCTATGATTTAAAAAGTTAAGAACATTTAACTCTGAGCAAAAGTTTAACATATATGTTTAAAATGTACATTCCATAAATCTCAAGGTATTTTTTCATTTCTCCTTTGATCTTCATTGACTCACTGGTTGTTCAGAAGCTGTTGTTTCATCTCCACATATCTGTGATGGCTACTAATTAGAGACATCAGCACAGAAATCTAATTTCTTGTCTTGTAATGGATACCTCAAAACACTGATATGAAAAAGAACCGTATATGTTGAAGTCTTAAAGAATTGCTTATTGTTGCAACTCCAATCAAAGATATGACTTCAGTGAAAAATGAGTCTTCCAATTTCTTGACATACTTTGTTTGTGATGATCCATTGTACAGATTCTAATTCTCACCATGATGCCTAAAATTGTATTTTCTGATTCACCAACATGATCTTAGATAAGTTCAAATGTGTGATGACACTGATCTGCCTAAGCCCGTTTGGGGTTCTCTGTTGATTACAGAGAATATTCTTTGTATTCCTTGGTGGCCTCTCCCCTGCTTTTCTTCCTAACCAAATTCTCTCAAGTATTCTCTCTTCCTTCTCTCAAGTATTGTATCAGTGATAATTAACTGTTTCCAGATACCCAGCCAAACCACATTGCTTCTTACCTTTTTGCATTTATTCAAGCTCTTTTCTCTCTAATAATGCCCCCAACCCTGACTTTTGATTTACACTCTTCACTCCTTCTGCCATACCTGGTTAATATATTGTTAATATATTCATAGTTTTTTTAGATTGCCCAAAAAAACTATCCATAACTTCCACAAGAAAAAGTTTGTCATACAAACCCTATGCTACTTCTGTTTCTTGTCCATGATTCTCTTGTTGCACTTATGACACTAATGCAATTTGCTCATTTTTCTATCTCATCAGATAAACCATGAGCACCTTGAGATTAGGCACCAAGTAACCATCATTTTATAAATGTCTTGACACAGTGGATTTTAAATAAATGTTTGTTGAATAAGTGAAAGCAACCCTGGAACTGTACATGACTTGGGCATAGGAACTAACCAGAAACCTGGTTTTTATGGAAATTGAATCTGTTAACAGAAACCCTACCAGTGAGGATGACTTCATGTTAAGGGAGCTAGACATCTCTAAATAACAAAAACTTGGAAGACACTGAACTATTCATTTAATATAGATCATTTCATTTTGTTTCCAAGACTTCACTCACTGGCATTCTTTAATGCCTTTACCATGTTTGCCTAACTTCTATACATACTGTTTACTGGTATTTTTATTTAAATTGACTAACATTTTATTCGCCAAATATATTTTAATGGAAACTTTACATCATTACTATAAATAGAAAATTTAGCATTGTGTCCAAATACACAAATTACACTTAAAAATAAATATAATGGGAGTTTAGCTTTAGCTAATGACACAGTAGGTAATTAGGACAAATCTTCCCACTGAGATCATCAGGAAAAGCTAAACAAGATATTTTTAAAAGTTTGTTCCAATGCATTGGAGATCTACCAAGGCATGGAAGATTTTAAAAGGCAAGATCTGAAAGTATGTAGGAAACCAGAGTGTTGATTCTCACACTTACAGCCAGTTATTTTTCTACAAATACTTGTTCTGAAAAGATAGGGGTCTAGCAGATCTTTCAAAATAGTTGCACATAAAGGGGGGGGGATAATAAATTTCAGGACTTGATAAAGAGGAAGCCTAGCAAAAATGCGCACTTTTCATTTGAACCCCAAAGGGCTCCACTTACAAAAGTGTCCTAAAGATACAAAATTTCAATTCCACATCTCAAACTTGAGATTATCCTAGTGTCTCTAACCTGGTCACCTGCCAGAAACAAACCTAAATCCTTTCTGAAATAATTTAACATCCTCCAGGTCCCCAAAATTATCTCTAACTTTTTAATACAAGACAAGGGTCATGGATTGATAATTAAAACAAAACAAAACAAACAAACAAACAAACAAACAACCAAAACAGTGGCAAGAGAATCATAGTTATTAGGCTTAAACTTTAAAGTATTTATTTTTAAAAGCTTTTAAAACTATGCTTAAATATGAATCATAACTGAGATTTTGGTTGAGAATTAGAAAGTAAATATAATAGCCATACCAATGCAAGAAGACAAAAAGAATAGAAATAGTTACTTTGAATATAAACCTGTCTGATTAATGAAGTTCCCTTTGGTTCTCAATTTCCTAAAATTTTTTGTTGTGAATAGATGCTGCCTTTAATCAAGTATCTATTTTTTTATCTTTTGAGGTTATTCTATGAATTTTCCCTTTCATATTATTGGGATTTTCATATTTTATATTTCTTCTGTCAGGCTGGTAAGCTTTTTCCTTTTTTAGAGATTTTCCCATCTTTATCTAAATTTTCAAGTTTAATGGCACTTCAAGGTCTGTAGAATCTTTTGTAAACTCTGATTTTGGTTATTTGTACCTTCTCTCATTTTTTCTTCTCCTATATCTTTTTTTTTTTCTTTATAATATCCTGGGGTTAATCTGCATTCTTTTTTCTAATTTCTTATACAGTTCTTTTTCTTTTATCACTTTGTAGATTATACATTAAACTTTGAATATTTAAACTAGTTTTAGCCTCTTCCAAGTAGTATTATACATGTGTCAGTTATTTTAATTTCTATATACTTTAAACCTCAAAAGACATTTTTAAAGTTATTTTGTACATTTGGTATTTTTACAGATTTCCATTCACCCTTTATTCACTCCTGCATCTCTGAGCTTCAGTCTCAGAACATTTCCCTCTGAGGTTCTGGTTGAGTCAGGTTCTGCCGGTGATAAATACAAGAGTTTTTGTTTTCTGAAAAAGCCATTAATTCACTTCTTTTTTGAAGTCAACTAATTTGTTTTGAGCATATAATTATATCCAATGATTATTTTCTTTTTAATTTTTTTAAAGATTTATTTATTTGTTTATTTGAGAAAGAGAGAATGTGTGAGCAGGGGGTGAGGGAGGACAAAGGTAGAAAAGCAGACTCCCCACTGAATTTTAAACGTTTATGTAGAGGTCTTAACTGAGGTCAGTCACATACTCAGTCCAGATGGTCTCAACCACACATTGTTCTCTTAAGTCTGTGTTCTTGAAATGGCTTGCACTGTGGGAATGTTTGGCAAAATGTACATCTCAAGGACAGGGGTGGCTGGTAAGGAGCCTCTGATTGCCTGGGTCAGCTTGCAGATCAACTGTTGTTCACATTCTCTCCATGACCTCCTCCAACAGTTATATGTGTTATTAATATATATATATATATTATATATATATCTTTTTAAAAAATATATATATACATTTTTTTAAAAGATTTTATTTATTTATTCATGAGAGACACAGACAGTAAGAGACAAAGGCAGAGGGAGAAGCAGACCCCTGTGGGGAGCCTGATGTGGAACTCCATCTCAGGACCCTGGGATCACGACCTGAGCCAACAGCAGACACTCAACCATTGAGTCACCCAGGCATCCCAATATATACACATTTAATAATTTTATACTTCTCAGACTGAAAAGGAGCATACTTATGCTCACAAAGACGGATTTTCTGGCTATAATTTGATTATAAAAATGATTTTGTTTATATATTTAATTGAATTATAATAATAACAAAATTTATAGTAGGAAAGAGAAGAGAGCAGTAGCACTCAGAGCACTGGAGAATGGTGCAAATTAGACGCTGATACGATAAAACCACTCTAGCATTCCAATCTTCCTAAGCCTTTGAATACCTTCCTTTAAAGTATACCAGGACAGTTCTGGCATTTCAGTTTCCTTTATTGAGTACAAATCATTCTTGAGTCCATGTTTCAACCAACCAGCCAGATTGTTAGAGCCTTTTCCAAACCCTCCAGCTAAAACTTGGAATCCATAATCTCTCCTAATTGGCCCCATATCAGTAAATTTAGCCTGATTCGACTATCTATCCTTCTACCATGATCTTAAACCTTTATGATCCATTCCTATATATATTCTCAAGATTTCTGTCTGCATAAATTGGGAGAAAAATCCTACAGTTCTTTTGGTGTATAGTGAACCTCCACTTGGGTCAAAATCTCTGCTTAAACTTTGGGGGCTTCTGTAAATTGAATTTAATGATCGGTTTATAATCAAACCAGAGTGGGTAGGTGGTACATACTGAGAAAAGTCAGCAGTGCCTTGTCAGATAACTGCCTCACAGAAGCATTATGAGTGTTTTTTAGGCAAAGATAAAGGACTGCTTTTCCTGGAAGAGAAGACTTCATAGATTTAGAAGTGTGACTCCACCAGCTTTATCAAGAACTACTTATATGACCCCATTTCAATTTTTAGGATATCATCCTTTCTGACCAATGTCCCCACTTTAGCAGAAGATGCCCTGGATAGTTGCAAGTTAAATTTGCATTGTAATTCAGTCAGTTACAGGATGAGATTTTGGATATGATTTTCAGAAATCTTAGCTCTGCAACTTCAGTAGTCAAGAGTTCCTTTCAGGGAAGATATGAAAGGTTTAAAGCGATTTATGCAGAGCTTGTGCTAAAAATGTGAAGCCCTGAGCTCATCCGTTTCCTTCTCTACTTTTTCCAACACAAATAGGGGCAACCAATCAATCCCATTTACTACTTAGACTAAAATGTCCTAAGATAGCAAATACATCATCTCCCAGAACCTTATTTTCCATAGGCATTTGATTAGGAGTATCCAGTGGCAATATTTTATATATCTCTGTTACCACATCAAGTCCTGAACTGTCATTGCTCTCTTCACTACTGGAAATAGAGTCATTAGTGCCTTTAAATCTGTCAACGAGAGAACCATTTCCAGAAAACTCAGAGCCCATTCAGAAAACTCATCTTTCAGTCTTTTCCTCTAAATTATCCAAAATTTGTATCTGTCAGGGTTCAACCAAAGAAGCAGGGCCATTGAGAGATATATATAATACTAGATCTATTATAGGGAATTATTTTAGGCAACTATCAAGGCTGACGAGGCAAGTCAAAAATCCATTGGTCATGATGTCAGGAAGGATAACCTGGAAGTCTTGAGTATGCTAAAGTTGCAGTCCACAGGTGGAATTTCTTCTTCTTCTGGGAAACCTCTACTTTCCTTTTACAAGCTTTCAACAGGTGGAATCAAACCCAGTAATACTATCTAGAATAATCTCCCTTTCCTCAAGTCAACTGATACCAGCTTTAATCACACCAACAGAATACCTTCAGAGCAATACCTGCATTAACATTTGATGGATAACTGGGGACTGTAGCCTAGCCACGTTGACACACCAAAAGACCATCATTTGCTTCTTTATTTTTCAAATATAGAGGAGGTACTACTTTTGTAACTAAAAATAATAAGTATATGACTGAAACTGTTTCTACTTTATTTATTTTTAAGATTTTACTTATTTATTCACAAGAATCATACAGAGAGAGAGGCAGAGACACAGGCAGAGAGAGAAGCAGGCTCCATGCAAGGAGCTCAACGTGGGACTCAATCCCGGGTCTCCAGGATCAGGCCCTGAGCTGAAGGTGGCGCTAAACCTCTGAGCCACCCAGGCTGCCCACCTTTTCTATTTAAAAGACACTGGATATGTTTAGACTGAAGACTATTGTCTTTATACTTTACTTAGGCGATAGCATAATTGGATCTCCTTTCTTTCTCTCATTGACCTCTTTTCACATTTGGCCCATTCTCCCTACATTTGAACCATCAAAGATTGGTGATGAAGTACACATAGCAGTTATGAATTAATACAGATTTCAAAAAAGTTTTCTTCCCCTAAAATGATAGGCTGCACACTGAGGGAATTTTACTTCTAAGTCCCAGGAGCACCATGATCTTCTGTTATATCAAAGCTACTAGCCATTCTTTAGCATATTCTGATCTCTAAACTTTAAGTGAATAAAAAGTTCACAATGTATATTGGTTGATGGAATAAATGACACATTAACTTTAAAAATAAAGGAAGACACTTCACCCTAGTTTCTTTAATGACACAGGGATAACCCAATTCTACATAGTTTGCTATTCAGTCCCTTTGTTGGCATAGGCTATTTCCATGGCAGATTCAATTATGTTGAAGGCATAATGTGAGGTCCTTTTAACACATTTTATATCAATTTTGCTCTGTAATCTTGTTTGGTTTCTGTCATGTTCTAAATAGTTCAGCAGAAAGACTTTAAACCACTATTCCCATTCACATTGATTCATTTTCCAGGAAATCTCTAGGCTGTCTCTTTTCATTAGAAAAGGAATGACAAACCAGTCAACCAGCAATTTTAGTGTCCTTGGCAACAAAACAGAGTGACTTTTCAATAAAGACCCTAGAGAAAGTCATCTGTGTTCTGAAAACATTTATCTCAATTAATTCTTTTGGGAAAAAAAAAAGTTCCAGTCTCATAATTTAATCATTTTAAACAGAAATCTGTTAAAAATATAATGAGAACCAAATCATATTTAAAAGAATACATAATTTTAAAATACAAAGAAGATATCACATAGGAAATAACACAGAGGACCAGTTTATGTACTAGTGATTATTAAGTAGGTAACTGATTTCTTTTTTCCTTAAACATGCTAACTAGCTTTTTAGGTGATTCCTATGTTTCTTCCTTTATCATCTTCCTTTATCATCTTCATCAAAAACTGAGAATAAGTTCTGAAGATCTATAGTTAATAACATTAGCTATTATTAACTAATAATTATTAATTACTTAATCATCATTGACTAGTACTTAATAATATGGTATTATATACTTGAAAGCTGCTGACAGTAGATCTTAAGAATTCTCACTATAAAAGACACAAGCTAACTATGTGAAGCGTTGGATGTGTTAATTATTTGATCTTGGTGATCATTTCATAATATATATTTATATCAAGTCAGTCCTCACAGAATAGACTTTAAATATGTACAATTATATTTGTCAGTTACTACTCAATAAAGTTTTAAAAAACTGAATGAGAAAGTTGTCCTGTATAGAATTACTTCCTTAGAATTATTGATTTAAAAAGAAGGTTTTTCATACACTTGACTTCAAAGCAGTTGTGGAAGGGAACTGTTTATATGCACTTGGAGTATTTGTCCTCTTAGTCTGAAGGACATGGGTGGAGCTTCCTGCCCAAGAATGGCCTGAAGAGATTTGAGCTGGTGTCTGTAAAGAGGTATTATTTTTGTCATTCTGAAATAGAAGATTCCCAGGCTGGGTGGAGTAAACCAATATATTTATATAATTCTTTACAGTATTTCTTTAGATTAGTTTAATCATTTAAACCTCGCAATAATCCCATAAAGTAGGTTTTATTACTTCTATTGTTTTTTAAAAAAAAGAATTTAAACCTTCGAGAAATTGAGTCCTTTGCCCCACTTCCCACAGCATTTGGCTATATTTCTGACTTAATCTCAAATCTTTTTCTATTAGAATGGTGTTATCTCCCAGATGATGTATCTTTTGCAATGCTTCTGTGTCAGTTACCTAGGGCTGCCATAACAAAATACCACACACTGGATGGCTTAACAGAAATTTACTTTTACACAGTTCTGGATGCTAAAAGTCCAAGATCAAGGTGCCATTAGGGTGAGTTTTTGGTAATAAGTCCCCTCCTGACTTTACTTAGTAAAGGGCCAACTTCTCACTGTGTGCTTATATGGCCTTGTTCTCTGAGTAATTGCAGAGAGAGCAAGAGAGCTCTTCAGTTTCTTCGTATAAAGACATCAGTCCTTAAGGTTTTATTTAAATTCAGTTTGCCAACATAGAGTAGTCCTTTAGGATTAAGGCCATATTGCTTTAAAAAAAAAAAAGCCGTATTTCTATTACCTCACTTAACCTGTGTTATCTTCTTTATAGTCCCTATCTCCAAATATAATAACATTGAGGTGTTAGGATTTCAACATATGAATTGTGGGAAGGATCTTGATTCAGTCTCTAAAAAAATTCTTCCAGAAAGATAAGAATCTATATGTTCCATATAGACTCAAAAACTGTCACAGTCTTAGTGAAATTCATTTTACCGAAAAAATAGAGTTCCGAAGAGACAAATTAACCCATCAATATAATCATGTAATGGTACATTTGGGACTGAAGCTCTGTCTTCTGTTTTTCATAGCAGTGCTCTTTACATTAAATAATCCATATCTCATAATATTGTCATTCATTTTCAGTCCTATGGTGCACACAGGCAGAAGGTAGATTCAAAATTATCAATTTGGAAGATTTCCAAGGAAATCAGTAAAATTGGCCTAAGTTGTAAATTGATCTAAGCCAATATGGACCCTCATAATTGTTGGCTTTAGTTTGGTATCATAGCATCTAAGTGCTGTGGGTAGGAGCTGAGTACTTTCTTCTAGACATGTGCCATGTATCAAAGCAATCGTTTGAATAAACGTACACATGCAAATATTTATTAGTAAACAGGAACTAAGACAGTTATGAAACCTGTTCCCTTAAGCTCAATAAAATCTCAGCTCTCTATTATTTTAAATGCTTAGCAGAAAAGCTCCTCTGAAAATAAATGTAACAGTATGCTAGAAACAGGAGTCTGTTTATCAACTTATAAGCAACAACCAGATTCTATCAAATTAGTAACTGAATATAAGACACTACTTAATATTTTTAGCGATTTTTATTTATTTATTCATGAGAGAGACACAGAGAGGAGAGAGGCAGAGACACAGGCAGAGGGAGAAGCAGGCGCTACGCAGGGAGTCCAACTCAGGACTCGATCCCAGGTCTCTAGGATCAGGCCCTGGGCTGAAGGTGGAGCTAAACCGCTGAGCCACCTGGGCTGCCCTATTCGACTCTTTAGAAATAAAAATTCAAGAGCTGTCAGAACCATACAGACTGCTGGCTTGCTATTCATATGATGGCCAGTTCCTCTGTAGTGTTTCTAATTTGTAAGTCTTGAACCCTACTCGTTTTATTAATGAAGTCATTTTTGAAACAACTGTTATGCTAGGTAAATATCCTCTGGTGTTGATTAGAGATAAAAAAAGCTCAAGTCTCCTGACAGTATCTCCGATCTTGACAACCTCTTTCTTCATCATTCTGTTCTTAGCCTCACTAGCTTACTTACTCTTCCTTGAAAATATCAATGGCATTTGAATGAATGTAATTGGTTCTGTTCCTCTGGAGAGCCCTAATTCATCTATGTGTGTCCCAAGACTTTAGAAAACTGCAAATGATACACATATATATTACTCTTACACAGCTATGATTGCACAAAGATCTCTTTGGAACAACCCCCAGATATATTATACTACAAAGTGCTAGACACAAAAGAGAAGCCCAAAGACTAGTCCCTTGGTTAAAAAAAAAAAAAAAAAAAAAAAGCTTTAACAATGATTTTTGGTCACCAGAGGGCGCCACTGGCTCAGCAACTGGTTCTTCAGCACCAAGATATTTTATTATTTGATGCACGTTTAGGGTTCCTTCATTTACTAAAACAAAACAAAACAAAACAAAAACAAAAAACAGAAAATATTCACTAAGGACATACTATAGGCCAAGCAAAGTTCCAGGTTCTGGGGGAATACAATAATGAATAAGAGAAATAAGGTCTCTACCACTGAGCTTGTTTACATTTTACTCAAAAATAATGAGTTGAAAGAGCCTAAATTGGGTTAGAATTAAGACACAAACAAATGGAAAGAAATCCTATACTCAAGGATTAGAAAACTGAATGTTGTTAAAATGTCCATACTACCCAAAGCAATGTACTAATTTAAGGCATTCCCTATCAAAAATCTGATATTTTTTACAGAAATAGAAAAAAAGTTCTAAAGTTCAAATGGAACCACAAAGGACCAGGACAGATAAACCAGTCTTGAGAAGGAAGAACAAATCCACAACTACTCTTCAACTATGATGTCAAGAATATACGATGGGAAAAGAACAATCTCCTCAAGAAATTCTGCAGGGAAAACTGCATATCCAAAGTCAAAAGTATAAAATTGGACCCTTATTGAACACATACACAAAAATCAACAGAAAATGGATTAAAGACTTAAACATAAGACCTGAAAATTTAAAAATCCCAGAAGAAAACAGGGAAATCATCATGGTATTGGTCTTAGAAGTGATTTCATTGATGTGACACTGAAAACACAGATAGCAAAAACAAAGGTAAAGAAGTTGGGCCACATCAAAGTATAAGGCTTCTACACAGCAAAGGAAACAACCAACAGTGAAAAGGCAACCTGTGGAATGGGAGAAAAAATTCACACACTATCCGAAAAGGGTTAACCTCCAAAATAGATAAATAACTCTTGTAACTCAGTAATTTAAAAAAATGATAATCCAATTTAAAAACAGGCTAGAATTTGGATAGACATATCTCCAAAGAAGACATACAAATGGCCAACAGGAATATGAAAAAGGTATTCAACATTACTCATCAGTAGGGAACTGCAAATCAAAAATCAAAACAAGAAATCACCTCATGCCTGTAAGGAAGGGAAGGCTGCTGTCAAAAAAAAAAAAAAAGAAAGAAAGAAAGAAAGAAAAGAGAAAGAAAGAAAGAAGAAAGAAAGAAAGAAAGAAAGAAAGAAAGAAAGAAAGAAAGAAAGAAAGAAAGAAAGAAGAAAAAGAAAAAAAGACAAGTGCTAGCAAGGATGTGGAGAAATTTAAAATCCTTTCACACCGTGTGAAGGCAAAACGGTAAAACTTCTATGGAAAATAGTATGAAGGTTCTTCAAAGCTTAAAAGCAGAACTACCATGTGATCGATCCAGCAATGTCACTTCTGGGTACATAACTAAAGCTATTGAAATCACGATCTGAAACAGATATCAGCACTCCTGTGTTCATTGCAGCACTGTTCACAATAGCCAAGATGTGGAAACAACCTAAATGTTCCTCATTCAAATGGATAAAGAAAATGTGGCATATGCATACAATGAAATGCTATGCAGCCTTAAAAAGGAAGGAAATTCTGCAATGTGACAGCATGGACATACCTTGAAGATGCTTTGTCACAATGTGGATGAACCTTGAGGACATTATGCCAAGTGAAATAAGCCAGTCACAGAAATATCTCATGATTCTATGTATGTGAAGTATCTAAAGTATTCAAATTCACAGAATCAAAAAGTGAAATGTTTGCTGCCAGAGGTTTGAAAGAGGGAGAAATGGGGAATTACTAATCAATAGACATAAAGTTTTAGACAAGCAAGAAGAATAGATTCAGAGATCTACTATATAACACTGTACCAATAGTCAACAATCATGTCTTGCCCACTTAAAATTTACTCTCTTGTTAAATGTTCTTTACACAATAAAATAAAACAAGATAATAAAATCCTGGCAGGTAGGAAGTCTACTGTGTGCCATATATGGGTTGGGTATTCAGTAGTGAACAAGACAAGGTAGTCTTACATTTCATTTAATTTACACTGTAGTAGGTAACAGAAAATTAATTTTTAAATGTCCAATTATGACTAGTGATAAAATGGTAAATAAAATACAAGGTGATGTCACAGTACACAGTAGGGTAACAATTGTAATTATTATTATTATTGTTATTATTATTATTATTATTATTATCTCAGAGTTTAAGAGGGCGAATGTAAGGATGATAGAAATCACTTGGAAAAAAAACCCAAGAAGACATTCTAGAGAAAAGTAACTGGAATAAAACAAAAACACCTCACTTAAACATGGCATGATACAGGAATAGAGAATTATCTAATCACAAAGATGAAGTGGTATAGAAAAGTGACTACATAAGAAACTACACTAATTTTCCTTTCTTTGTGGGATTCTGGAATATATCTGCTAATCTGGTGCCTGATCCAGAGTGACCTCAAATTTACAAGAGCCCCAGAACCAAGCTAGAGCCACAAAACTTTGGGACAAGACTTGGAATGTTCCTTGCCTTAACATAGCAAATCTCATTGGGTTTAATCAGAATGTGACCAGCTTTGGACCTGTAATGAGTTAAATAACAATACATGTGACTCATAAACAACCAATAAAGTAGGAGATGTGCTAAAACCCCAGAACAAAAGATGCATTATAGCACTTCACAATCAAAATTAATTCCATTTTAAGTAAGAGTGGCAATTAATAATTCCAGGGGTACTGGAGATTAGGAGTAAAGCCAACAAGAAACCAAGTATTCTCATGAATTTGGAGATATGAGAGATCAGAGATTTTAGGTATATTTGAGTTAGCTTCATGAAAAAAAAAACTATTAAATTTGTTCTATTTTTACTTCTTTTTATTGGCCCAAGAGGTTACCCTCTCTCAAACATGAAAGTGTTTGTTGTAAATAAAATATATTATTAAACTTACTTTTTTTTTATTATTTGGCTTCCTGGGAAAGTGATTTGAGTGGATGAAATGAAAAGAAAATTAATGAGTGGGAAATATCAGAGAGAGAAACAGAACATGAGAGACTCCTAACTCTGGGAAATGAACAAGGGGTGGTGGAAAGGGAGGTGGGTAGGGGATGGGGGTGACTGGGTGACGGGCACTGAGGAGGGCACTTGATGGGATGAGCACTGGGTGTTATGCTATATGTTGGCAAATGAACTCCAATAAAAAATTAATTAATTAATTTTAAAAAAAGAAAATACAAGAAAAAAGGACTTATAAGGGCTGAATAAGAAGATAAAAAAAGTGCAAGAATGTGTATTTAGTATAATTAGTCATCTATTGAAGAGCTACTAAGTACCAAATACTGGATTAGATTCTGAAAATGGAATAATGACAATATATTCTTTGTAAAGTTATAATACTGGGATCTTATCTTTAGGGTGTTCTGGGTTTGATTAGGGCAAGAAATATAAAAATAATTGCGATGCAACATAGTAAATTCTATAATCCAGGAAAATGCAATCTAAAATGAAGTGTGAGAAGAGACTGAAACAGAATAGTAAACAGTTTGATAACTGTCATTATTTTTATTTTTCTAACAATTCTTCTCTCTCCTTTTTCTGGAGACAACCCTTTTTTCTTTTTTCTTTTTTTTTTTTTTTCTGCAAAAAATTATTTCATGTGGTTCTGTGGAAGCATAGAGAATATTCCTGTGACCCAGGTCTGGCTCTGTAGAGCTGTGACCAGAGTAGTTAGTTCTAAAGATCATGTGATCCAAACCAAAGAAATATGCCTTTTGCGGACTTTTCTTTAAGGACTATTTGGAAAGATTATCCTCCCACTGAGGTTATAAGTTTGAAAGCTTTCAAATGAATGAAGGAATGAACAGCTAGTTTGCAAACCACTGGAACAGAAGAGATGACAAAAGACAAATCTGAAGGAGACTCAGGATCCAGCCATCCCTCCCACTTGCAAGTAAAGATAATTCTGACTTCTATAGAAAGCATAACAAATAGTACATTCATTTGGTATGTACATTAAAAAAGAAAAAGTAAAACCATCTTGAATTACAATCTTGAATATTTTATCAAGGAATAATAAGGTCATGATTTCCTCCATTCAAAGGCAGACATGTCTAACAAATTTTTTTTTTTTGCCTTGTTGGTTAAGTAGATCTAAAATAGTTCCAAAACAAAGAAGAGAAAAGCAAGTTTATGAGATATTAGACTGCAGGACTTCTGAAATGATTCAAACAACATAATGGCTTGTGTTGGATTCTGAGATCATGCATTGGGCATGAAGACAAAAATACACACAGGAAATGAGGTGGATTAGTGAGTAAGGAGAGAGAATCTAATTTAAAACTCATTGTAAAATTTACCTATTAAGAATTTAAGACACTACACATTCACTTATAAGTGCATCTTAATAGACTACAAAATGAAAGAGAATTTATGAAGTGTTTAGCTCACAGCATAAAGCTGCTGGAGTTGACAAGTTCATTTTTAATATTTGATTTGAAAATCTTGGGCACAGCAGTAGCAAGTTAAGATGCAAATTAAATTTTTCAGGAAACAGGGAGATGCACATTTTAATTGAATTTCCCCTGAATAAAAGGTTATAAAGTCCCTACTGGAGGGAAAGCATCATTGTTTTACAGCCTGAATTTTACTTTGGATGGTTTGGGAGGAAGTCTTAATGTTCTTCTCTTTTTTCTTATTTCGTTCTCTAGTTTGCATTAAGAATCCCCTCCTGCTGTCTCAGAGTATTGTCAGAAGAACTAGCAGGATATAAGTTTTATTTTAAAAACAGTCAGTTAGTGACAAAGGAGGCTGAGTAAATGAGTTTCATGTGATGGGATCAGAAGTGAATGCCTCCGTAAAGGCAATCCTCTCAGGGACACCTGCCCAGGTAATGCTGGGCTTGTGTTTGTGGGTAAATGCAATCTGCAAGTGTTTTTTTGTTTTTTGGGTTTGTTGTTGTTGTTGTTGTTGTTGTTGTTGTTGTTTCTGAGAGATCTTAGTGAGCCTAAACTGAAATTTAAATCCCTTGTTTCTTGGCCAGACAAGGGTACCTTTTCTCCTGACATACATGTAGCTCTTCATAGCTTCTTGTTCAACTCTTAAGACAAATTAAAAAGGTAAAAAAAAAAAAAAAAATTCTGTTACTAACTCTATTAATGTAATGAATTACCTTATTCTCTCCATGAGAGACCTAAAGGCTCACGTGTGGTAGGCTCTCCTTTGACTTCTGATGCTGTGTCCACAACGCAGTAAACATACAGATGCATAAATTCTTAAAGAAAAAATGGCATCAGGGATTAAATTTTGAAAGGGAACAGATTGCCATGTTTCTTTATTGACAACAGTGAGGAGATTTCAGAGTTAATGTTCCAAAGCAATGTCAACAGAGAAACCCACAGGATGGGAGGTGAGAACGAGGGATCCAGGGCCCAGGGCTGTCATGTTGCATCTGTGTGAAGTCAGTCCGGGTCCTGGCAGAGATGGTCACTACAGTGGCAGCTGGGACAGGTAACAAGTGAGGCTCAGAGACTCTGAAGCAGTGCAAAAAGAGATGTCTGATACCCAGTGACTGATGGAAAATTTAGATCCAAATTTGTAGACAATTAGTACAGAGAAATATCCCATGTGTTTTGTATATTAACTTCATTTTTTTTCTGTTTTTGTTTGCTTTGTTTTTAGACAGAGAGAGAGAAAAACAGAAATGGGAGGAGGGACAAAGGAGAAGGAGAATTTTAAGCAACCCAGCACGGAGCCTGATGCGGGGCTCAATCTCACAACCTTGAGATCATGACCTGAGCCAAAATCAAGAGTCGGACTCTGACAGAGCCATCCAGGCGCCCCTAACTCCATTTGTCTTTATATTTTTGTAACTTCCCACAAATTTACTCAATTTTCTGTTTGTCCTCAGAGCAAGTAGTGATCTGCAATTAAAACTAGATTTATAACACAAAAAAGGAAAGGAAAGAGAAACGCTATTGATAAATACTATGCTATATACAGTAGTGGAAGGGCAGGCAAAATTCAGTGTTGCATATGAGGAACAAAGGAAAAATTTTACATTTTGATGTATTTGAGATATTTGGAATTCTCACTATACAGATCTCTGGCATCAGGAGCTTCCTTCCCCTCTTATAATCAAAGACATTTAATGTACCGAAAATACCTTTAAGCTTTTACTTTTATATCTCTATTTTAGAAACTCAATAATCACTTTATTACTTGTGAAATATTTATTGAAGTTTTTATTACATGCACGTAAGGATATGTAGAGTATGTGTACACATGATATGTAATTTATGAATACAAATAACATAGTTATAGGGAAGGAGATTACATAAACTTTGTTATTTACTACTCTGATGGAAACATGAAGTTGATGTTTGTAGCATTTATTCTAATTGGTCTAATGCATATCTTAACACGTTACATTAAACAGAAAGCCAGTTGCACTTCAATAATGGAACTATCCTCATTAACAATGATCCAGAAAAGAAATTACATTTCATCAATTAGTTCTGCAGCTATTCCTAGGAAATGTAAGCTATTACTGTGTGGGATTTTTGCATATTTAAATATTTATGATTGGTTTATAAATATTTATACTGCAATAATTCTGTGGATTAAAAGTAAATGAAAGCCTGCTATAAATGTATACTAGAATTGGACAATTAAGTGAATGGATGGTGGGTGGTAGCTGCCAAGTTTCTCACTGTTGTAGTAGGATGTTACAGATGAGCAAGGGGAAGGGGCTAGAATGATCCATGTAGTAATGGAGACATTAGAATGAGCTCATTTAGCTGAATATAGATTCAAATGATTACATATGGAAATATGTAGAGATGTGTGTGTGTGTGTGTGTGTGTGTGTGTAGGAAGAGTATATATGCACATATATCTCCTTTCTTATTTAGCTGAAAGGACCTAGAGGCAACGAGCAATGAGTACAACTAGTGCCCCATCTTGATTGCTAAAAGCATTGTCAATGAAAGGATCCAGAGCCCCCGGAGTTCTTGGAGAAATGGTTGATAGTAATACTGGGGCAAGAAATATATAAGATGAGTCTGGAGCATTTTGTGGTGTCAGAAAGTAAGGAAATGCTAATTATTTGTAAATAAAAATAAAAACTATTGATAGAGGTATGTTAGAGGGATACGGGAGCCAAATGAAAGAGCTCCAAATGGTCAAACTGAGCAACAAAATAAAGTAGTATTAGATTATAGCCCTAAGTACAAAGTAGTTATCAATAAGTCCATACTAACCTAAATAAATAAGACTCTAATTCTGCACCTTTAAGTGTGTATTGCATATAGCAACTGTTATGGGTTCAGTTAAGTCCCCCAAAACTTCATATGGTAAAGTCCTAGCTCCCAGTACCTCAGAATTTAATTTTATTTGAGAGTAGAGTCATTGCAGATGTAATTGAGATGAAGCCCTACTGGAGTAGGTTGGTTTCTAATCCAGTATGACTAGCATTCTTACAAAATTGGGAAATTTGGACACAGATACAAGCACAGAGAGAAAGCCAAGTGACATCGAAGGCAGAGATGTGGGCAATATATACAAAGAACTCCAAAGATGCCAGCAAACCACCAGAAGCTAGGCAAAAGGCATGAAATTAATTTTCCCTCATCCTCAAAGGGAGCCACCCTGCCAACACCTTAAGTCTTGGACTTTCTCGCCCTCGAGAGCTTTAGAACAAAAATTCTGATGTTTACACCAACCAGCTATTGTTATGTGGTTACAGCAGCCCTAGCAAACTAATAGTGACTTTCTTTCAAAGAGTAAGAATATGAAAGGAGAAGAAAAGAGTAACTTTACAGAGGAGAAACCTGACAAGCTCTGTCTCAGCCAGGTGGCCAGGGTTAACATTAGCAATGCTGATAATATTTACCCCCGGTATGACGTGATGAAAGGGACACTTAACCTCTGTAGTTTTCTTCACAAAAACCTGTAAGTTCAATCTAGTTATAAGAAAAATACCCAGACAAATCCCAATCAAAGGACAGTTTATAAAATACCTAACCAGTATTCCCCCAAATTGTCAAGGTCATCAAAATTAGAGAAAGTCTAAGGGACTGTCAAAGCCAAGAGGAGCCGTTATAAGGACACATCCTGACTAAATGTAACGTGGTATTCCGGATGGAATCCAAGAACAGAAAAAGGACATCAGGTTAAAAATAACGAAGTTTGAATAACTTATGGACTTTAGTTAATAACATGTCAGTATTAATTAAAAACAAGTGTATCAGATAAGATGTTAATAATAGGGAAAAACTGGGCCTGGGTTGTATAGGCAATCTCTGGATTCTCAACTTTTATGTAAATCCAAAACTGTTCGAAAAAGAAAAGGGTATTTAAAAAATAAATGAAAAAATAAAGGATCAGCTACATATTCGGTGATGTACTTAAAATGCATCAAGCAAAGTCTGTGAAATACAGGTATATTTTACATGAAATTCAGTTTACAATAATTCCCAACATGCTCATAGAAGCTAATAGGCACGTTAAATAAAAAACAGTATGATCATAAATTACTGATATAAATTATTCAGTTCAGTGAGGCAGAATGTATATATCAAACACAGCCCCCAAGAGGTTTTTAATCCTTTCAAAACTATAACTAATAAATTGTTTTTCCCCATCAGTTTACTAGGAATCATAAAATTCTTTGACATATTTTTCTCAGTCACATAAACAACTCGTGGTTCATTTAATTTCAGTTGAACAGTTTTTTTTTTAAGCCTTGCAGTAATGACTTAAAATAAAGGAGCAGAGTGAAAGATTTATCAGCAATCTTTTATCTTTTGTATTATATTTAAAATCAAACCTGTCTGGGGATTTGGAGCAGACTCATCCTGTCATTCCCTGCCTTGTCAATTTCTGGTGATTACTTCTTGAAATGAACAGAAGTCAAGGTAGACCATTTAGAGAAACATCTGAGGCTCTGAAATACCAAGTCATGCATGGCATATTAATTTTCCCAATGGGACAACACTTTTTTTCATAATTAGTTTTTTCCGTGTCTGTGGCGACAATATTTAAGATCTACTCTCTCTTAGCAACTTTCGAGCATATAATAGAGTCGCTATGCTGTACATTAGATCCCTAAAACTTTAGATTATAAGCGAAACTTCACACTCTTTAACCAACATCTCTCCATATCTCCCTACCCCCAGGCCTTGGCAATGCAATTATTGTTCAACTCTCTGGATGAGTTCAGCTTTTTTAGATTCTAATATACAAGTATCCTCTGCTTTTTGAAAATTCATGTTATGCCACTTGACTTTTATGAAAGACTTACATTAGTACCTGTCTTTGGTAACTTGAGAAATCTGAAGATGATTTTTGCTTTTGCAAAAAAAAAAAGTTGAAAAGCAAAAATTGGGTTCAGCATTTATATTTGCAGGGAGCCCATAAAGTTAGAGGCAGTGCACAGCTGAGCAGTGAGAGGAGCCCTGCGAGGCTCCTTCCTGGGAACCACACTCAGCCTTTCCACATCGAGCCAATGGCTTTGAACTGTGTCTGTGACCATCTGTGTTGTATCTGCTTATTTTGTGTGTCCATTTGTAGGACTTGTCCGAAGATATCAGGAAAGTCTAAGAGAAGTAATTTTTTGGGTCTGGGAACCCTCAAAAATTTTTTCATATGAATATTGAAAGTCACTTCATCACTTTATGTTGTTTCAGCTTATGAATAGTTTCATAAGAATACTTTATGATTAGGATGGCCGGGAAAACCTATATAAGTGAGACCATATAATAGCTTTCTTCCTTGGTCTGACTCATTTCACTTAGCATAATGCCCTCAGGGTCCATCCATGTTGTCACAAAAGGCAGGATTTCCTTTCTTTTTCAATGCTAAATAATATTCCATTATACACACACCTACACACATACAAACATACACACTATATCTTCTTTACTCTTCATCCATTGATAGGCACAGGTTGTTTTCTTGTCTTGGCTATTCAGAAAAATGTTGCAATGAACATAGGGGTATAGATTATCTCAAGACAGGGACAACACTCTTAAAAAGAGACTATAAATATTTTTACTGACAGTTCTATATCTGGGAATAAATAATTGCCATCTTGCTTCCCATTTTTACTAATAATAGGCATTCATTTCTTCTTGGTGAGTCAACCCAAGTTCAATCAGTGGAGTAATGTCAGTTTGAGTGTTTTGTAATAGGAGAGTTATTATAGGAAGTAGACCTTAGACAATTGTTGGAAAATACAGGTCCTGAAGAGGGGTTGGATCAGAGATTGAGTCACCAACCAGTCAATCAGAGAAGCCATGTACTACCAGCTATAGATTAGAACCATGAAAGGTGGGCTTGTGGAGAAGCTTATGAGAAGCCATTGCTTCTAAGTACCTATTGAATCAATGATTCCCCAGCCAAGTGTCTGGGGAGAGCCTGAGGTGACTGTTGATCCTGGCCTGAGGAGTCCAGAGTCATAAATGGATAAAGAACAAGGACCTAGGTGAATGCCTGTCACCATATATGATTGGGAAAAGGCCTTCAGAGAATAATGGATGCTGCTTTACTTCTGGATTCCAGGTATACACAAGTCCTTTTGACCATGCTAATTTGGAAGAATACGGGGAAATATAGCTCCTAGCTAATCAACGTGACTACAGTAAATGTCATATGCATTCTCTGTCCTTATAAAAATCAGATAAAAAATCAGATAAAGCTATTAAATGTGTCTGTGCTTAAAATCTTGGTCTACTTATATGCAGGATATTAGAAAACATCTTTGGCCTTTTTATAAGTTTTTATTTTAGTTCCACTTAGTTAACATACAGTGTTCTATTAGTTTCAGGTATACAATATAGTAAATCAACAATTGCATATATCACCATGCTCACCATGACAAGTGCCCTCCTCAATCTCTATCACCTGTTTAACCTATTCCCCTCCCCCTTCCCTCTGGTAAACCATCAGTTTGTTCTCTATAATTAAGAGTTTGTTTCTTGATTTGTCTCTCTTTCTCTCTGCCTCTTATTTTTTTCCCTTTACTTGCTTGTTTTGTTTCTTAAATTTCAGTTATGAATGGAATCACGTGGTATTTATATTTTTTGACCGAGTTATTTCACTTAGTATTATACTCTCCATCTCCATCCATATCATTGCAAATGGCAAAGTTTTATTCTTTTTTATGGTTGAGTAATATTCCATTGTGTGTGTGTGTGTGTGTGTGTGTGTGTGTGTGTGTGTATGTCCTCTGTCCTACCACCATTTATCTATCAATGGACACTTGAGCTGCTTCCTTACCTTGGCTATTATAAATAATGCTGTGATAAACATAGGGGTGTATGCATCCCTTTGAATTAGTGTTCTTGTATTCTTTCAGTAAATGCCCAGTAATGTGATCGCTGGATCATAATGTAGTTCTATTTCTCATGTTCTGAGCAACCTCCTTACTGTTTTTCAGAGTGGCTGCACTAGTTCGCATTCCCACCAACAGTGCAAGAGGGTTCCCCTTTCACCACATCCTCACTAACTCCTGTTGTTTCTTGTGTTGTTGATTTTAGTCATTCTGACAGGTCTGGTGAAGTGATATTGTGGTTTTGATTTGCATTTCCTTGATGATAAGTGATGATGAGCATCTTTTCATCTATCTGTTGGCCATCTGGATGTCTTCTTTGGATAAGGATGACACAAAGAACTGGAAAGACATTCATGCTTATGGATTAGAAGAAGAAATATTGTTAAAACGTCTATACCACCCAAAGCAGTCTACACATTCAGTGCAGTTCCTATCAAAATACCAATATCATTTTTCATAGAACTACAACAAACAACCCTAAAATTTGTATGGAACTACAAAAGACACCAAATAGCCGCAGCAATCTTGAAAACTAAAAGCAAAGCTGGAGACATCACAATTAGAAACTTAAAATTATATTACTAAGCTGTAGTAATCAAAACAGAATGGTACTGGCACAAAAATAGATCAATGGAACAGAACAGAAAATGCAGAAATAAACCCACAATTATGTGGTCAATTAATTTTTGACAAAGTAGGAAGGAGTATCCAAGGACAAAAAGTCTCTTCAACAAATGGTGTTGGGAAAACTGGACAGCAACACACAAAAGAATGAAATTGGGCTACTTTCTTACACCATCCACAAAAATAAACTCAAAATGTATGAAAGACCTAACTATGAGACCTGCATAAAAATTCTAGCAGGGAATACAGGTTTTATCTTCCTTGACATTGGCGATAGGAACTATTTTCTAGATATGCTTCCTGAGACAAAGGAAACAAAGGCAAAGATAAACTACTACAGCAAAATCAAAAGCTTCTGCACAGCAAAGGAAACAATCAGCAAAACTAAAAGAAAATCAGTGGAATGTCACTTGCAAATGACATAAGGGTTAGAATCCAAAATATATAAAGAACTTATAAAACTCAACACTCAAAAACAAATAATCCAATTTAAAAATGGCCAGAAGACATGAAGAAACATTTTGGCTTTTTAAGTCCCCAGAATACATCTTTTATGAGGCAACTGAATGGACTTAGATAATGTTATGGTTAGTGAGGATCCTACAGGTTGAGATCTCACAATAATGCAGCTTCATGAATGCTCTCCTCAGGGAAGAAAGAAAATAAGAAAAATAAGCAGTGCTGCTATGATTGTATGTATGTCTGGGTGAAATCAATAAATGCATTATACCTGTAGATGAAAATCTATTATGTAGTAGAAATATCTATAGCTAGAGCAGAGGACACAAAGGCAGATTGGTAGCCTCAAGTTAGCAGTAGAAATTCCAGGGATTCACAGAACACAAAACAATAGGGGATCCCTGGGTGGGTCAGCAGTTTAGCACCTGCCTTAGGCCCAGGGCATGATCATGGAGTCCCAGGATCGAGTCCCACGTCAGGCTCCCTGCATGGAGCCTGCTTCTCCCTCTGCCTATGTCTCTACCTCTCTCTGTGTGTGTCTCATGAATAAAAAAATAAAATCTTTAAAAATAAAAAATAAAAAAAAATAAAAACTTAGCACACAACATCTAGCACACAGTAAGTACTCCATAAACATAATCTCCATGCAGGCAGGGATTTTTATCTGCTTTATTCATTACTAAACCCTCAGCTCCTGGCACTTAGTAAACTTTTATGTAATTAAATGATTAATGGCAGCTGCTTATAGTACTGTTTTTGTATTTGTTGTTAATGTAAGGTCATGAAGTGTAAAATATTCATAAGGAGAGAAAGCACCTTTTTAAAAATCTTCAACTCACCTAGGTGTGTACTGTCTCAAAAATTTTAGGGGAGATAGATTTGCTGTTAGGTTTCCAACATAACAGGGTCTCTATACTCTGAGCGTAGCCATGAAAGTTAGTCTTTTTTAACATCCCCATTGCTCAAGAGCAAGCATTATTCCCCCAAAACACACTTCACATGGATGCTCTCTTAAAGGTTTGTGATGGTTGCTTTAGATTTTTACTTCTGGCCTCCAGCACTGTAGTATCTCTTTGCAGAACAAAATGCTGTTACTTCCCAGCTCTCAGAAGCTATTTCGTAACACTTAAAATCATGTGTCAAGTTGCCTTCTTTTTGTCCTGTTAGCTCCTAGGAGTAGCAAATGCCATCGTTGTTTCTTGTTACCCTTGCAGTGTCTTGCATATAAAGTGGGGACAAAGTGTGCCATTTTAAAGGCTACAGCCATTTCTGAAGTCTGGGGTGAAAGTCAACATTTCCCTTTGCTCTTAAAGGGAGTGGAGAGCTAAAAGTGCACATGCTTCAGATCAAGCTGTTGTTATATATTTAATCATGTAAAAGGCTCTGCTTATTTTGAGTTAAGTTAATCTTTGCAGAGATTATTCTGTTTTTAAGGTATATTGATTTTCTCTAAGGACAGGTAATGAAGGTGAATAAAAAGCTGAGAAAAAAAATGAATTCATCCCAAAGAAAGAGAGTCAAGCCCGAAGTTATTCCAAATAATATGGAGATAAACCAGTAGCTGAGAAAGAAGTGCGAATCAAAGAGAATGGCCAATATATTATTAGAAGAACATTATCAGAAAGTCAGGTTTATTTGTTTATTTGAGAGAGAACAAAGGGAGAGCAAGAGGGAGAAGCAGACTCCCTGTTAAGCAGAGAGCCTGGTGCGGGGCTTGATCCCAAGACCCTGAGATCATGACCCAAGCCAAAGGCAAACACTTAAGCAACTGAGCCACCCAGGCACCCCAGGTAGCCAGTTTTTAACCTTTCCTTTTCTACCTTACAATTTCCTTCCGTTTTTTTTTTTTTCTTCCATTTAAGACAATGGGGCCCATGGTCAAACTGCCTGAGACTAGAACCTGAGTGAATCACTATTAGTTACTATCTTTGGGAAATTCATATACCCTCTCAGAGCTTTAGTGTTTTATCTCAAAAATGGGGATAATAATAGCTATGATATAGGATTCGTGGAATAATTGACTAGACCCATGCACATGCCCTCCCCACACACACATGCAAGTGTCTTGTTCTAGAAAGTGCCAGATATGAGATTGTTATTATTACCAGCATTGTGATTATCCCCAAGGATTAATAAAATCTTAAACATGAGAGAGCATTTCTTTAGCTGTGTTTAGACACCTTTGTCCATGGTTTGGGATGGAGTATGCTTGAGAATGAGAAAGTAGTGAGAGAGCTAGAGGTAATCTATAAAGGGGGTAAAAGAAGTGACAAGCAAGACAGGGTGGATTTCTAGGACAAATAAGGAGTGATCTCAGAAAAACTTGGTAAGAGAATTAGACTACCTGAAATTATATACAAAATGAGTTCAAATTATTATTATATGCATATTAAAAGTAATAAGCACCATAGAGGTCTAAAGAACTTTGGGACCCTAAGGTTTTAAGTATCATTTTAATAAAGATTTATTTAAAATGTAATGTATTGATCACTTGTGTGAGCCTGACACTTTACTAGGTGTGGGAGATATAGCTAGAATTTACATTTTTTGGTGAGGAGAAAGATAATGATACAAGATACTGATACAAAGATAATTATACAAGATAATTACAAATCTTGAAAAGGTCAAAAAAAGAGGGCATATTGATAGAGAGTAATTTCTGAGCATATATTAACATAAGGTTATCAGGAAAAGATTCTCTGAAAAAAGAAATATTTAGCTAAAATCTGAAATATGTGAAAGAGGAAATCAGTAAAAAGCTGAGAAAATTATTTACTAGGCAACAGGAATAGTGAGTGCTAAGTTCCTAAAGCACAGAAAAGCTCAATGTATACAGAAAAAAAAAAAAAAAAAAAGAGGAATCCAGTCTGGCTGGATGAGTTTTTTGCAAATAACATATCTGATAAAAGGTTAGTATCCAAAATATATTTTTAAAAAACTTACATAATGCAATACCAGAAAAACAAATAACCCCATTAAAATATGGGCAGAAAACATGAACAGGCATTTCTCTAAAGAAAACATAGAGATGGCCAACAGACACATGAAAAGATGCTCAGCATCACTCATCATCAGGGAAATGCAAATAAAAACCACAATGAGCGGGCACCTGGGTAGCTCAGTCAGTTAAGTTTTTGCCTTGGGCTCAGGTCATGATCTCAGGGTCCTGGGATCGAGCCCTGCATCTGGCTCTTGGCAAAGCGGGGAGCCTGCTTCTCCCTTTCCCCCTACCACTCCCCTGGCTTGTACTCACTCCCATTCTCTCTGTCAAATACATAAATAAAATCTTTTTTTAAAAAAAGAACCACAATGAGATATCAACTCACACCTATCAGAATGGCTAAAATCAAAAACATAAGAAACAGATGTTGGCAAGGATATGGAAAAGAAGGAACCCCCTTGTGCTTTTGGTGGGAATACAAACTGGTGCAGTCACTCTGGAAAACAGTAGGGAGTTTCTTCACAAAGTTAAAAATATAAATACCATATGATTCAATAATTCCACTACTGAGTATTTGCACAAAGAATATGAGTATTTACCCGAATATGAAGACACTGATTATCCAAAGAATATGAAAACACTGATTTGAGAATATACATGCACCCCTATGTTTATAGCAGCATTATTTACAATAGCCAAATTATGGAAGCAACTCAAGAGTCCACTGATAGATGAATAATAAGGAAGAAATGGTGTGTGTGCATGTATAATGCATTATATATATATGTATAAATATATATAATTACTCGTCATAAAAAAGAATGGAATCTTTCCATTTGCAACATCATGGATGAATCTAGAGGATATAATGCTAGACAAAATAAGTCAGTTAGAGAAGATTTATACCATGTGATTTCACTCATATGTGGAATTTAAGAAACAAAACAAATGAACAAAGAAAGAAGAGACAAACCAAAAAACAGACTCTTAACTATAGAGAACTAACTGACGGTTACCAGAAGGCAGGTGGGTGGGAGCAAAATAGGTGATAGGGATTAAGAATGCCTTTGTCGGGACGCCCGGTGGCTCAGTGGTTGAGCGTCTGCCTTCGGCTCAGGGTGTGATCCCAGGATCTGGGATCGAGTCCCACGTCGGGCTCCCTGCATGGAGCCTGCTTCTTTCTCTGCCTGTTTCTCTGCCTCTCTTTCTCTGTGTCTTTCATGAATAAATAAACAAATCTTTAAAAAAAAAATGCCTTTGTCATAATGAGCACTGAGTGATGAACAGAATTGCTGAATCACTATATTGTATACCTGGAAGTAATAGAAAAGAAAGAAAATGATTTGAAAAAGTTGTCTGTATTGTCTGATTACAGTTTATTTCCATTCTCTTTCTCTCTTTTTAAAATTGAATCATGGTTGACACACAATGTTATATTAGTTTCAGGTGTTTAATATCGTGATCTAACAATTCTATACATTACTCAGCACTCACCATGTTAAGTATAGTCACCATACATTGAGAGTATTGACTCTACATTTCTGCTGTACTTTCCATCACTGTGACTTATTTATAACTGGAAGTTTATACCTCTTAACTCCCTTTACTCATTCTCTCTTAATCTCACCCTGAATACACTCTCAACCGCACCACTCTACAGAACTTGCTTGGTATCATGGTCGTCAATGACATCACCGAAACCAGTTGGTCTGTTCTCAGTCCTCATCTCAGTGGATCTATCAGCACCCTTTGCCACTGTTTATGCCATCTCCCTCTGGAAACCTCTTCATCATTAGCTACCAGGACACCACATTCTCCTGGTACCCCTCCTCCTTTTCTGGATCTTCAGTCACTTTAGATGGTTGCTTCTCATTCTCTAAATGTTGGCATCTCCCTCTCCTCTTCTCTGTTCTATTCGTATTCTCTTATTTGATCCATTTTCATGGCTTTTAAATATCACATGTATTCTGAGGTCTCACATTTCTATCTCCATCTTAGACTTCTAACCGTGAATTTCAGAGCCACATATTCAACTGTGTACTTCATATCTCTGATGTCTATTAGGCATCTCAAAGTTAACCTGTTAAACACATAACTCCTACTGTCCATCCCCATACCTCCCACCCCCAGCTAAGAGCAATGGTTTCATTTCTATCAGTGTTAGCTTCATTATTTCAGTTGCATGGGCCAAAACCTTGAGGTAATTTTTGATGCCTTTTCTCTTTCTTCATTTTTTTTTTTTTTGAGAGAGAGCATGCATGTACACAGTTGCAGGGTTGGAGGGAAGGGTGAGTGGGCAGAGGGAGAGAGAGAGAGAGAAAACCTTAAGCAAGCTCCACATCTAGCATGTAGCCTGTCACAGGGCTTGGTCTCATATCCCTGAGATCATGACCTGAGCCAAAATCAAGAGTCAGATACTTAGCCAAGTGAGCTACCCAGGTGCCTCTCTTCATCCAATTTATCAGCAAAATATATTCACAGTCTCACTAGTTATTTTACCTCCTCTGCTACTACTCTAAAAAAACCCACCATCATCTCTTGCTTGCATGCTTATAATTGGCTCCTAGTCAATATCTCTGGTTTTGTGTCATCCAAAATATATTCCAAATACAGCAGTCACAATGGTACTTTTCATGCAATTCTTATATTTCAATCCTCAACTTGGAGAAGAGAGGCTTTAGTGCCTTTATTTTTTTTTCTTTAGTGCCTTTAGTGGCTTCCTTTAGCACTCAAAAGCTAATGCTTTTTGTTGTTTTTGTTTTGTTTTTGTTTTTCTAGAAGCTAGAATGCCATGCGTTGTCTTAGCCCTTTTAGAAATCTCTAAATACTTGTTTCTCATTCACTTTTCTCCAACCATAATGGCATAATGGATTCCTTGCTATTTTTTCAAATATTCCAGGCATGTTTCCACCTTAAGGGCTTTGTACCTGCTCTTTGCTCTGACCAGACAGTTCTCCACATAAGACATTCACATGGATAGTTCACTAGTTTGCAGCAGATAATTATCAGGCAGGAAGCATTAAGAGTATTAAATGAAATGTCTTGATGAAAAACATTAAGTCTTTCCACAGAAGAGATTTGACGTGGAATTGTGAAGCAGGTGTTGAAGGACAGGAACAGACAAAGGCAACAAACTCAAAGGTTAAGACTAGATATAAAGGCAAGAGGCATCTAATATCTCTAAACTAGGAAAAACGAGTGGAAGGGTTCAGAGGTATCAGACTAACAGCTTAGTGGAGTGGCCATGGAGTCCAAGCTCAAATATCTAAACACAGTGCACTGATCATCTGGTGTTGGGACCTTAGCTCAGATGTGGAGTCCTGCAAGATTTGGTCTTATATCTCAGAGGAAGGATCATTGCCCAACTGCACTGATGCCTCAGAGGATCAATCCAATGAGGTACCTGGAGAACTACAACCTGGATCTCTGAGATGGGAGCTTTCAGGGGCCAGAATGAGATTGATTCTGAAAGTACCAACAGAAATTGAAGACTGGAATCAATTCTTTCTTTCAGGTGGAAGGGTCATTTCTAGAGTGATGATAACAAGAACGGAAAGCAGATAGTGGAAAAAAACCCCTCCCTTCCTCTTGCCACATTCCAGTCTCCTTCTAGTAAACTCTAGTGGAAGAAATGGTAAGAAGCCAGCTGACAATGGAGAAATGTAGCTTGCTGAGTCCCAAACATCAAAAGGCAGAATATAGAATCAGAATCACTTCATATCTGCACTCTGTTTATAGAATGTCTGACTCAGTGAATCTCAAGTTAAGCATCAAAAGTCTGTATTTCTAAAATATTCAATAAATTCTGAAGTTGAGCTACATTTGAAGACCACTGATGGAGAACAGACTCTTCATCCTGTAGTGAGAAAACTGAGCAAGAGAAGTGAAAGCTCTTATGGTCTATGATCGTTCTTTTTATGTGTCAACCTGACTGGACTGTTGGGTTCCCAGATCTTTCTGGGTGTTTCTGTGAGGATATTTTGGCATGAGTTTAATATTGAAATGGCAGACTGAGTAAAGCAGATTGCCCTCAATGATATGAGTGTGCCACTCTAATCAATTGTTCTATACGGGCCTAAATACAACAGAAAGGCTTACCTCCCCTCAAATAAGAGGAAACTCTGCATTCCTGACTGCTGTTTGAGCTGGGACATTGCATTTTTGTACCTTTAACTGGAGCTGAAACATCAGCTGTTCCTGAGTCTCAAACCTGAAGCATTTGGGACTAAATCTACACCATTGACACTCCTGGATGTCAGTTTTCTATACTTGGCCTGGAACTATATACCATCAGCTTTCCTGTATCTTCAACTTTGCTACATGCAGATATTGGGACATGTCAGCCTCCATAAATGCATGATCTAATTCTTATAGTAAATCTCTATATTGGTTCTGTTTCCCTGGAGAATCTTGACTAACACATGGTCTGTAAATCTGAAGTTCTGGCTAGATATAAATAAATAAATAGGTAAATAAATAAATAAATAAATAAATAAATAAATAACTGACTTAATAAGGATAATATCCTCAAAATTTGCCATCAACAATCACTATCTGCTTTGCATGGAGCATTTATTCTATAATTGGTTTATTGACTCACTGAGTATAAACTCTCTGTTTCACATTAGCTTGAATTAAAACATAATCACATGTATTAGATTACAGTGATGCATTGTATTTTTTCCAAATAATTAGGAGATGGCCAATAAGGTACCACAAAAGCTAGTACTTAACCCAGTGATGTCTTTTGAATTGCTAGAGTTCTGAAGGAGAAAGATAATAATGAATTGAGAAACTATGGGAACAATATAAGGCTCATAAATAATGCAGCTGATGGCAAAGTGGAAAATGGGCTAAATATATATGCGGGGTGTTTATTTATTCCAGAATCAACAAAGTAGGATTCAGTTTGAAAAATCTCCACATCTATGTAGTATGAAATGAAAAAATATATATATCCAGCAAGATATGAGCAGCCTTACACCAGGATGTGACCATCTTTTTCTATGTGACTATGGAAAAGCTACTCTTCCTATGGTTAATAAGCAGATTTGGTGGGGAATAATAGCATTCCATCAGTATAAAGCACTGTCATAAATCTATATGGTTTGGTTTTTTAAAAATAACTCAGACCATTGATCAAATGAATAAAATCAATGCCAATGAAAGGCACTCTAAATTTACCCTATCCTCCATACATAGAACCATTACTAAATTATGAGGGCTAGAATACCAATGGAGAATAATTAGAATAATTGTATTTTAAGATTAAGTTATAAATCTGGGAATATATGATTCCTTCTCTTCCTGATTGCTTCTCTTCTTGCAAATGTATCAAATATCTGGTTCCTTCTCTTTTCCTCAAATATATTAAATATAAACTATTTTTATTAAACTTGCTATTTTTTCCCATAGGTAGTTCTTGGTGTTACAAGCCTTTGAGAATTTTTCCTTCAAATTCATACACTATTGTTATTCTACTGACAACAGTAAGCAGAAAAACACATGCATAGGACTTTGCATGACATCTGCTGGTTAAGGGTGTGCATGATGCAAAAGCTCATTTTTCTTTTTTCCAAATACATCAGTGGATAACTTCCTCAAGGCTACCTATGTAAGGAAAATGCCCACAGGGCTGGTAGGCTCCCTTTCACCGAAAGTGTCCCATAGATCCATTCTTTAAATCCCAGGGTTTTATTTTACACAAACATTAATAAATTAGAAGAGAAAAGCAGTCTGATTGGGACTTCCTAATCTCACCTCTTATTATTTCATTATTTTTGTGAGTAACACAGGAGGTCAGGGAAGGTTGACAACTTGTAAGAGATCAATAGTGATCTAAAGGTTGAAGGGTAACCTTCATTGACCCAAAATATTTAACATTACCTTAAATTTTACTATTAGAAGATTGTATCTTCCCTCTATTGGAATGTAAATAATATAATTTATACATTAGCAACATAATTTTAATTACTTCTGTGCTAATAACTTTCCATTTGCCTCAGATCCAGTCTATGAAGTCTGCAACCCCAGGTAATAACTACAACAGGCTGCATCTTTCAAGTTCCCTTGCTGGCTGGCTTCTTAATTGGTTTGGCCAATGAAAGGCACCAGCATAAGAACAAGTATCAAAAAGAAGTACATACTCATGATATTTTTCCTTACTTCCTTCCTGCTCTGATGCTGTGCCTTTTGGCAGGAGCTGTGTTTCTCCATGAGCATAGCTCCTATCCCAAGTTTAGACCTTCAAGGTTTAGAAATTTGTCATTATTAGTTCTGAGTCCCCCCACCATCCTTTGGTATTCCCATACCTTTAGTCATGCCTCTTGAAATAGTGGCTTTAATAAAGGCTTTTATTTAAACTCTATCTTTAATGATATCTTTCTCTTTTTTAAAAGATTTTATTTATTTATTTGTGAGAGAAAGCATGAGTGGAGGGAGGAGCAGAGAAAGAGAGAGGGAGAGAGAGAGAGAGAGAAGCAGGCTCCCTGATCGGCAGGGCCTCCATTCTAGGACCCTGAGATCATGACCTGAGCTGAAGGCAGATGCTTAACCAACTGAGCCAGGTGCCCCAATGATCTCTTCCTAAATGAGACCCCCCTTATATAAAAGGGAAGAAGCAAAAGAAGGGGAGGAGGAGCAAAAGAAGGAAGAAGGGCAATGAAAGGTCAAGAGGCTACAAGGGTGGACACCATACTGGTTTATTTGGCCCTGGGCTTTCTCAAAATGACAACTTCTGGTTATGTGAAAGTTTCCTACCCTTGAAGTCAATATTCTATGCCTGGGGTAATTTTTGTGTATTGCTCCATTAGAACTTAAGCTTTATGAGAGCCTGGTAGTTATGGAGTTTTTTGTTGTTGTTGCTTTTTGACTGTTTCATCCACTAATAACCAAATATCTAGAACTGACCACATTGTAACTGAGTTATTATTTAAATGCATCAATTAATAGATGGATGGATGGATGGGTGGATGAATACTTATTGAGTGATTCTCTATTTTCTTCAAATGGCCTGTACATCCTTAGATCCTATCCTGCCTCTTGAGGACACAGTGGTATGCACTAAGGTTGTACTCTGAAGAAATGTGCTGTACTAGGGAAGGATTCTACTTAAATGCATTTAACCTAAATACATTGTACAGCAATAAAGAAAGGAATTAAGCTCCCTGGTAATTGCAAAGATTAAAAACATGTTTATATATTCATTACAACAAACATTTTTATGAAGACAATTGAATCTCTATTCTTTTGAATAAGTTACTTCTCTGTTTCTATTTCTTCATGTATTTAATAGGACACAGCAGAATATGATGGTTATAAGCAGTGATGTGCTAATAAGTATTTAAAACTATCCTTCCAGAAACAAAACACAAAAGCCAAGTTAAACCATTTGCTGATTTCTGTGTTGTACTCCCACTAAACCCACAGTTTTTTTATATTGCTGCCATAGCAATTTCCTTTTCATGTTGCATCTCATTGACCTTACTTCTGTTTTTTTTTTTAAGATTTTATTTATTTATTCATGATAGACACAGAGAGAGAGAGAGGCAGAGACACAGGCAGAGGGAGAAGCAGGCTCCATGCAGGGAGCCTGATGCAGGACTCAATCCGGGGACTCCAGGATCACACCCTGGGCCAAAGGCAGGCGCTGGACTGCTGAACCACCCAGGGATCCCCCTTCCTTCTGTTTTTATGTCTCTCTCTGACTACAGTGGAAAAGATTATTTACTTTTTAGGATTCATGTGAGTAGCTTGATCCACCTGTATAAAGTATTTTTTGACATGTAATGTATTTACAAGTTTCAGGGATTAGAATATAAACAAATTTGGGAGACCATTATTCTGTCTACAACACCCACCACAGTCAGTTTCAAGGTGCCAATATGACATCAATTGGTGCACAAAATCCTGAAATTTTAACAAATCAGCTTATGAGCCAGAAGGAACTGGTTTTTGCTAGCAGAGCATGAGTCCACAGTCAAATGCAGGATTCAAATATTGACCCTGCAGTAGACCAACTATGTAACTGAGCAAGTTACTTCTACATATCTCAATCCTTATCTGTATAATCACAGTGAAAAAAAATACTATTTCATTGCATACTTGTGAGAATTTACAGCAATAGAGACAATATGTTATTAGTAAATACAAATACTTGATATATGTAAACAATTATTTTTATATTTGTATCATTTTTCATTTCATCATTGAGATTAGGAGAATAAATGTTCCTTATCACAGTAAACTAAAATATTATAGCCCTTTGTATATAGTGATCAAGTAAATAGAAGGCTCAATGCACTTCTTTTCTTCCCAAGGCACGTGTAATTTATGTTCCTAATCATTATTCTAAAATGCATCAAGAGGCTCATGGGCCTTCTGAAATTTTGAAGAAAGATGCAATCAAGTTGGCAGTGTTTGAGTTACTTCTATTTTGTAATAGCCAAGTTCTGGGATACACTGCTATTAGAATTTTCTAATAACTACCATATCAAAATGTAAAAACAAAGGACCCTAAAGTAGACAGTAAAGTTGGAATAAAATGGTAGTGCAGTATAACCTTGGAAGAGAGAAAAAACTAGCGCATTTGAAGGCTGCTCCTCTCAGTTTAGACATTGTGAAACAGCAGGAAGGGGCTGAAGGTGTCAGGAGAGAAATCTCTTCAAGATTCTACAAAGCATTATCCTGAGCAAAGGCTAAGTTACATTTTGCATATTTGACAAGAGGTCAGGGAAATCACCCTACGTTTTTCTCAAGCCTTCTGACCAAATAGAGTTCTTAACGATTTCTCTCAAATATCCAAATTATTCCATATCTTTTGGAGTCATCACGGGACGGCCAGATGAAACAAAATTCACTCATTCATTTATTTAATTGTTCAACAAATATTTATTATGAAGATGCAGAAATTATTCATAAAAGAAGCCAGAATAGGACAAAGCATGTACGAGGCCCAGATGGGATAAGCAAGTTTGCTTGCTACTCCAGCTGGCTCCTAAACCCATTTGATCCAATTGCAGAGAGTAGATCCAAATGCTGTGTGTGATGTGTTTGTAGGACAGCAAGGAGAACAATTGGATGACCTCTCCTTTTATTAAGAATTTTCCACTTCTAACCCAAGATAATAGACTTTCATTTCAAATGTCTCAACCACACTTTCCAGCTTTGCTGATGAAAAAAAAAAATCAGAAATTTAAAAAAAAAAATCAGAAATAGTCATAAAAACAGCCACAGTTTTTTTATTTTTCTCATGTCAATTTCTCATGTCACAAAATCTATTATTATTATTATTATTTTAATTTCTATTCTCTACTAATCTATTATTATTACTATTATTATTATTTTAATTTCTATTCTCTACTAATCTATTATTATTATTATTTTAATTTCTTTTCTCTACTAATCTATTATTATTACTATTATTATAATTTTAATTTCTATTCTCTACTAATCTATTATTATTATTACTATTATTATTAGTTTAATTTCTATTCTCTCCTAATCTATTATTATTACTATTATTATTATTTTAATTTCTATTCTCTACTAACAGTATAAGAATAAGGAACCCTGGATTCTAACTTCTTGCCCAGATTTTTAGGAATGCCAGATGTCAGAGAACAAGACGGTCAGCTGGCAGGAGGTTTCCATATCAAAAAACCTAGCTGTGTCATTATTTTATTTCCTTTTAGCCTCTTTGTACTGTTTCGTGTCATTTCAGTGTAGAAAACAAAGTATCTTAAAAACAATATACAGATAAAGAGGATTTAAAATATTTTTACCATTTTTTTCCTGTTTTATATCTATAATTATACTTCCCAGAATTCATTCTGCATTGAACCTAATATATGTTTCAGCATAACATAGAGATAACGATACACATCTCCCAGATTAATCAGTGTACCTAACAACCTTCATTTCCAAGGCAAAGTGTGATTCTTCTCCCATGTAGTAAGAGTCTTCTTTCTTCTCTCCCTGATTCTTTGTTGTTGTTATTTGAGTATGGTTGATACACAATATAGCATTAATTTTAAGTGTACAGTATTAGACAAGTCCATACATTATGTTCTGCTCCCACAAGTGGAGCTCCCCTCTGTCGCCAGACTATGCTAGCACAATACCATTGACGATATTCCTCATATGGTGCCCTTTATTCTTATGACGTTCATTCCATAATCGGAAGCTTAGACCTCTCACTCCCTTTCATCCATTTGTTTCCCATCCTCTTACTTTCCTCTGGCAACTCTCGGTTTGTTCTCTGTATTTGTAGGTCTGATTCTGCTTTTTATTTGCTTGTTTATTGATTCTTTTTAGATTTCACCAATTAGTGAAATCATATGGTATTTGTCTTTCTCAGTCTGACTTATTTCACTGACCATAATACCCTTTAGGTCCATCCATAATGTTGCAAATGGCAAGATCTCATCCTTTTTTGTGTGTGACTGCATAATATTCGTGTGTGTGTGTGTGTGTATAATAGCTTCCTTTTCCATTTTTCTATCAGTGCACACGCATTGCTTCCATATCTCAGCTATTGTAAATAATATTATAATAAACAAGAGATGCATCTATCTTTTCGAATTAGTGTTTTTGTTTTTTTTTGGATAACTACCATAATTAGTGAAATAACTGGATCACATGGTGTGTATATTATTAATTTTTTGAGGAAACTCCATACTCTTTTCCACAGTGGCTCTGCCAATTTACATTATAATAGTGTACAAGGGTTTCTTTTTCTCCATATTCTCACTAACACTTGTTATTTCTTGTCTTTTTTATTTTAGCCATTGTGACAGGTGTGAGATGGTATCTCATTGTGGTTTTGATTTGCATTTCCCTGATGATGAATGGTATGGAACATCTTTTCATGTGTCTGTTGGCAATCTGTATGTATTATTTGGAGAAATGTCTGTTCAGATTCTTTGCCCATTTTTTAATCAGATTGTTTGGGAGGTGCCTGAGTGCCTCAGTGATTGAGCATCTGCCTTTGGCTCAGATCGTGATCCCGGAGTCCTGGGATCAAGTCCCACATCAGGCTCCCTACATGGAGCCTGCTTCTCTCTCTGCCTACATCTCTGCCTCTCTCTGTCTTTCATGAATAAATAAAATACTTTTGAAAATTGTTTGAGGATTTTTAGGTGTTAAGTTGTATAAGTTCTTAGTATTTTTTGATTATTGACCCCTTATCAGATATATCATTTCCAAATATCTTCTACCATTCAGTCGATTGCCTTTTTTTTCCTGTGGTTGATGGTTTCCTTTGCTGTGCAAAAATTTATTTTGATGTAGTCCTAGTAGTTTATTTCTACTTTTGTTTCCCTTGCCTTAGGAGACACATTTGAAAAAGGTTACTCTAGCCAAATTCAGAGAAATTACTACCTGTTCTCTCTTCTAGGATTTTTATGGTTTCAGGTTTCACATTTGGGTAATCCATTTTGAGTTTATTATTGTGTACTGTAAGAAAATGGTCAAGCTTCAGTCTTTTCCATGTAGCTGTGCAGTTTTCCCAATATCATTTACTGAAAGGACTATCTTTCCCTGATTCTTTAGTTCTTCTAAAAATGAAAGCTACTTTGCTGGGAACAACTAGCCTGCTCCCCAACCCAGAAGCCATAGGCAGAGAATCTGATAGATTTTATTAGTATTCTCAGTGAAATATTAAAAGAAAACTCCAAAAAATAAAATTAAATTAAAATTAAAATTAAAATTAAAAAACAAAAAATATAGAAGAAAACTCCAAAATAATGAGGGCAAAGGTCTGGTCATGTCTGTTTTTGTTTTTTTTTTGTTTGTTTGTTTTTTAATATTCTATTCTTGGGACCTAGCATAGTATATGCCTTATAGTAGACATTGAAATCATATGTACTAAATGAAAGAATTAATGAATGAAACTTCTTGAGAAAAGAACCTTTTTCAAATTGTTGAAGTCACAGCATCTACCACTATATCTGACTCTGAGCTCATTGTTTTTTGTTGTTTTGTTTTGTTTGTTTGTTTGTTTTAAATCCACCTTTTACTTATATGATTCTGTGAGTCTTGACAGATCCATAGAGCTTTGTAGCTAGCATCACAATCAGGATACAGAACAAATTATCATAACCTTAAAAATTTTCCTCATATTGTCCCTTTGTAGCCAAATCCTCCCCAAACCTGAATCCTTGGCAACCACTGATCTGCTCATCTCTGTAGTTTTGCCTTTCCAGGAAGTCATTGGAATGGAATGATATAATAACCTTTTTTTTTTTTTAATTTTTATTTATTTATGATAGTCACACAGAGACAGAGAGAGAGAGGCAGAGACACAGGCAGAGGTGAGAAGCAGGCTCCATGCACCAGGAGCCCGATGTGGGATTCGATCCCAGGTCTCTAGGATCGCGCCCTGGGCCAAAGGCAGGCGCTAAACCGCTGCGCCACCCAGGGATCCCTAATAACCTTTTTGACTCTAACTTCTTTCACTCCTCATAATGCATATAAGATTCATTCATATTGCTGAGTGTAACATTCTTTTTCAGTGCTGAGAGTATTTCTTTTTTTTTTAATATTCATTTTTATTTAAGTTATATTTGCCAACATATAGTATAACAACACCTGGTGCTCATCCCATCAAGTGCCCTCCTCTGTGCTCATGGTTATTCAATGATGAATTTAATGAAAAAACAATTATGATTGGCTGACTAAATGAATGAATAAAATTATGTCCACTGAAAAAATGCACAGCTGTTCAAAAAGGATGGATACTACCTCTATTTTTTACTGATATTTTGTCTAAGAAAAAAAGATATCCCCCAATTTTAATCTATCTGTGGACTATATATATATCCAAATGACTACGTTCTCATTTTGCCTGGTGATCAGAGTACTATGGAAGTCCCAGGCTGCAAACTGATGAATGACAGGTACTTCCCATTGACACTTGAAACCTGTGCAGGGCAAGATGGGCTTTACATCTGTCACTGTTGCTCATGGTGCCAGTGTCACCCCAGGTACACTTACTGACTTCCCAGCTGTCAGGGAAAGTATGTTTGCAGATCCCAGGGAGAGATGGATGAGTTTTCAAACATGTCTTTGGTATTCAATTGTTAGATTAATGAATAGAGCAGAAAAGTCTCCTAAGAAAGAAAAAAAATACAGAGTGGGTGTCCTTCTCCGAAGCAAGGACCACATGCATCAATCTCATGCTTCTGCCAGAGCCCAGGGCAAGGAGAACTCCTGTTCCTACCTGCTGGGCCTCAACATTGGTCCAAGTGCTTCCTATTGGATTGAAATCATCATTCAATTGTAGTGCCCTTCATAGTTAGTCATAAGTTTTCCATATTTTGGCTCGAAATTTCTAGGAAGTTCTTGTCCAGAACTGATGTCTTTTATAAAAAGCTTTGACATTTAGATTTTATACTACTTAAAAACATTTTTCCTTGACCCCTGGGCAGATACTAATTGCACTCTTCTATTTGCAGAAAACTGAAGTAGAGTGGCTGCACCAGTTGCATTCCCACCAACAGTGTATGAGGGTTCCCCTCTCTCCCATACTAGAATGTCTTCTTCTTGAGGACGAAAACTGATGTATTCATCTCTTTGTGCCTGAAAATAGTAGATGCTCAGTAAATATTTGTTAGTGTGATGGATAGAGAGACAGATGGACAGATGAGAGGGACCTGCAAATACCAGAGCTAAGTAGCCCTCCATATGAAGAGTGTAGGGATATATCTCATTTATTTGCCCTAGGTCCCAGAGTTGTTGTAAATAAAACATCTCTCCAATTCTCAAAGAGCTTACAATCTAGCTGATAGCCGATGCAATGGGGATTTTGCTCACTTATTAACTTTCCACAAATACTTCCTATAAATGGAAATTCTAAAAATCTTTTGGAGAAGTTGTACCTGGTTGATGATCACAGGACCATCTTTCTCAGCCAGGAATAAGCAAGGTGGCAGGTGAGGTGAGATAGAGAGGTTATTGATTGCCTTTGGCCTCAGTTAGGATGGACTATACTTACATTGGCATATATGGTGAGTCAGAGGTGATTCAAAGCTTTCCCAGAAATCAGGTCTGGGATCATTGCCAGGCTAACTGGAAAATGTTTTGTAAATTTGAAAGATTGACATTTGGTCTCTCTTTTTCCAATAAAAAGTATCCTATACTGTACAATGGAAATTTTTATCATTTTTATCTAATTTTTTGTCTTTTTCTATCAGCAAAGATAATGGTAATATGTTTTCACTCAAAATTTTATATCTAGAAATCGAGTTTTGTGTATGTTTCATAAAAGATCTTGGTGAACTATGGTCAACTAATATTTGGTAAAGCAGGAAAGAATATCCAATGGGAAAAGA
This sequence comes from Canis lupus baileyi, assembly GCF_048164855.1. Classification (NCBI taxonomy): domain Eukaryota; kingdom Metazoa; phylum Chordata; class Mammalia; order Carnivora; family Canidae; genus Canis; species Canis lupus. Next base: position 77,048,299 of record NC_132839.1, read on the forward strand.
GTCTCTTCAACAAATGGTGCTGAGAAAATTAGACAGCCACATGCAGAAGAATGAAACTAGACTACTTTCTTACACCATACACAAAAATAAACTCAAAATGAATGAAAGACCTAAATTGAGAAAGGAATCCATCAAAATCATAGAGGAGAACACATACAGCAACTTGTTTGACCTCAGCCACAGCAACTTCTTGCTAGACACATCTCCAAAGGCCAGGAAAACAAAAGCAAAAATGAACTCTTGGGACTTCATCAGGATAAAAAGCTTTTGCGCAGCAAAGAAAGCAATAAACAAAATTAAAAGGCAACCTATGGAATGGGAGAAAAATACTCAAAATAACGTATCAGATAAAGGGCTAGTATACAAAAATCTATAAAGAACTTATCAGACTCAACACCCAAAAAAACCAGTTAAGGAATAAGAAGATGCAAACAGACATTTCTCCAAAGAAGCCATCCAAAGCCTAACAGATACATGAGAAGATGCTCAGCATCACTCATCTTCAGGGAAATGCAAATCAAACCCATGATGAGTGAGATACCTCCTCACACTGGTCAGAATGGGTAAAATTAAGGACTCAGAAAATGACAGATGTGGGCCAGGATGTGGAGAGAGGGGAACCCTCATACACTGTTGGTGGGAATGCAAACTGGTGCAGCCACTCTGGAAAAGAGTACGAAGTTTCCTCAATATTTAAAAATAGAGCTACCCTATGACCCTGCCATGTGGCCCCTTCTGATGAGAGATGAAATGATTACTCAGAGTCCAATATCTTGGAAGAAAGAGAGGCCTGAAGGGGCTACACCGTCAGGTACCGCCAAGAAGTGCAGGTGCCGAGGTGAAGCCCTGCATTTGAGTTGGCTCTCGGTTTTATTATTGTAGAATGTAAAGTATGTGAAAACAAGGAAGGAAAAACAACTCAGGAAACCAATCATGTGAGGGGCAGCAGAGAACTGTGTACGTGACTATCTTCCCAGGGCTCAGAGGAGTATTAACTAGAGGGCTGAAGGGACAGAAGAATTGACCTCAGCAGACCTGGCTATCTTCTCCACCATCATTGCTGCTTTCAGAACATACTGTTTTCAGGATGGACCCGTGGTAGGGATATTTGGCTTTTGCTACAGGCATAAAGCTGTTGCCATTTATGCATGTCCCTGTTATGGTTTCTTTTACCTGCTGAGGTCTTCTCTCTCACATGACCCAGCAATTGCACACTAGACATTTATCCAAAGGATACAAAAATAGTTTTCTAAAGGGGCACCCCAATGTTTATAGCAGCAATGTCCACAATAGCCAAAATATGGAAAGAGCCCAGATATCCACAGGCAGGTGAATGAATAAGGAAGCTGTGGTATATATATGTGCAATGGAATATTACCCAGCCATCAAAAAGAATGAAATCTTGCCATTTGCAACAACGTAGATGGAACTAGGGGGTATTATGCTAAGCAAAATAAGTCAGTCAGAGACAAACACCAAATGATTTCACTCATATGCAGAATTTAAGAAACAAAGCATGCACATAGGGAAAGGGAAGGAAACATAAAATAAGATAAACAGAGAGAGGTAAATCATAAGAGATTCTTAGCTGTAGGAAACAAACTGAGGGTTGCTGGAGGAGAGATGAAGGTGGCGTAATTGGGTGATGGGCATTAAGGAGGACACTTAGTATAACGAGCACTGCGTGTTATATGCAACTGATAAATCACCAAATTTTATCCCTGAAATTAGTAATATGCCATATGCTAACTAAAATGAATTTAAATTAATTTTTTTTAAGATTTTGGTGGAAATATGTGAAAACCATCAAAAGGGGCAGCCCTACCACCTGCCCCCTGCCAACATGTCTGAATTTGACCATAGAAAACTACATATGTTAATATTTAAGTTTTTCTTTTTCCTTTTTTTTTTTTAATATTTAAGTTTTTCATGCTTTCAGAGGCACCTTGTGAAAGTGGTAACATTTATTAGTGTCAAATACTCTTCCAATTGAATTTGCCAGGTATGTGACACATGAGCCATCATGGCATTATCGTTCTCTGCCCTTTACCCTTAAACCTATCACAGCTCGAATGGCCTCAGATTCCTCAGGACATATTTCTAGGCAACCATCACAAAGAGATTGGAATTGGCCTGCAAAATGATACCTATTCGCTCTCTGCTCTAAGCAGATTTAGTAAGAGCTTGCAATGTTCAAGATATTTACCTGCTTTGGGGACCCCTGGGTGGCTCAGTGGTTGAGGGTCTGCCTTTGGCTCAGGGCATGTTCCCGGAATTCCGAGATCGAGTCCCACATCAGGCTTCCTGCATGGAGCCTGCTTATCCCTCTCCCTATGTCTCTGCCTCTCTCTCTCTCTCTCTGTATCTCTCATGAATAATTAAATAAAATCTTAAAAAAAAGATATTCACCTGCTTTGACCTCCATATAAGCCAATGCAAGTAATCATAGGAAAAAAATCCCTATGACAATTTTAGCATTTTTAATGCTCAAACTCCTAAAGTCACTCTAAAGAAAAATATAGCCCTAATATGGGCTTCTTGCCATTTGAGAGAAACTAGTGGTATAAAATTAAAGAAAAACACAAAGAAGCATTCTTCTTCATATGAATTGATTTTGTGAATAAATGCTTCATGTCCATTTTAAACATTGTCCTACAGGATCCCAAGGGAATTAAGAAAGACATATGCTCTTTCCGAATGAAGCTTCCAATGATAAAGTTCTGCTGTTGAGCTGTGGAACCAGAAAACGCCATTAAGGAACTCCTAGGACAGAGAAATTCAGAATTTTTTCAAGTAAATTGGCAAATAGCAAGGCATAGTATAGACACTTAACTGTTTTAATGAAGTGTTTCCCACACTTCATTTATTCCCATACTGCCTTCACAATGCTTTTATCACTTATGCATACTACGAATATAATTAGTTGAGGTTTAAAATAAAATTGTTTGTTTTAAAATATTTTGTTTTAGAATAGTTTTAGATCTATAAGAGAATTGTAAAGGCGGTAAGAGTTCCCATATACCTCATACCCAATGTCCCCTATTATTGACATCTTTTATTAGTACGATGCATTGTCACAACTCACGAATTATTACTCATATATTACTACTAACTAAAGGCTTTAGTTTATTTGGAAATAGTTTTTATTTAATGTTCTTTTTTATGTTACAGTATCCCATCTACAATCCCACAGTATGTTTAGTCATCATATTCCCCTAAGCTGCTCCTCTTGGTTACTGCAGTTTCTCAGACTTTCTTTGTTTTCAAGAACATTGACATTTGGGGAAAGTATGCGTCAGGCATTTGGTAGAGTGTCTCTCAAATGGAATTTGTGTGGTGTTTTTCTCACGATTAGACTGCGGTTATAGGGTTTTGTGAGTAAAACCACAGAGGTAAAGTGCCCATTCTCATCACATTGTATTATTATACACTATCACTATGAATTCTATGTTGATATTATCTTCTATATTTTTCACAAAACTTTATGTAACTTTAACTAGTAGAATTCAGATCACACATTTGGTTGGATGTTTATGTTTTTCTAATTCACTTTTTACTCTATTTCGGTGTTTCAATTTGGGCAATTTCTGTTGACCTATTTTCCGGTTCACTGATTTTTTTTTTCTCATTTGTGTCAGGTCTACTGATGAGCCCATGGAAGGTATTCTTGTCTTTGCTACTGTAATTTATTTCTAGCATTTCCATTTGACTTTTTCCTCCACTTTTCATCTCTCTGCTGAAATTCTCCATTCATTCATCCTTATTGACGGGCCTTTCCACCAGAGCCTTTCACATATTAATCATGGTAATTTAAAATTGCTGTCTTTATAGGGGGCACCTGGGTGGCTCAGTCTGTTAAGCATCCAACTCTTGATGTCAGCTCAGGTCATGATCTCAGGGTCTTGAGATCAAGCCTCATGCTGGGCATGGATCCTGCTTAAGATTCTCTCTCTCTCTCTCTCTCTCTCCTGCTGCCCCCTCCCCAAAAAACAAAAAAAATGCTGTCTGGTAGTTCCAACATCGAGTTTATATGTGAATATGATTTTATATATTGCTTTATCCATAAACAGTGTGCTGCTTGTTGTTTACTTCTTTGTGTGTCTTGTAGATTTTGTTGAAAATTTACCAGTTGTAGAACAGGAGAGGCTGAAGTAAATAGTTTTTATTTCTATAAGTGGAGCGCACCTCTTCTTCTGCCAGTCTTCTAGTGAGTAGAGGCAGGGTAAGGATTTTATTATTGCAGTGGTGCACTTGCAGGACATTGCTGGCTTCAGTTTCCTGTCCTGTTACCTTGTGTTTGTGGTGTGGGCTGGCTTGCTAAAGGGGCTTTCACAATGTTCCTGTTCTACCTGCAGCTACAGCCCTTCCCTGTAAACCTATATTTCAGAGGGGCTCTCTCTTCAAACTTTTGTCCTTCCCCCAGCAGAAGATTGCTAGTGCTGATTACTAAATGCTTGCCAGTCCAATGGGCGAGGGAAGCTGAGTTCACCCTTCCCTTGATTCAGCCTCAGTCTTAGGCAGGCTACGTATCACTGCATCTCAGTGATCTTATCCACCCCTCATGGAGAAGAGATTTCTTACGATCTAGGGCCAGGAGATTTTTTGCCCCTACCAAGATGTAGAGAGTGTTTTTCTTTTTCTGTTTTCTAAGCCATGAGGAATCTTGACCCATGTGATAGGATTCACGGCCCTTCCCTCAATAATATAGGGAATTTTGTTCACAAGAAGTAACATCTAGGTGGATTTTCTGCCTTTCCTGTAGTAGTAACTCCTCCCCTTATCCAGACTGGACCATGAGGAATGCTTGCTCTCTTTTTCCCACTTGCCCCTAATCTAATCTTTCTTCTGAGCACCCAGTGCAGAGCTATGGAGAAGAACCTCTGAGTGGGGGCAAATGCCCCCAGCATCTTTAGTTTCTGGGAGTACTATACTCCCACACTTGCCTACACTAAAGATATTTAGCAACTTTTAATTAAAATTTATTTTATTTATGGCTTAATTCTTCCTGCCAACTGGCATGGAAGCCCCATCTGCCACCTGTAATGTTTCACCTAGGTCAGTGCATAGAACCTATATCTCCTTGAAGGTACCAGTTATTCCTTTAACTTCAAAGTAGTTTGCAGACCTGCAACCTCATTTCTCTGATGGATTCAAGAAAGTTTATGATTTAGTAGACTCTCATGCTTCTTCTTATTCTTGGGTTATAAGCAATTCCTTTCCCAGATTTTTATATCCTAAGCAGAAGCCAGATATCGCCAATACATTTGAAAGTGAACGCACAACAATTTTGAAATTTCCATCCATATCCACCTGCAATCATCTACTTTGCCACCAGCATTAAAAGAATCAGACTTTGGGGCAGCCCGCGTGGCTCAGCGGTTTAGCGCCACTTTCAGCCTAGGGCATGATCCTGGAGACCAGTGACCGAGTCCCATGTCGGGCTCCCTGCATGAAGCCTGCTTCTCCCTCTGCCTGTGTCTCTGCCTCTCTCTGTGTTTCTTATGAATTAAAAAAATTTTTTAAAATTAAAAAAAAAAAAGAATCAGACTTTGAAAAACGCTACTGTACTGAAAGATAAATGAACTGATATCAAGAAACCTGGGTTTTACCCCTGCCTTGTCAATAATTAGATGCACAGGCTATGGAGAGTTATTTAAATATTTTGAACTATAGTCTTCTAGTTTTCTCGTATGGAAAATAAAAGTATCATATCACATTGATCTCTAAAAGTCTTTCCAGCTCCAACTTCCATTATATTTCATATTTTTGGTAGGGAAATATATTTTTTCACTTGCTTAATTTGCATTGTTTACTGAATAGGGAGTTAAAGTCAGAAAGTCAGAACTCAGAAAAGACACATTTTCCCTATACGAATCTTCTCCTGGAAGCAAGTTAGGTACTTGATAAATTGCACTGAATGCTAAGTATTACTTTACAAAGTGAAGATATTAAGCAGACCACAAAAAGTGCCTGTGCTTTATTGGCTGAGGAGTCCATTAATTTCAGCAACTGATTATATTATTGGCAAAATGTAGACAACAGTAACTCCACAAATTATAAAAAAGTAAGTTTTCCCTGAATGCTACCCATAGAATTGTACCTCAGATTTTCAACAGGAAGGTGAGTTTATAATTCACGTGAAAGATCAAATTATCCAGAATCTGAATATTTTCATAAAATACATGTATTTATGTGCTCCCTTCATTATTCATTTTTATACCAAAAGGAATATCCGAATAAAACTACACTTATTTAGGTGGTACTAATAACCTTTCAAGATTTCAATTTGTCTTGAGCTAAAGCATAAATAAAAACTATTTGTTCATGTTTTACTAAAATAAGAAAACACATGATTTAATACAATTTATAGCAGAAAGTATGTGCTAGAGTATTTATTCCTTGGCTTGCTATCTCACTGGCTGTCTCCAGAAGGAATATCTAATTTTAAATCTATATTGAATATCTTCTTATTCTCTAATTTTATTAGATAAATGCTGATATAGAATTTATGTGAGTATCAAATATTATATATTAGAAATATTTTCATTTATGCAGGTAAAATACAAGTTTTTAACCTGCCATACCATTGACCCATCATGCTAAACATTCCTTAATTATTTTAAAGAGTAGTGCTCCTGATTGATCTACAGGGTGGTTTCTAAATGAAATGTGAGGCAGGATTCCTCAGTTTCCAAAAGCCAGACTTGGGCCTTCCAGATGTGCTGGTCTTAAACCCCCACCCCTCTCCTTTATGATGTTGTGTCAAACTCAATCAAATTTGTCCAGTGCACACTATTCACAAAATATCAAGTATGAGGATACAAGGAGATGTATACAAATAGGTGAAACAGTTTTTGCTTTTAATATGCTAACAATTTCAGGGAAAGCAAAGATAAGCTGGTACCCGGTGTTACAAGGATGACTGCCAAACAGAATACAAACAAGCTCTGTAGTTTCAAATATTTTACCATACGTTTTTGCAGTGCATTTTAGCAATGATTCTGAAACCTGACTGATTATCAGTTACATGAGGAGCTAACGAAATCATAATCACCAGCTCTGGGCCTAGGAATCTGAATTTTTAGAAAACTCAACAATGATTCTGATGATCACAGCCAAAAGTCTAACAAGGTGGAAAATGAGCCTGCATGGCTCAGCAGTTTAGCGCCTGCCTTTAGCCCAGGGTGTGATCCTGGAGTCCCGGGATCAAGTCCCACATCAGGCTCCCTGCATGCAGCCTGCTTCTTCTCCCTCTGCCTGTGTCTCTGCCTCTCTCTCGCTCTCACTCGCTCTCTCTCTCTCTGTGTCTCTCATGAGTAAATAAATAAAATCTTTTTTAAAAAAGTGGAAAATGTTTTGTTTAAGCTGTTCTTTACTTCTGTTAAATAACCATAACAGTGTGGAGGGAAATCATTAATGCTAAAGTGTAGAAGAAAGGTGACTGTCTCTCCCAAGGCTGGGGCTTGATGTTACTAGAACTCTAAAGGAAAAGAGATGATGTTCATCATTAGTGTGGATGCATATGTTGATTGCTTTGTTCCTTGTTCTCATGAGTGTCCCAGCACCTGGCACTCTCCTGGTCATGAAGATATGTTCAAGATCCAAACACTGCGAGATGAAGGCTCTTGATCACTACTTTTGCATGAGATTCCTTCCTTTCAGACACATGTGAAAGAAGCTAGTATGCTACAATCATGGGTAAAGAGAGCGTGTGGACAAAGACAACTCATTAATAAAAGTAGTTTTGAAAGAATCATTGAGAATTAGTATAAGAACTCTAAAGCTCCCCTTTATAGGAGAGGCTGCTCTAAATCTCTCCCAATCTATGCACTTATCAGTGTGAGAACTACTAAATTCACTGTTATCTAATCTAGTTTGAGTTAAATTTTGTCTTACTTGCAACTAAGCTGAATTAATAGATTTATTCATTAAATATTTATTGAACACCAATTATCAGTTATGTGCTGCTTTCAGCATTTGGGAAATATAAATAAACAAAAGAGAGAATCTCTATGTGTTTTGATAACCAATTGCCCACAGCTGGACCACAAGTTACTAATAACTGGAAATAATTATCTAGTTGCTTCTTTGAGGATGGGACTGCTATAGTGTTTGCACCTGGCCAATAAGTCTTGTCATTGGATTAATGTGATCCTCCATTCAATAATGATTTATGGGGGCCTAATGAACCAATCATATTAATCAGTCCATATTAATGTAATTTTCAAGTAATGTGCTCCTTTTTCCAGATAATAGATTATTGTAACACAATTCAAATACCTCTGCCTCTGGGGCACCTGGGTGGCTCAGTGGTTGAGCATCTGCCTTTGGCTCAAGTTGTGATCCCAGGGTCTTAGGATCGAGTCCCACATCAGGCTTCCCTCAGGGAGCCTGCTTCTCCTTCTGCCTATGTCTCTCTCTCTCTCTCTCTCTCTCTCTCTGTGCGTCAATCATGAATAAATAAGTAAAATCTTTTAAAAACAAACAAACAAATACCTCTGCTTCCAGGAGGAATTTCAAATGAGAATGAAAAGCATTTCAACTTCCTACAGAAGATGTCCTGCTATGTATATATATAACAGGGCTGATATTACTTTCACTCTTAGTCATGACTTTAGATTTGCCAGTGTTTACAGAATATATTATTTTGAAGTAGATAAAGGTTGTATTAGATTCTGCTCTTTCCCATTGGTTGGCATGTCCTTCAAGCTCCCATGTAGGTCATCTTCCACTCAATTCTATCAAAACTTCCTCTCAGGGAAGGATTGTAAAGCTGTATTACCCCGTGGGAAGACTGTACCCAGGGCCCTTTTGGTTTGAGCAGCATCTGAATAAAGTCCAATCCAGCTCAAATTCCTGTATTGTCCAACACCACAGGGGTTTGCACTTCTGTATTCCCTGCCAGGCTCCTCCAGTGTGTGGCTTTCTGCTGCCCAAGACAATGATTTAATGACAATGATTCATACGTTAGTGAGAATTTTGTTCAATGTGTTACCTGTCTGGAATATTTGTGCTTTGTCTTATTTCATCTTGCAACAATAATAGCAAGCGGTTAAAAGAGACTCACAGGACAGGAAAGCATCCTGGCATGCTAGCACATGCCACAGGTGTGGCCACCAACTCAACCTGAATGTTCCACCCAGCTTCCATTTAACCCTGTTGCCTGCTAAAGATACTGGATCTTTTTAAAAACTTCTTTTAAATCATTTATGTTCACTGTTTGGTGTTTTTCCTTTGTTTTTTTCTATTAGTTCCTGTCAATGCAGATGCTCTTAAGAAATTCCAAAGGCAATGACAACATAGTTGCTAATAGGCTTTTTGGTATTTTTTTTTACTTTTATTTTTTTGGTATTTTAATAATTATGTTCTTTGGGCTATACATTTTCTACAGAAAAATATTTTGGTTTAAGACCAGTTTCCACTCTTAAAAATGAAAGATCTCAAGGTGTTTTTTTCAATTTTGGTTTTATCTAGCTATATTTACCATATTATAAATTAAAACAAATTTCTGATAAATATATTAATTCATTTAAAGCACAGTTATAAATCCATATTTTATAAACTCTCTGAATCCTATGTATTGATGCCATTGAGATCTATGAACTCTAAGTTAAGGAATGTTCTAAGAACAGTGTTTTTCAAGTATGATCCTAAGACCAGGAACATCACAATCACCTGGAAACATGTTAGAAATGCAAATTCTTGGGTTGTACCCAGACCTGCTGAATCAGTACTGGGGAAGGGCTCCAGTAATCTGTGTTTTGACAGATACTGCTACACACCAATGTTCTGGAAAACCATCTACCTTGGAGCAACGCTTAATGTGCATTAAGGAAAGCAGGGGCAAGTAAAGTACATAGTCAATGCCTGGAACAAAATGGATCCTTGTTTTAAGAGTGACCGATTGATTGATTTGAGAGAAACAGAGAGAGCCCTCTGGAAGGGAAGAGGAGAGAGAAGGAGAAGCAGACTCTCCATTAAATAAGGGGTCCAATGTGGGGCTCGATCTCAGGACCCTGGGATCCTGACCTGAGCAAAAGACAAACACCTCACCAACGAAGCTACCCAGGCACCCAAAAATGGAACCTTTCTTATGATCATGCAAAATTCCTTGCTCAGAAAGATCCATGCAGGACTCGTGGAATGCTAATAAAATAGAAGAGGACTTGGAGACGCTCTGTTCCAGCAGTGGTATCATTTCATGTGAAGTGGTAATTTCACTGTGTTAATAAGTATGTTGAAAACTGCTGAGTTTAAGCATGAGGATTTTGTTTGAATGTGAATAAATGAATGAATGGACAGTGACACAATCAACTACCTGTTATGGATATAGGGAAGGGAGGAAAATAGCAACCCTCAAGCAGTATATATCCCAAATACATCCAATCTTTTCAGTCATAAAGTGAAAAAAAAATTATGAGAGAAATATTAATGAACTTGCCAAAAGTCAACAGTGAATTAGTTTCCGAGTCTGAACGAGGAGCTCAGGATATCTGATCTATTGTCTAATATGATGGTCTCATATGTCTTACGGCAGTAGCTTCACAGCCTCTACTATACCATTTTTATATAGTCTAATCAAGACTTTTCTCCCAAAGGCAGAGTTGTTCCTCAGCAAATGTTAGTTTGCTACCTCTGGATCTTCCCAGGTGAAATCTGAAACCAGAATCCTCTTCCATATCAAGAGCAGGGAGACTGCAAAAAGAAGTAGGCCATACCAGATGGTGGCAGTCTTAAAAAGCATGGCAACTTACTTAGGCTTGTCTTGGGAGGCGAGGTGAGTAGACCTCTGCACATGCCCACCAAATCTGAAAAGTTGACAGGGGCTTTAATTGGGCTCAGTCATGTAGACCATCCAGATGGTCTCAACCATACATCTCTAACTTAAGGCTCATCCTTGGGCAGCTTCTAGCGAGGACAAGATAAACAGAGCCTAAGTTCTAAACACAGGGGAAGGGGCGAGGAACCTCCAGTTGCTGGGTCCACGTCACAAGTCTACTGGCAGTCACACCCACTCAGTGACCTCCTCTAGCAGCAAAATTTTATAAACTAGGTAAATAACTTCTTTGGAGCAGTATTCTACTCACTAACTTAGGACTGGTGATTTTAATTCTGTATATGTTAGTCTAAAGAGTGCAAACCCCAAACAGACAAGGCATGAGCAATTCTCTTCTAGAAAGACAAGTTGGGACATTAATTGAAACAATGTTACTGAATCCAAAGATAATTACATTCCCAAATCTATAGGAAGAAAGGAGATTGTTTTCTTGAACAGAGATATATAATGCAATGCAACAAGTTATAATGAAAGAAAAAGGAAGTGAACCTGGGTGGAGGGCCTCCTGGCAGTAAATACTAATGAATAATGGAGCACTCTTCAAGGAAGACACTAGAAGATCCATTACCTAGGAAGCTGAGAATAATTTCTCATGGCAAGATTTCATTTCACAAAGCTGTAGGTTGGATGACCTGTTTGCAGCTTTTGTGCCTTACTTGTGAACTTAGTATATTTTTAAGATCGTGTTGCTTAAACCCTTTTATATAATATATTGTTCAAACCCCTCAAATAATACCAAGTAACTTTTAGCATAGATCTTGAAATAGGGAAAGAATTCTCTTAGAGGTCATTTATTTTCCATGTACTTTATTTAAATGATATTTTCTTACAGATACATGAGTAGGGAAAATTAAAATTATTCATGAAGCCTTTGCTACAGAATACTAAGGTTAAATTAAAAAAAAGGATCTTGCACAGAAATTATGGGGATTGTCAAAAATATCTCAAATGGTCAAAGAATATTTAACCTATGCTATATAAATAAGAATAGAGGAAAAGCATAGTGAGGAGAGGTCAAGGTTAGCGTAGGAAATACGTGCATTGAAATAAAAGACTATAACAATGAAAGTGCCCTTATATTTGTTCATATTATTCTCATAAGAAAAGCTTTTGAATAGACTTTTGAATCTCACATAAAGGAAAGAATGAAGAGGTCTCATCCAGCCACTACAGAACTTGGGCAGTCATAACAAATTTTTTAAAAATGGAAAAATCTACATTCAATGACTCATGACCCTGAAAAATATCTCATGTTCAAAGTCATTATATTTTGGGTGGACCACAACTGCCACGTTCACTCAGACAACAAATAACTCAATTAGCGTATCTGGCAAAATTAATAAAACCCGTAATATAATTTTGAAAAAAAAAGGACTTGAGAGGTCACAAAGTCATAGGAAATACAGTCATAAGCTCTGGATTTAGAAAGGAGTTTAGTGATCCTGTATTACAATCATTTCTTATCTTTTTTTTCTTTTTTTTTTTTCTTTTTTTGTCTTACCCTCTACTGACTGAGTGTATTTCTAAACTCTACCATCATGCTTGCCTACCTTCCCAGGCAGATCATTCTGAACATAAATTCTACTTTTATTAATGACTCTAAGTTATCAATCTATAGAAGAGTGCATTGGTTTTCTTTTGTTCTGTAACAAATGATCACACACTTGATGACTTGAAAAACATCTATTTAGGGATGCCTGGGTGGCTCAGCGGTTGAACGCCTGCCTTCAGCCCAGGGCCTGATCCTGGAGTCCCGGGATCAAGTCCCACATCAGGCTCCCTGCATGGAGCTTGCTTCTCCCTCTGCCTGTGTCTCTGCCTCTCTCCCTTTCTCTCTCTCTCTCTCTCTCTCTGTGTGTGTGTCTCTCGTGAATAAATAAATAAAATCTTAAAAAAAAAAAGAAAAACATCTATTTATATCCTTAGTTTCCATGGGTCAGGAGTCTATCACATTTTATCTAAGTCCTTTGTACAACCTTGGTTTCAGAACCCCAAATTCGAAGGGTTGGCTGACTATATTCTCATCTGGAGGTGTGAGTAGGGACACTCTTCCAAGCTCCAACAGGCTATAGGCAGAATTCATTTCCTTGTGGTATAGGAGTGATGTCCCTAATGTCTTGCTGGCTGTCATCACAGACTGCTTCCTTCTCCAGAGACTACACTTAGATCCTTGCCGTGTGGTCCCCTCTATTTCAGGAATTGAGAAGCTTTGTCATCTCAACTCTCTCATGCTTTGTTTCTCTCTAACTTCTCCCTGCAAGACCAGTTCATGAGATTAGGTCAGGCCCACTTGAATGATTTTATTTTAAAGTCAACTGTGCCATGAGGCATAACCTCTCCTGGGAGTTAAATCCATTGTATTCATTATTTTCATAGAGTGTTTTTGACAGGAGAGTGGGAAATCTTGGGGGTCATCTTAAAATTCTGCCTGCCACTGAGTTCTATGGAATGGTGAGAACACAGACTTTGAAATCAGACAGGAAGGGGTTTAAAAACCTAACTTCACGACCTGGTATATAATATGTGCTTCGCAAATACTTGTTGATTGAATTATGATTGAGTGAATAAATGAACAAATAAACGAGGAAACGCGTAAATGAATGAACCTAACTTTCCAGACTTGTTTTGTCACCCAGGAAAGAAAAATTATGGCATCTAATTGAAGAATACTTATAAAAATGAAGTTATACATAAAAAGTTCTTGGTGGGCGCCCAGGTGGCTCATTTAGTAAGCATCCAATTCTCAATTTTGTCTTAGGTCATGATCTCATGATCTTGGGGTAGTGGGATCAAGGCCTGCATCAGGCTCCATACTCAGTGGGGAGTCTGCTTGGGATTCTCTCTCCCCCTCTCTCCACCCTTCCTGCTTTCATACTTTCTCTCTCTCTAATAAATAAATAAAATCTTATAAAAGTTCTTAGTACTTAGTTGGCACTCAATAAATCGGTATCTATTTTTAATCTTTCTACAGTGGCATAATATCTAGGTTTATCATTTCTGTAATGACTTCTAATTTTCCCCATTTGCTAGGGCAGTCTGTTGTTAGTACCCACAGGGATTCCAATATTTGAAGTTTTGCTGATCTTCTAATCACTTTTTCTTCTTTTGCTTTGTGTATAGAGCCTATGGCTCAACTCCTTTTATTAAAGCCTCATAGCATGGATAGCCAATCATATTGTTTTCTTCCTTATGTGGTAAATTAATTACATCAAGCAGATAATAGGGAGTCACACCAACAAAAATATATGTTTCACGCTATGTGTTGCAAGTAGGCTCTGGATCTCTTCCATGTACCAAGATCCAGGCTGATGGAAGAGCTTTCACTGGTACAATGCTGATCTCAACGCAGAGAGAGAAGAAACATGATGGAACCATTTAATGGCTTTTAAAAGTTTCTGCTCAAACATGGTACTCATTTCCTTGGGCACAGCTAAAGCATATCATCAAGAGTAACATTAATGGGTTGAGAATGTATCATTCTCCCACAAAAAGCAGCAGCAAATATTTTAGTATACCCAATCCCATTTCAGTGGTCATTTTTGTATATTTGACTATGTCACTTGTGTTGCTTATTTTTGCTTTATATTCAGGGACTGTTCTATTGCCATGATAACATTTGGTTTGTGTGTTTATAACGCTTTGTAGAAGAAGTAAATTTGGTTTATTTTAGAATTTATCTAAGGAAATATTTTAATAAAATCACAACTAAAACTAATATTCTGAAAAATAACACTTATTTTTAAATCTTAATTTAGAGATTTATTTTTAATGCATGTTAACCACTTTTATTCATGACAAATCAAAGCAACACTCCATTGAAAACCTTTCAAAAATTAGAAGACAATTCTTCAGAAATCACATCCATCAATAGTATTTACTGGAAAATGAAGTGAATCAAAAGAACATTTATTCCATGGTACTACCAATTGTTTGTACTTTCAATTTCTATTCCCAGACAATTTCAACAAAATTACACACCTCAGTTCCAATGGCCAATAATAGATTGCATTGTTATTTATATTGTATTGATTGAAGAAACAGAATGTATAATGAAACATAAAGACCAGGACAAATGCAGAAATTACTATATACTTCATTTCTTTTTTTTTTTTTTTTTTTTTTAGACTTTATTTATTCATGAGAGACACAGAGAGAGAGAGAGGCACAGACACAGACAGAGGGAAAAAACAGGCTCCATGAAGCAAGCCCGACATGTGACTTGATCCCGGGAATCAATCCCAGGACTCCAGGATCACACCCTAGGCCAAAGGGGGCACTAAACCGCTGAGCCACCCGGCTACCCTCTATACTTCATTTCTTCACATCAAAAGGGAATTGGGTATTTCTGAATATTAGATCAGAAATTAGCCACAAAATGATGTACTATTAGGTTGATGATACATTGACTATACATCAAATTATGCCCTCTACCCCAAAACAACTTTATTTCTTTAAATCATGCAAAACACTTATTTGACAATATAAAGGAATTTTCTCTGTAGTCTTAAATGATTCCTTAATTTTATCTGAGACACAGAGGCCCTCTTGTGGCAGCCTCTAGGCATTTGCACTGACTATTTCTAAAGACCAGTTTCAACTTGTAGGACACAGGGCCATTCAGGTGGAGCTAGGCCTGGGCCACTTTGTGACACACTAGGCCCTCAGTGTCTGTGAAAATGACCCAAAAAAAGTCTTAATATAATCTAACAGTGTATTTTAAATTCTTTAGCACACAAGAAAATGTAACAGAATATAGTTTTACTCTTTAAAATGAGAGATTAAGAAATATCAATTCACAGTGTGAGATTTACGTGCAGTCTATTAATGGGATCAGATTTAAAAGTGTACAAGAATCAGCTTCCAGGGAAGTAAGTCCATCTTTGTGACTGTGTCATAGCTATTTTCATTAG
Source organism: Canis lupus baileyi (assembly GCF_048164855.1). Taxonomy (NCBI): domain Eukaryota; kingdom Metazoa; phylum Chordata; class Mammalia; order Carnivora; family Canidae; genus Canis; species Canis lupus. Next base: position 77,064,046 of record NC_132839.1, read on the forward strand.
AGAGACTTTTAGAATTCTGTATTTAAATTCCTCTGTTACTGTGAGGTCTGAGTCCAGGGCTCCTCCTTCCCAACTATCCCATCTCCCTGCCTCAACTCCCAGCCCCACCCTGCTTAGTCTTGTGAACAGATAAATTGTCTCAAAATACGACCATAAACTGAGAGAAAAGTTCTTGTATATTCAGCACAGAACAGAGCCCTCTCTGTTTCTTTCTCTTTCCCTCCTATGCTACTCTCTGTTCTGTGCTAATCATGAAAAATAAAAATAAAACTGAGAGTGCTTTGGACAGGAAGTAAATAGTAGGCAATGTCCTTAAACTTCCATGTGCATAAACATCCTTGAGGTATTCACTAAGAATACAGATTCCTCAGTTCTATAGCCAAAGACACTGATTTAGGGGGCTGACTCGTGCTTCGTGAAACTGGATTTTAATGCCCCTTCCAAATGTTTCTGGGGCCATTTGGCAAGGAAAAATGATTCTTTTTCTGGCAACAGGATCAACTGGAGAGCTTTGAAATTCTGATTCCCAGGGCCTACCCCAGACTTTAATCAGAATTTCTCAGGGGGCCCAGGCACTCCCTACTGATTCTAATGTGCAGCCAGTTAGAAAACTACTGGGCATGAGCACAGAAGCATAGATGTCAGAGCCCAATCATCCAAACGCTACCAGAGACACACCTTAAGTTCAACAGTCAGGGTTTAACTGACTCATTGCACTAAAGAAGATTGCATGCCTAAGGAACAGTGGTGTCTCACTAAACAAAAGCAAAGATAGAGTCATTTTAAGATATAGAAATAGGGTGGAGTTGAGTATTGTAATGGGCTCACAGCAAAGCAAAGCTTGTGTAAATGGACCAACATCGGGTCTGCACTGCAAGGTGGATCCGGGTCCTGCTCCCTTGAAAACACGAATGCCGAGATACATATGCAGTGTATATCCAGAAACCCTCTCTCTGAAACCCTGCACCTAGATTGTCTGTGAAAACTGCATTTTTGTGTCAAAGTTCTTAGATCCTCTAGACAAGAGAGGGATATTCCTTTCTTACTGATAATGATTCCAAACAGCAAAGTTTGTAATAGTCTGTGATTTTGAAAAACAAAGTGTTTCAGTGTATAAAAAGAAGCGGCAGTTAACTCAAAGAAAGGGACACTTTACAGCTGCAGTATGTTCTTGGGAGAAATATTGAATCCTGTTAATTTTGTAGATGGCTTCATCTCTGTTTGCTAGTCTCGCCTGATCAATGGCAGGGCAGATGTTTACAGTTCAAGCTCACTTTTATCTTTCTAAACATGACATCTGCCCCAGAGGGCTGCTTCCAGAAGGAAAAGGGAACAAGAGAAGAGTCATAGCATGTCAGCATGTAGATGTCACCCATGCATTAATTCAACAAGACTTATTGAATGCCTACTGTGTGCTGGGACCTCTGCAGGGTATCAGAAATTCAGTGATGAACAAAACTCAGTCCCTGCTTTCAAGATTCTTACAAACTGGTTGGAGAAAAACACAGATAATTAGGCAATTACAACAAGTATGGAAGAGCTGTAACAAGACTTCAAAATAGCCATGACCAATTAACCCAGGCTAGGGTATTTAGGGAACTGGAAAAATGTTACTTGAAGTTATAGAAAATAGAGGACTATAGGGGTGGGGATGGAGGGTGGAACCAGGGGCAGAAAGTGGTATAGAGGAAAAAAAAGACTTTGAATACAGAATAGTCTGGGCTCTAATCCAGGCTCTACCACTGACTGGGTATCACTGTAACTCTGAGTTACGATTTCTCATCTGGAAAGTAAGGATAACAAAACAAACATTCATGGAGTGCCAGACAGTTCTAAGTAATAGGATTACATAGATGAACAACAGACAAGCTCTTTGACCCTTACAAAGCATGCACAAAGGTGGGAGTTTACCAGAAGTAAATAATAACCATAATTGAAGTGTAAATCATTTAGCATGTTAGGTCATAAAAGCAGAGTGAAGGAAATTGGACATACCAGCTGAGAAAGGCTGGGAGAAGGGGCAAGTTGACATGTCTGTCACAATGCCTCGGCGTAGCACAGAGGCATTCTCATGACGTTGAGTCACAGAAGCCATGCTTGGCTCAGCTAAAGGGGAAACCAGCACCTGCATGGCAACCACTACTTTGACCTCACTCAGCGTTTCCCTTTTCTTCTGAACTACCACTATTCTAACTTTGGGGAGCCTAAATTTGTACCTTGGGCAAACTTCTCATTCTATAGCACAACTCTGGATTAGAACTCAGGAGAGATTCCTCACTGAGAATATTTCTGGACAAGTCATCAGACAGCAGTTGACATTTCTCAAAAACACTGATACCAGCTGGAGAATTTGAAGGTGGACCCTCTTTTGCTTATAGTGCTCTAAATTTCCCTTGGCTTATTCTGCTCCTTTTCTTTTATGCCCTGCTCCAAGCCAAAAGCTGATTGAATCATGGTTCTTTACACTCTCCCTTAAGGTCTATGGCACCCTATTCGTAAGTCCAGTTATAGCATTTCTGTACTCTCCCAACACCTGCCTCCTGACTGGAACTGTATGGAAGGAATTTTGCTTCTCATATTTACCGGGCTAAGGGTTGCTTTGTGCATTTGGTGGGCAGAGATCAGGGGTGCCAAGTGGTCTTTAGTGCATGATCCGATTCAGGTTACTTAAAAAATATATTCCATTCAAAATGCCAGTAACATCTCCCTTGACAAACACTGAGTAGGAAAACAGAGCTTTCCCCACAAAATTTAGATATTTTGAAAATTGGATAATGAAGCCCTCAAAGTCTACTTAACTTAACCTATTATGATGTTTCTGTTTTACTCTAAAATACTTCAGAATACACAACGTATTATTGTGTATGTGTTTATTTAAGCTACATTTTTTAGTAATAATCAGTTGCTGTAATCATGAATTTATGGTACAGATATAGTATGTATATGATTAATATAACTGGTTTAACGTCATAAGTTTTGTTAATTAGAATGATGAAAGTTAGAAGTTTTTATTTGAAATATTTAGTGCTTAATAATTAGCAAAATGATGGTTGTAATGGATTTTCATTAGTGAAATAGATGTTATTCAAGATATATCATTTGGTCTGAATAGTAGAGACATTCATACTACTCTGTAGTATAATATTATTATTATATTATTAAATATTATCAAATTATTAATTAATTAATTATTAAATTATTGTTGCTAAATAAATGTCCTGTTTTGCAGCCACTACTTTGAAGGGTTCTTGATGTGCCTGAGGAGACAAATTGTAGCAAAGTAGCTCAAATCATTGGTGACTACTCATATCAGCCGCAAATCACCCAATATTTATGCATCACCAATTTGTGTTTGGCCAATTTGCAATATTATCCTAAACTGTCAGTCTCTTAAACAAGCCTAAGAGAACATTTAACTAATTGAACTGGGACAAATATCAATGATGTCAACATCACACTTCGCTCTCACCTCCTGCTCTTTTCCCTATCCTCAAAATGGTATTTGTACCACTGACATGAATTTAAAATGTTGTTTGGCAAAATAAGAAGTAGAATAATGAAGAAACAGATATGTTCATTCCCTTTCTTTCTTCTCCTTAGCGTGGTGGCAGCATGGTATGGTGGGAACCAAGCCAACATTCTACATTTGAATCCTGGTTATGTCACTCACTTATGACCTTAGGCAAGGCGCTCAATCTTTTGAAACTCCTGCTTCCTCTCATAAACTGAAGGCTATGTGCCTGCCCCACAGGGTAGTGGGAGTATTAAATCAGCCAGTGCTTGTAAAGGGCTAAGCATGAAGAGTCTGGTTCACTACAGGAGATAAATGAGGTGTTGATCTCATTCATTTACTCTTTATGCAGAAAACAACCTGAGGGAACTCTTACTCATTTTTGTGCTTGTAGCATTGGACAGATTGCCAGGCCCAGAGTTTTTGTTCAATATATATCTATTGAATAAATGAATGTAACATTTCTTTCATAGAATTTGGCTATACTTTGACACTATAGGCTCTCTGACATCCTAGAATCTGTCCACATGTCTGATGTATTATTTCTCGTTCCTATGCTTTTTAAAATAACAATTTCAATGGAATATACTGTATTAGTAGAGGAACCACTGTAAAAAATTTAAGCCATTTTTTTTTTCAGTAGAGAAACTGAAGACAATCCAGGCTTACCCAGTTCGTAGAATTTCATGTTATGTGCCTCAAGTTAATTCTTTTTATGAATTCTTAAAAATACTATTTTCCCAAGAATCTTCATGACCTGGTGATTAGAATATAAAATGTAATGTATATAATGAATATAAAATAGCAATGTTTATCAAGGGCCTTTAAAATGCTTTTAGCAAAAAAAAAAAAAAAGTAAATAAATAAATAAAATGCTTTTAGCAAGTAATCCCCTTTCTAAAAATTTATCCTGTTGAAGTAATAATCCACATACATGTGTAGAAAAATGGCCATTGCAGTATTATTTGTATGAAAAGAAGGAAGTAACCTGAATTACAACAAAAGGGGAAAGTTTAAATTAATTATGGTAAACAATCATTGTACTCTCAGGTTTATACCAGGAAGAAATAAATATATACGTTCACTAAAAGGCATGCACAGAATGTTCATAAAACACTGTCCATGATAGCTCCAAATTAGAATCTACTAAAATGTTCATCTGTTGTGGAACAGATATGTAATTTTTAGTATGTGTGTATAATGGACTAGTATACATGAAGGAAGCACTTAGAAGGAACAAAGTATTCCACATGAACAACATGGATGGATTTTAACAACATAAAACTAAATACAGGAAAGCCAGACATAAAAGGATGTATGCTGCATCATTTTTTTTAATTTTCAAAAATTGCTAATGCTAAAATGGCATGACTCTGAAATTGGTTATTATGCAGCTATTAAAACATTTAAATATATTAGAAAATGTTCATAATTTAATAAAGGACAGTATTATTTAAAGCTGTATGTATAATACATGACCCTCATTCTGAAAAAAATAAACCTTATTTATGCATAAGCTGCTATGAGAAGTATCAGAGTCTTGATACAAAGCATATGATAATACTCAAAATAATTAAAAGAGGCTTTATCCTAAAAGGATGGGTAGGGTGTGGTGGAGCTACACCGATAGGACTGTTTCTTCCCCTAGACCTGAAGGGATAAGAGGAGGATCAGATCCCCAAATCCAGGAGATGGTTGCCCAGAGAGGAAAGGAGTGGCGGCCTTTGGGTAAAGGAAACAACCTGGTCTTGGTGAATTTGATGGGAGGAAGACAGGATAGTCTAACTCACTGTCTTCTCTTCTCCCAATCTCCTGCTGGGGCTTCCATTACCCAAACCCAACAAGAAGCCAGAGACACCGCTGATGTGGACCACACAGGTCAGCTGACAGAGAGCAGGGTGCCTAGGGGTGGGGTGCGGATGAGTCACACTGACCACACGAGGCACATGCTACATATGGGACTGATTCCTTTGACAACCTAGGTGAGAGGCAATCCCCAAGAGCTGAGCCATTTTTTTCTATATATACCTTTATATCATTTTACTATTGCAATAATATATGCCTTTTTTTTAATTCTGAAAAGATGTGTGTGTGTGTGTGTGTGTGTGTGTGTGTGTGTGTGTGTGAAGAGATGGGCGCCTGTGAGGGTATATATATGAAGTATGTGAGTGAAAGTGTGTGAGAAGAACAGGTGTTTGTGAGTGTATACATGTGTATGAGTGAAAGTATACAGGTAATAGGAGATGCGTGTGCATGTCTGTGGAGTATGTATGTTAGTGAGCATAAGTAGGAGGAGTTGTATGGGAATAAGTGTGTGAGAGGTGGGAAGGGGCTGTGTGCTGAGATGTGTGTTTGTGAACCATGTATGCAATCATGTGAGGAGGTACAGATGGATGTAAGGCTGTGAACATGGTAGGGATAAGTAGATGTGTTCAACGGCATTTGTGAGAGGTGTGTGGGAGGGTGTGTGTATGTACAGGTGGTAGTACCCGGGTGTGGGGGAGATGAGGACATGGAAGGGGATGTGAGAAGATGTGAGTAAGGAGGTGGATGAGTGTGGCAGTATGTGTGTGGGGAGATGGTATGTGTGTCCATGCGGGCACATAGGCGATTGTATTTCTATACATCTATATACACAGGAATAGAAATATTTCCTTCTAGGAAAAAAAGAAAAACTGGAAGAAAATACTCCAAAATGTTCAGGATAGTAATCTCTAGTGTTGGGACAAGAATCCTGACTATGTCACTCCCTTAAGACCTTAGGCAAGGCACTCAATATTTTGAATCTTGTTTCCTCTCTTGTAAATTGGGGCAGGGTACCTACTTCATAGAGCAGTTGGGAGGATTAAATAAGTCAGTGCTTGTAAAGGGTAAGCATAAAGAGCCCGGCTCACCACAGGCAATAAACAACTCTATTTCTGCTACTTTATAGTCAGAAAAACCATGAACCTTTCAGTCTGTTTTCTTCATTCCTAGAACACGTGGAAAATGGTGTACCTTTCTGGAAACATGTGAAATTAATCCAAATCTTGACTAACAAAATGTGTCTTAATAGGAATGTATTGGAAAATTGGAATCCTCTTTTTCAATATGTAGCCAAATAGATATCTAAGTCCTTGGTTAATTTGTAGAAGGAAATCTTGCCTTAAAAATTCAGAGCCATACGAGTGTTTAATTTTTCATGCGATTTCATTAATTTTCTGGTATTCAATAATCAAAACTAATCACTAGTGATGCTGACAAGCCAAGGCCGTGATGGTTTTGCATTGATGAAATGGTAATATAAACGTAATGCCCCGCATATCATATTGCTTTAGCTAAAACTAAAGTCTCAAAGCTCACGCACTAGATGTTAGCAGGGATTGTCAATGATGGAGCAGCTTTGGTCATTATTAGTTTAGTTTAGTTTAGTTTTCTGGGTTTTTTTATAGTCTTTTTAATGATGAGCACCTAGGGCTTATCTAATAAGGTTTCTGTGAAAAGTGATTTAAGAGTAGATTGTTTTCCTAGGTTAAAAAGGCCCTGAAGGGGATTCCCTGGGTGGCTCAGTGGTTTAGTGCCTGCCTTTGGCCCAGAGTGTGATCTTGGAGTCTCAGGATCGAGTCCCACATTGGGCTCCCTGCATGGAGCCTGCTTCTCCTTCTGCCTGTGTCTCTGCCTCTCTCTTGCTCTCTCTGTGTCTCTCATGAATAAATAAATAAAATCTTTAAAAAAAAAATTAAAAGGCCCTGAATTCTTTCACTGATACTTCACTTTCTCTGCACTGCCTCATTTCACTAATAATACAATGTGAGAGTTTTCTCTGTTCCCAGATACTTTTATAATAGAAGAAAAGTTTGCAGCAGTAAATGGCCAGTGCTTTCCTGTTTTAAATTTATTTCAAGCTTGTCTAGCTTTCTTACTGATTTACTATCATCAGCATCAGGTCTCTGCAACCCAATTTATTCTGTATTGTTAGCTGCAGGCTCCACGGTGGGTGCAGTAGGTGAATCAGTTGCTTGGAGTCCTGCACAACTAGTTTACTTTTATGTAGATAACAATAAAAAAAGGGGATTCTGTATATCTTATCTTTCCTTTCCACTTAGAAAACCACCTCAGTTATTAAAATGTAAACACAGCAAACTCTATTACAAATGCTATTAGATTTGGCTGAACCCAAGACCATAATTCTTGAAGAACGTGTATCCCTGAGCTGTGAAGAAGCCCTCAAACCCAGGAAGGCTTTTTATAATCTGATTAGAGCTTCTCCCCCTGTCTCAGCACATCTATCAAGAAGACTCGGTCCACCCCTAGTTCGTTTCCCAGAGTTAGGAGTCTTCCATGTTCTGTCTCCCTTTCTGATATTTCCTACCCTGGACTGGGTGGCAGGCACTGAAGGGGGCACTTGACGGGATGAGCACTGGGGGTTATTCTGTGTGTTGGCAAATTGAACACCAATAAAAAATAAATTTATTATTAAAAAATAAAAATAAAAATTATCCGACTAAAGTGTTTTTGGAGATTGCAGTAACTGGATTACAATTTATGAGCTACATTTCTCATAAATACGTGAGAGCACCTTGTAAGGTATGCCCGTGTCTTTTTTGTTTTTTTTCCTGTGTAGCAAGCCCAAAACGTTCAACCCAGTTCTAGATTAGGTTAGTGGGTACATGCTTATCCACCTGGTTGTATCTTAGGAGAAACCAGATTGCTGTGGAACCATCAGATAACACACACTTCTAAAAAGAAATGGAATGTATTTTTATTGGCACAGCCAAGATGAAGCATGTCTAGAAATCTGTTTTACAAATAAACTTGCACATAAATTGTCAAAAAAAAAAGGGGGGGGGGGGAGGCTTGGCCCAAACAGCCTTACTTGGAAACTTCTAGTGGCATGTTGAGGGAAGCAACCTGAGCACCTGCTGTGACCCTTCTGGGGGCAACAGAAAGAGCAGCCTGGCTTTACCCTGCTGAGTGGAACCGGTGCGGTGGCTCAGTGGACACCTTCCCCTCCCACTTGAGCTTGAGCTCCTCGGAGAGATCGCTCCTGCCGATCCTGCGCAGGTGACGGGCCAGAAGGCGCACTTTATCGGTGGAACTGGGGAGTGAGTTTTTCCAGAAGCACAGAAGCTCGTGGATCTGTTCCGTGGGCTCCGCAGGGTTCTTCAGCCTGATGAGCTCGATGGTGCTGCGGCGCAGGGGGAGGGATGAGGACAGGCGCCTGGCACTTTCCTGGGAGAGCTCCTGGGCCAGCCAGCGCAGCAGCTGGTCCTGCAGGGCTTCTGTGGGGCACACGGGGACGGACAGGGTTAGGACTTTGGGGGGAGAGGGGGGCCTGTGCTGATCTGACCCTCTGCACCTGCTCGCAGGAAATCCAAGGCCTCTCTGGCTTGGCCTCTGAACCTTGGGAAGATTTGGACACCCACCCCCACCCAGGGGACAGTGGGAAACCTTGGGATCCCTGCCATGTCTGGGGGCTTCCCCCTGAGGGATCCCTTATTGCCAAGGACTAGAAATGCCCCTCGGGTTTTAACTCCCCTGAGATCCAGGAGGGCTTGTTAAAAAGGATTTTAGGCCCTGCCCCAGATAGTCTAATTAAGTAAAAAGAGGGTAGGGACCAAACTGGGCATTTTTAACAAGCTGATGCTGACACTGGAGTCCCCAGCCATACGTTGAGCAGCATTATGTTCAAGGATACTTCTAGATTCAAGACTATTTCTCGTAATCAGTACTAACCTGATACAGAGTATGCCAGCAGCTATGCAATCCTCCCCCAGCCAGCCCCAACTATACACACACAAGCTCACCAAGATCCAATCCAAAGAGCAGTTCTGTGGAAGGTCCTTTACACCATTTCCCCTGGTTTAGAACCACAGACATCTTCTTTAAATATATTCTGTATTTCGTCATACCCCTTCCCTTATCCTGTGACTCATGTCAACCACCTAAACCCATGATTCTATTTTTCTGTTGTTTGGTTGCTTTTTTTTTTTTTTTTCATTGTGTCACTCCGGGCCATGACTCCTATTAAAGCCCCTGAGCCCTCTGTGCCCCTGCTTCTGTGCCCCCAGCCTGCACCACTCTCCGGCTAACTCTTGCCTTGGTCTGATGTGAGGCAAGAATCCTGCATCTGCCACCTTGAACTCCACGATTCCTTCCACCTACCTATTCACAGAAATTGCACATAAATTTAAATTATGAATCATGCCCCTCTTCTGAGAAGGCTACTCAGAAAATGGGAGTCAGCACATCCTCGCTCTCCATTCTTACTTTCAAATCAACATTCTGCTTCCATGGTGCAATACGCTCATGTAGTACGGGTGGGCCTTCCTCTCTCCATCCCCATCATCTACCTCCAGCCATTGGCTGCCAGCATCGTCAGTAACCCTGCTGATAATCAGTCACACCTCTGACCACATGGTTCCTTAATCTTGTCAACATCAGTGACCTGTACTGTGATTCTACCTAAGAAACTGACTTTCATGGCCAGTCCTCATGTTTCATCCCCCTCCAAGGCATCAGCTCTTCAATATCACTGGTGACCACTACTTCCTAAACTTCCACAGCTCTGTTCCGTTGCTCCTGCTTAATACACTTCTTGCCTCTGTCACTGATACAATGAGTCCTTTGATGCCCGACACTGGTCTCTACCGGTCTCACATACCTCCATACTATTAGAAGCACATGCTGCTCCTCATGATCAGCTATGTACGTCAGCAATGGCCTTGCATCCACCTTAGAATCTGTGATCCTTTGTAGCCTTCATCATTCACAATTTATCAATTGCCAATCCTGCTGTACTCGCCCTACACCCAACCGCTGAGATGTCCAGGGTTATAAAACTATGCTGCATGTCATCCACTAACTCTGGGCTCTGAACACCATTCAAGCCTTTATACCAGTTAATAAACCAGTAAAAATATTTTTTCCTGAATGCAATTTAAACTATTCCCAGCAATGACCTAAAACTTTTCTAGCCTCCTTAAGCCCCAATCTCACTCACCTTCTGTTTCACTCAGCCGATGTGTTTCTCCTAATTTTCCCAAAGCCATTTGACCTGAATTCCCATAAACCTCCTTTTCAAAAAAAAAAAAAAAAAAAAAAAACCTCCTTTTCATTAAAAATCACTTTCTTGGGCACCTGAGTGGCTCAGTGGTTAACCATCTGCCTTCGGCTCAGGGTGTGATCCCAGGGTCCTGGGATCGACTCCTGCATCAGGATCCCCACAGGGAGCCTGCTTCTTCCTCTGCCTCTCTCTGTGTGTTTCTCATGAATAAATAAAATCTTTAAAAAAATAAAAATCAGGGATCCCTGGGTGGCGCAGCGGCTTGGCGCCTGCCTTTGGCCCAGGGCGCGATCCTGGAGACCCGGAATCAAATCCCACGTCGGGCTCCCGGTGCATGGGGCCTGCTTCTCCCTCTGCCTATGTCTCTGCCTCTCTCTCTCTCTCTGTGTGACTATCATAAATAAATAAAAATTAAAAAAAAAACTATTCATAAAAATAAAAATCACCTTCTTACACAATCTCATTCTTCCATGTTTGCCAGATTCCATTCCCCACAGTGTTTCCCATCAAGTCATTTCCCTTCACACTTGTTCCTTTCATCTCCTCCTCACCACACATGCTTCCCATGCTTCACGTCTCCTCTTTAACTTGCTTCTGCTACTGTTTCAAGCAACCAGGCTTTCTCTTCTTCCTTTTAACCATAAAATACTTTTATGCCTAATGTAAACATGATGTCACAAGTTCATCACTCTGGTTCATTCCTCAAGCCCTTGTTTTAGGGCTTATATGCTGTCTGTTAACATTCTGTGCAATCCTCTTTCTGATCTTCCTAGCATCCTCTTAATTATGACTCAGAGCAAACAATTCTCAGTCTGCATCTTCTCTGATTTCCAGAGAAAAAAAGCATTTTACTCCTTCCACCCTGGTTCTTCTCTTCCCTCTCTCTCCCCTTCGTTAGCTTTCTTCCTCTTGATTCTGCTGAATTACTTCTTCCTTTTTCAGGCCCCTTCTTTTCCTGCCCTCTCCTCCAATGAACTCATCAACTTTTACTCTCCTAACCATCTCTTTTATTCAAAACATTCCAGCTCTGCTTAATCTTCATCTTTGGCTTTGTCTCCCTAATTCCTGGTACAGCGTTTGCAATATTCACCTCCTGATTATCTTTTCTAGTATACATCACAGCCAACAGGAGCTACCTCATACTAAAGTCAAAATCAACTTTGGCCTTTTTCCACCTACTCCTAATCCTTCCTTCACTCTGTGGGCTTCCTAGAGAATGTGACCACTCGGTGGAGTAAGCTGAAACATGTAACATTATTCAAATTTCTCATTGCTTATTTCCTATCCTCTGCACCCATGTCTCAACTCTAAACATACCTCAGATACTTCCTCTACTTGCCAGCCTTACTGACAATCTCAGTCATGCTCCCCCTCTCTTCTCTGGAGTATTGCAGGAACCAGGAGTCTAACTTATATCCCCGCTACCAGTTTTTATCCACTTTAGTCCTCCACACAACTAATAGTTTTCGTAGTCTTATCCGTTTTACCCATTCCATGCTAATAAGTGTCATGTAGGCTCCTCCTATTGTTTGAACTTTCTACCTTGGCATTTAAAACTTCTCATAGTTTTATCCTGTTCTAACCTCATCTACCACCATCCTTCCTGCAGCAGCTTGGTTTTGAGAGACCACACGCCGTCACAACCCAGGACTTCCTAGTACACACAGGAAAGATCATTATACTCTTGTGCTCTCTGGTGGTTGTTAACAATGGCAGAGAGAATACTTTTCTTTAGACATCAAATTCTTCAAAAGTTAACACCACTATTAAACTCACCAGGCTTTCATCTACTACTACTGTTTTTTTTTTTTTTTTCTTTTTTAATTTGTTTTGTTGGGTTTTCTTGGTTTCGGCTTTCGTATTTTTAATTTGGTTTTTCTACATCAACTGCTCTTTCTTTGAAAATGGTTTTTATTGCCTCTGAGATAGTGTATAACACTAAGGTGTACGCCTATCCTCACTTTTAATGTAATTCAGTAAAGCCTGCACATTTTCTGAACAATCTGTAAAGGTAATCCCTGAATGAAATGCTATGCCATCAGTGGTGGGTCTGACACATTAATCAAAATAGACTCATTGATATACTTTGAAGACCAAGATCAAATTGAAGACCCGTAAATTATTTAGTGACCTATAACATTATAAAGTGGATTGTTTCAAAGGCTAAAACAGAATAAAAATGTCAAATTCTACCCTGAAGTCTTCATCACTGTTATGTAATTGAATTATGTATAACCACAATCAACTATTAGATATTTCTTTTTTCTAGTTTCATACTAACATATCTCTATTTAAAATCCATTGGCCTCAAATGTAGAGTTAAAGTGGCCACACTTTGATTCACAATTTAATTGTCAACATTTCAGAACAAACTGTAGTTTTTTATTTACCAAACTAAGCAGTTACTAGTTATCTTAGTAAAATAATACGTAGCAGGGTTCATATTTCTTGTAGATTTTAGCAATTTTAATTCCACCCATATTTAAGAATGTTTTGGTTTATACGTGCATGACTTTCAAAGGAAAGTTGATTTATTAAGCTGATAAATATAATGACTATCTAATTGCAAAGTCACTTTCTCTATCCTTTTTTATACAATGATTCACATACATATAAAATACAAGAGGAAAAATAGTGCCGCTGTAAGGCAGACAGAGCAAATATTTCTTACCTACAGGATCGGTAGAAATTCTTTTGGTACTCTGTGGACGGTTGATTAATTTTTTATGCTATTGGAGCAAAAGGACACAGAATAAGCAGAAGAAATCATTAATTTGTGAGCAATCTACAAATAAAAATCCATTTGAACCTCACCCCTATTTAAAAGAAGTACTGAATTGCACACCTTGCAAAAGTAGATTGTGTATTTGTGCATGCATGCTCAGCAATTTCTTTGATAAGGTAAAATATATTAACCCAAATCTTTCAGCAAATTTAGATTTAAGACTACACATTGAAATATTAGTATGGCAGTCATGTTAACTTTGAATATGTTCCAACAAAATTTAAAACTGTTAAAACCAACAAACATAGGTCAAGCTAACCTCTATGCAACAAATGCAACATTTTGTAAAAGCCCTGTTGGGGAAGGCACCTCTCTGCCCCAGCACTCAGCATGAGGCCTGAGTTCTCTAACAATAATTTTTGTGAATGAGTGAATGAATCAATGTGCATACATGATGCCAAAAATAATCATATTTTTGAGCAGATAAAACCAATATTTTATCATTAATCTTCAAATATATAATCATTACTTTTCTCCACTATCTGCAGAACAATTTGTCCTCAGTTAATATGGGATCATGGAAACAGCAAGGAGATAAAGTAGCAACATCTGGGTTTGGAAAACTGTTAAGTGCTCTAGACAATGTATTTACCTTGCTGGTCTCAGCTCTGAAATGTGATTTATTTAAAAAAAAAATCTCAAAATCCTGCATACAGATGTTCACAGAAGCTTTGTTTGTAACAGCCCCAAACTGGAAACAATTAAAATTTCCTGCAGTAGTAAATGGTTAAACAAATTATGGGACATCCACACTATAGGGTGCTATTCAGTTAAAAAAAGGACAGATCCTTGATACGAGCAACAATTTTGGACCTCAGCCTGATGGCTGAGTGAAAAACTCCAGTCTTAAAAGGTCGCATATTCTATGATTCCATCTATATTACATTCTTGAAATTACAAAATTATAAAGATACAGAATAGATTAGAAATTGCCAGGAGTTACAGATGGTGGGAGATGACCATAAAGGAGTAACACAAGGGAGATCTTTGTGATGTTAAAATTGTTCTGTAACTTGAATGCAGTGGTTGCACAATCTACAGGTATGAATAAATGGCCTAGAACTGTATACACACGTTGTATCAATGTCAACTTCTTGGTTTTGATATTGCCCGTGTAGTTATTATGTAAAATGTAACCACTGAGAAGAATGGGGTAAAGAATACTCCAGACCTCTCTGTAGTCTATTTTCCAACTTCCTATGAATTCATAATCATTTCAATAAAACCCCCTTTTTTTTTTCAGAGAGCAAGTTTAAATACCTTTTAATTATCTGGAAAATTTTGGGAAATACAGATAATACTGAAGGAAAAAATACCTTCTACAAATAATTCCCCAAGTTTCATGTAAGGTTTTAGAAGGTTGTCTATAAAACCTGATATAGATTTATGTATATATACACATGCACTCATGACAGAAAATACTACAGTAGTAATTTATGATGGAAACACATTTTGCATACATTCACCCTAAAGAATATTTCAGTGATCCTACATAAGGTACTGATATGAATAATAAAGTTGTTGAAAATCTAGTATTTCTCATTAATACTGTCCAAATGGTCAAAATAATATACATATAAAGACATATGAACCAATATATTGACAGCCATACAAGATTTCAGAAAATGAAGACTGGTAGTCAATGGTAATTTTTTAAAGATTTTATTTATTTATTTGAGAGAGAGAGAGAGAGAGAGAGAAGCAGACTGCCCACAGAGCAAGGAGCCTGACATGGGGCTCAATCCAGGACCCCGAGATGATGACCTGAGCCAAAGGCAGCAGCTTAACCAACTGAGACACCCAGGTGTCCCTCAAAGTTAATTTTTAATGACCATGTATTCGTATAACATTTAGTGGCACCAATATTAATTGTGAAAATGTCACTAGCTATAAACACCTCACCCCTGTAAGAATGCTCTCAAAGACTCTACCACCATTTAAGATAAAAGGTGAAAATTTTCTTAAATTTGAATATTGTCTGCTCTAAACTACTGAATGGCCAAGTGCCTGATGAAAGGCAATTCTTACATATGTTTCAACACTTTTCAAAATAATTTTTAAAAAATGCTTACTTTGAAGCAATAATACAAGGATAATCCAAGTGTGAACTGCTGGTTCAAAGGGTGATTTCAATATAAGTGGCTGAATCTGAAAGTCATACTTTGTAGGTATTCGTGTCACAGACATCACATAAACATGTATATAAAATTTCCATTAAGAAGTTTTAATGGAAGCGGGACACTTGGGTAGCTCAGTGGTTGAGCATCTGTCTTCGGCTCAGGGGTGATTCCTGGGTCTTGGGATCGAGTCCCACATTGGGCTTCCTGCAGGGAGCCTGCTTCTCCCTCTGCCTGTGTCTCTGCCTCTCTCAGAGGCACACTCTCTGTGTGTCTCTCATGAATAAATAAATAAAATATTTTTTAAAAAAAGTTTTGATGGAAGAAAATTAGGAAATAACATAGAACAACAAAAGTTCAAGCATATTAATACTGTGAAACTGCAAACTGCACATAATCTTTGAAACATCAACTACTTGCTTAAACCTTCCAAAAGAGAGAGAGAGAGATCAATTTAAGCAGTAAAGCAGATTCTATATTTCCCATCAAAGGGCATATGGCCTGAATTTCATCTGAGACAAGAGACACTGTGTTTTTTCTTTGTATAAATAATTGTCCCCCTTGGTCATTCTTTCTTCAGAAAAAGTCTCATAGCATCTTGGTGTACCAAGAATGATTCTAGTGTTTAAATTATGTATTTTTTCACATCCATGAAAATTCCAGCCTATCCTTCTTCCGGCATCCAACCGTAGAAGCAGTAGGTCGTAGCAGCACAAAACTCTCGGACTCTTTAGACTTGAATGCACTATGCTGGTCTCCTACTCTGCCTCTTTGTCAGGGACTTTCAGTGCCCCTTCCCTTCCTTTTTCTTCCCTTTCCCTTGTTTTTTTTTTTTTTTTTTTTTTTTTTTTGTTGTTGTTTTTGTTTTTGTTTCTTTCTTGTTTGTTTTTTGTTTTTTGCATGACTTTTGTCTGTGCACTATTTTTGCCTTGCACCCCACCTTTCAAATCTCACTAGTGCTCAGGCTCAGCTCCAGGCAGAACAGGGAAGCCTCTGCACGTCCTGTGTCATGTGCCCTCTCACAGACTCCCAGGATCGACATGTGGCTCCCTGGATGCCTTCCTGATTGGTACAGACTCTATTTTTTTTTCCCTAATTTCCTTTCCTCCTTGTTGTAAGCCAAAGGTATCATTCTGTTACATCTTCTCAGCTTCTACCGTTTGGCAAAGGAGGATGGACTATTCTTCTAATGCTACCTGCTTTTATCTTAATACTATGTATTTTATTCTGCTAAATATAACTTCTTAAATGCCATGTTGTTCAGCATGCCGTATCCAGGGAGATTGTTGGCAAAAATCTAACCCGGGCTACCAAGCTCTCCATAATACACACCTACCTTGTAAAAGAGTATAGTGGGGTGTAAATAGCAGTTTTCCCTTCACTATTAGCCTCTCAAAGGCATCCGTATAAAATTGTAAGTAATTCTGATATAGACAGATGTGTCTTATTTATACTGCTAAGTGCAGTGCAGGCTTCATTAATTTAAAAACAGCTAAAAAGCAATGGAACCGAAGAAAGTCATTCGCACCTGAAATGGGTATTTTTGTCTTCAACTTTACAGGCCATTGTTAAGACTCCATTAATTACTGACTACTCGTTCCATGTTGCCTAAATACAACCCTTTTACTGAATTCTTAAAAGCAAGCAAACCATTTTTTAGTCGAGTTCATATATGTGCCATTCTTGATCTTTTTTGTGGATCAAACTTGTTGAGCACATTTATTATTTTACCTAATATTATTTCCTGTGGCAACTTCACAAGTTTCCCTTCGTTGTGCTTTTCACCACTCCAAGAACCTTCTATGATCAGCCTTGGTTCTATTTGTTAGACTGGAATGTCTTTGAGAACCAATAAGGTATCTTGTCCCCATATGAATTCCTCATAGCATTGGAAATGGTATTGTATGCTTGAGTAGTATAAACCATTTATGGGATGATATCTTCTCTCGATTTGAACGATCTGCTCCTACAAAACCTACCATATTTTTAAGGCACCAAATTCCACCTCCTTCATCAACTACTCTAGTCCCTGGTTTCGTATTTGGTATTTTTTGTACTATCACTCAATTTATCATAATAAATTTATCATAATAAAATTTAACATAATATTATCTTGTGTTGTTAATGCCATTCATATATGCCTGTTTTCTCTTGCCAATTAGGCTTTCAGTACTTTATTGTATCCTTTTATTTTTTCAAGCAAATGAATAGTTTTATTAACATGGCAACTTTTTCCACCCTCATCATACCATTTTGACTCCAAATCTTATCAGTTCTGCAACATAAATGAACTTAAGGCTGGACTGCTTATGGAACCTTGAAGAAACCTGTTCTCTGTCCAGTGTAGGATCCAATGTAAAGAGTCCTCACTTTTCTTCCTCAGACCCTTGAGAGCCTTTGTAAATATCTCTTTCATTTTTTGAAGAAATGAAATGCATCAGAGTATTCCGTCAACTTGTATAGAATACTAAGATCTTGTTTTCTGTTCTAGGTTCCATGTCTATTAGAGCTGAGGTAAGCTGTGCGAACAAGCTGACCTAACAGTTATGTCAGTGTGTCACATGAAATTTAAATGTTGAACAAAACACACCTCACCTTCTTTGGTCTCACATAAA
Organism: Canis lupus baileyi; assembly: GCF_048164855.1. NCBI lineage: Eukaryota > Metazoa > Chordata > Mammalia > Carnivora > Canidae > Canis > Canis lupus. Next base: position 77,082,119 of record NC_132839.1, read on the forward strand.
AATTAAAGTTTCAAAATACAGGCAATACCATCCTCTGCCTCTTCTTCTGATTCATCAGTCCTAGCCATAGCAACCCCATCCACATCCCCAACTGAAGTCTGGTCTCCTGTGCAGCTTCTTTAGCACTTGCTGAATGAAGTTGTCTTCTGCAGTAATGTAGCTCCTGCAGCACCTCCAGAGCTGGAGAAATTCAATTCTAAGCCTCATGTGTCGCATGAAGACCCAAAGTTCCAGGCAGCTGTCTAGTGATATAAGAAAGAGCAAAGCACCTCAACATTTAGGAAAACCAAAGCCCAGGAACAAATACAACTCTCGTAAGAGTTTACAACATAGGCCTTAATTCTCTTATATGAGAGCATTTAAAAAAAAAAGTTACTTCCCCACACAAAACATTTAACAATCCAAATTCATATTGAAGTCATCAACCACAGACCAACCATAACAGACACATGGTATAAGTGACGACAGCATGTAAAGAGAGAGGGAAAAAGAGAGAGAGAGAGAGAGGAAAAAAAAAAAAAAAAAAGAATCACGCGTTTCAACTTCTCCATGGTGTCAATCTCCATCAGTTGACCAGAAGCCACTGGCCATAAACTGCTGATCCTCCGAGATGATTTATTTGCTTTTCTGTATCTCCCAGACTAGTTCATCAATACCTCACTGCCGTCTTTGGAATCTCTTTGGCCTTCTCTTTGGCCTTCTTTGCCTTGTTTGGTCACTCCTCAACTCTATCATTTGGATTCTAAAGATGATCCAGAGTGCTCTCCTCTGAGGCCTTCACATGGGTTTTTATTTGGATGAGCAGACTGTCCACTTTCCACAGCTTGCTTCTATTCTGCATATAAATTCTCCTCTGCACTTGAGTGCAAGATGTAACGTCCTCCTGCATCTTCCTGATAACTGGAAGCAGGAATTGCTTGAAATCTTCCTTAGACGCCAGTGCTTCCACTTTCTCCAATTCTGACTGTTTGGTGATGACCAGGGGCTGCATTTTTCCTGCTACTCTAGAATTGCAGTATCAATGTGAGCAGAGAAGCAGCAACAAAATGGAGACCCAGCTGTCAACCAAAGCTCTGCATGTGGAGGCCCCTTTCATAACATGACTGTGCCTCTGTTTAAATAAATTTTTAGGTCCATGATGGAGGTCTTATCCCCAGGGTACAATATCAGAAAACCAAAACTTAGATAATTCTTGTGTTCATGTAAATGCTCTGCTTGGCCAGAAATGGTAATATATCTAGCTAGTCAATCCCCAAAGCCCAAGCTAACTCTGGGCCTCTCCCCTCAAACAGGATTTACTCTGTGGCCCCAGCCAATAAGAGATTTTCCATTTGTCTCTTCCTTGTTCTTTAGTTGTCCTACAAAAGCTTCTTGCCTTCCACCTCATTTTATTGTTCTCTGACACTGTCTACTTCATGGAGTATTAAATAAAGTTTGTATCAACTCAACTGTCTTCTTTAATCATCTTTAACACCTCTTTGTGGACACACTGATCATAGAAACTATTATATCCTTTTCTATATCTTCTTCTATTTCAGTACTTCTATTTACTATGTGGTTGCCACACAATACCCTCAATAAATACATCATAGCCACGAGGACCCTCCATGGACAGTCATGAGGATTATTATCATCATAAATTTTAAGCCTGCTATTTTAGCAGGGACCAGGGCTGCTTAGCAATATTTTTATGTATCCCTGAAGAGTCTCCCACCATTCCCTACAGAGGATATTTCAGACTTTTACTACTCTTAGTGAGACCTCTACTCTGTCCCAAACTGCTACTCTCACAGCAGTTTTATCTTCTATTCACTGAGAAAATAAAGCAGCAGTTCTCAAACCTTAATGTTCATGAAAGTTAATCTAAAGAAAAAGGCAAAATAAGCTCACAGCTCAACTCAATTAATGTCAGATAAAGCATATTTATAGCAAGCCTACTGGATGACTCTGATACTGAAGCATGGTGGCTGCGCTTAGAAAAACACTACCAAGTAGAACCTGTATCAGTTCTCTACTTGTACCCCAAATGTATCCTACAGAATACACAGAAGAATGGAAGAAGTATCTTTTTCCAAAAAAATGCTGAAGATCTCTAATACAAGGACCAAAGTGAAATTCTGCTTGTTTCTTCCATACCTAATACTATGGGGATATAGTATTAATAATTTCTAATTCCTAAATTATCTGACAGGTGTCACACAGATGACTGAGGTCTGGTGCCCACCTCCTCCTCCAGAAACTCTAGCTTCTGGCACAGTCCTCTCCCAGTGTTTCAGGCGATCTCATAGGCTTTATTCTCTTGGCAGCCACACTGTTCCACTAGATACCCCTCAATGTTCAGCCAGGTAACGCAACCACCCATGCTTCTTTTGTGGGCACAACAGTTTCCCTTGCTGGCTCTACCTTGTGCACTACCGTATAGTGTGCCATGATGGTGTCTACCCAAACTACACTTTTGCTCCAGAGGTGTCACATAGGCACAATTGTTGCACACCAGTGGTTAGCATAGGTTTGTTCTCCTGCTGCCCTGCCATTGTTCTCCCAGAACCTGACTTGCTCCATATGGAGCTCATAGTTTATCGTAGGTTTTTCCTACACAAAGCAATTCTCCACTAGTGGCCACCCTAAACCCTCTTGGTGTGTATGCCATGTAGTAAAACATGATAGAATGAAGAAAGTAGCTCCCTACCCATCGTGTGACATAACAGTAGCGTAATGTTGATAGTGCCCTGTTGTGTCACAAAGTTTAATGAAAGAGGTCTTCTGTGTTTTTAATTAAAAGCTTTCTATTTAGGACACAATCATGTACCCAAGGGCCTGAGAAATAGATATCACTAATAACTATAGCACTCTATTCTGACAGCTTCAGATGCTTTAAATATATATTAAGACGTATTAATATGCTATGTATTTAGCATAGAATATTTAACATACATATGTATTTAATAAAGTATATTTATATACTTAATATACAGCTGATCCTTGAACAATACAGGTTTGAACTGTATGGATCCATTTATACATGGATTTTTTCCGATAAATACAATAGAGCATAGTAAATTTATTTTATTTTCCTACTGATTTTCTTAATAACATTTGCCTTTCTCTAGCTCCCTTTATTGTGAGAGTACAATATATGATTCACATACAAATTATGTGTTAACCAACTGTTTATGTTATGAGTAAGGCATCTGGTCAATAGTACGGTGTTAGTAGTTAAGTTTTGAGGGAGTCAAAAGTTACATGTGGATTCTCATCTGTGCAGGGGCCGGCACCCCTAATCCCCATGTCGTTCAAGAGTTGTATGTAGATATGTATGTGTGCTTTTAGGCAAATCTACCTGAACCCTGCAAATGGAACTCTATCAGGTCATATCACATTTACTCAGTTATTTCAGATCCAGGGAACACAGGTTAATTTCTTACCTAGAAAGTACCTCAACTTTCATATAAATAATCTCCTAGGCTGGTAAACTCTTAAGCCCTATTTATCAGGCAACTCTGAAACTCTCAGAACTGAGCCTACTTCAGAGTTATTTGCAAATTCTTTTTCTTCTTGGTTATCTAATCTATCTTTGCCAAAAATACTGTGAGGAAAATGAAGGCGCTCTTACTGTTTTCCTCTCAGATCAGTGAGGATAGAAAGGCTCACGAGTGGTTGAGGTGTCATGACTGGGACCTCAGAGAGAGTGAGTGAACTCTACTGTGATTAACCTTAAAGCTAATGCTTTCTTTCCCAAATACAAGGCTGCTTGAGCATTCAGGCTCTGGGGTAAGTCTGAACTTACAGCCCACTCTGTCAATTGTTGGTTCCTGGGAATCAATACATGCCTCAGTTTCCTAAACCTTTAATTCACTATCACTATCTTATCTACTTCTTAGGTTTGTAGTGAGCTTTAAGTGAAATAAAATAATGTACTTTGGTTGAAGTAAAATGGAAGAGCTCAGTTGAGTGCTTGCATATCGTGGGTACTCAACAAAAGTCACTTGTTTTTGTCACACCTGTCTTAGAGAGCTAGAGTCTCATTTTGTATGCAGAGAGGCTTTATACACTTGCCATATTCTAATACATGGGCGATTGTCCAAAGATCCATTTGTAACTAAAGCTAATCCTGTAAGTATAGCTGTATGTAGTATAGCAAGATGTAACCTGAGTGTTACCATTATATAAAAATGCTGGAGGGCAGCCCGGGTGGCTCAGTGGTTTAGCTCCACCTTTGGCCCAGGTTGTGATCTGGAGACCTGGGATCAAGTCGCACGTCGGGCTCCCTGCATGGAGCCTGCTTCTCTCTCTGCCTGTGTCTCTGCTTCTCTCTCTCTCTCTCTCTCTCTCTCTCTCTCTCTCTCTCTCTCCCTGTGTCTCTCATGAATAAATAAAATATTTTTAAAAATTAAAAAAAAAAAAAACTCTGGAGACCCTCCCTTTCCCTGTGGTCTCACAGCCAACCTGGGCTCAGCCACTGCTGACCATCTGGTCTCTGATAGGGCTTAGAAAGAAACATAATGTTTCCACCTTGGCCAGGATTCACCCTCATTATATTGTGCTTTCAGGATGCTTAGGACAGTGCTGGTGTTGACCAAGTTAACCTCACCCTGGAAACACGCACATGAGAACAAGAATGAGGAATAACATGATGCAAACAACTGCCATGATGGTTGCCTTTAGGGCTGATTTGTTTGATAACATAAGTCATCACTGTTCACCCGTCTTCCAGCTTAGGACAAACTTGCATTGAATGACGGAGTTCAGCAAGAATGATGGGATGAAATTCCTACAGAGATCACCAAAATAATACACAAAATTTAGTATAAAAGTAAGAATTTTTTTAAAGAAGGAAGGGAAAATCAGACCAACTACAAATCCTTGTCACTATTTCACATATATTTTGAAGTGATGAGTGGAAACAATAACATAATAGGATGGTATCTTTGAATCCTATAGGAATTTTCTATTTGGGGGTGCCTGGGTGGCTCAGTTGGCTGAGTGTCTGACTCTTGGTTTCAGCTCAGGTCATGATCTCAGGTTCGTGAGATAGAGCCCTGCAACAGGCTCTGTGCTCAGCACAGTCTGCTTGTGTCTCTCCCCCTGCTCCTCCCCATTTCCTCTCCCTCTCTCTCTTTCTCAAATAAATAAATAAAATCTTTTTTTTTTAAAGAAGGAATTTTTCTATTTTAAATTGTAACAGGTGCTAATTCTAAGAGCACCAACAATAATACTATTACTATGAGCAGATATAGAAATAACAAGTAGTAGATGTTTCCTCTTTAATTTCTACCTGACTGCTAGTTAAGGGGGTCTCTACTAAAGAACCAGTTTTTATGTAAAGTAACATGAAAACTTTCTGACACTTGAAGCACCATCTAACATGGATACCACCCGGCATTGCAGATCAATATCAGTAAAATATAACAAGCAAAAATGCCATGCTGATGTTACTTTCTTTATCTACCCTGTGGCACTTTTGCATGAAGAGGTTTTCACTGGTTAATTATTATAATATTTTGTGGCAACAACTCCTCCATCCAGTTTTAATTCTCACACTCTTCCTATCTCCACACACCTACTGCAAATGTCTCTGGTCAATAGACCATTTATTTTGTAGTTAGAAGATACCAAGTGAAAGTGTATGAATAATAATAGATCAAAGAAGTGTATATAATTAGAATGTTTCTGTGTATCTTTAGCATGGATTTTACCAGAAGCCTTTAAGATACCATAATTAAATACTGGTTTTCACTCCTTATTCTTATTGTTTTTAGCCTACATAGAGGTCTCTGCAACTAAGTAATTACTGCCATTTGCTTAACTTGAGTTCATTTATTGCATCATAATAGTAGATTGTATATTCTCCATCTTTCTAATATACAACTTTTATAGAATTCTTAATGGCTTTGCATTGTAAATAAGTTAGATAAAATATTGATCAAAGGAGTAATCTGGTACCAAGGATTAATGTTAGCAGAAAACTTTGTGCTGCAGTTACGAGTACAGCATGACTACAAATCAAATTTGAGCTAGTATCAACGTTGAGCAAGGAGGTACTGGTGTAAAGAATTGGACTAGACTTCTAGTATCCAATCAGGCATGTAAGAAGCTGGAAGCTGCCACTGTGTCTTAACAATTAAAAAAGCTGAACAACCTGAAAAATCAACAACTCTTTTTAGATCCATCAGACAAGTGAGGTCACAGGGCGAATCTCTGTTCCCAAATTGAAGAGACTGACAGACAAATACAGAGAATCACAATTTACCAGAGCAGAAACTCATGAGCAGAAGCTGCCTCCAGATCCAGTGCCAGGTAAATAAACTTGAACTGTAAATGATGAATTTGTGGAGGCTTAATGTGAACAAATCTAGGTTAAAAACTTCAGAGAGATCCAGCCAAGGGGGACTCACACACTTCTGTGAATTTTATCTCCATTAACCTCAACCGGGTTCTCATAGTGAAAGCTAAGAAAAATCCCCCCTACTTCCATCAGGAAAAGGGGGAAGAGAACCATTTTTAAGTATTTAAACAGAGAGTTCTGTTCCTCTTAACAAGGTCTGTCCTTAGTAGAAACTATATAACCAGAACCTAATCTGCTGGGATTTATTAAAGTCTAACTGATGAGAGTAGGGAGGGAATGCCCAGCTCCAGATCTCTCTAACTTTCTACACAGGGGAAGGGAAATACCCAACTCCAGCCCACTCTAACCATCTTGTTCCCCAGAATGGGGAGGCTAGGAGGGAGACCAAGGGACACATGTGAAGTCCCTGGTCCAGAGGGACAGGCTCACTTAACACTGAGACCTCATCATAGGACTACAGAACACCTCCCCTCACCCAAACCTCTCTACCATGTTACTTAAGGCCTATGTGCAGTAGTTCCTTTTACCCAATACATCGTGTTCAGTTATCAAGAAAAAAAATGACAAGATATAGTAAAAGGAAAAAAAAAACAATTTGAGGAAACAGAGCAAGCATCAGAACAAGACTCAGATATGGCAAGGATGTTAGAACTATTAGGCCAAAAATTTTTAGAAAACTGGGATTACTATGCTAAGGGCTCTAATGGAAAAAGTGGACAGCATGTAAGAGCAGATGGGCAAAGTAAGCAGAGAGGTGGAAATTTTGAGGAAGAACTAAAAAGGATTGCTAAAGATCAAAAACACTATGACCAAGAAGAATGCCTTTGATAGGCATAAGAGTAAATGGTCATGTCTGAGGAAGGAATTCCTGAGCTGAGAATCTCTTAATAGAAATCACAAAGTTAGGGCACAGTCGTTGGGTGGCTCAATGGTTGAGTGTTTGCCTTTGGCTTAGGTCCTGATCCCAGGGTCCTAGGATCAAGTTCTGCATCAAAAAGAGAATAACTCCCTCACCATGTGAATCCATTTTATTTAAAGCTAGTGTGTCCTGCTTTTCCCTCTGCCTGTGTCTCTGCCTCTGTGTGTGTGTCTTTCATGGATAAATAAATAAAATATTTTTTAAAAAATCACAAAGTTAAAAATGAAAGTGAAAAAAAGAGATAAAGAGAACATCCAAGAACTGTGGAAAAACACACAAACACAGACAAAAAAAAAAAAAAAAAGTATGTGTAATAGAACTTCCAGAAGGAGAAGAAATATATAAAGGAACTGAAGAAATATTTGAAATAATAATCAGCGAGAATTTCCACAAATGAATGTCAGGCATGAAACCACAGAATTAAAAAGAAGCTTAGAGAATACCAGACAGGACAAATGCCAAGAAGTGGGCTAAACACGGAATTATTATTTCATTCCAAACCCACCACAATAGTTGAAATAACTGTCATCCCCATTTTACAGCTGTAAATTCTCCAACATAACATGGTCTTGAAACCTAGGTTTGTCTAAAGCCCTAACTTAAACAGTGAATAGTATTGCCTCCAGATAATATCAGCTACTATTTTTTGTTATTTACCATGTACAGATAATTACTCTAACTCTTCAAAGTATATCATATAATGTCAGTATAGTCTACTGTATCTACAACCTTGTGAGATAGTTGTTATTATGTCTACTTTACAAATAAGGAAACTGAGGTTTAGAGGGGTAAAATAATTTGACCCAAAATACTTAAACTAACATTTGTAAGAATACAGATCCTTTATTTTTAACCTGTAAGTTAAGACTTGTATTTAAACTGAAGGTTGTAAGGCAAGATGTTCACTCAACCGTTCTAGTATTTCTTGAGTTCTGCTTACCATTTACATAGATCAGCTTTACTGCTCGGGATTGGGAGCCAGTATTAGGAGAAGGGAAAGAGCTCAGCTCCTATATTAATCTTGTGATCTTAAAGTATTCTCTTTGTGCCTTGTTTTCCTCGTTTACAGAATGGGCATGATACTAGTAACCTGTTTCGAAGTGCCATTGAAGGGAACATTGAGTTCTTTGTTAGAAAAATGTACTTATTTAAGTCATCTCTACACCCAAGGTGGGGCTCAAAATCACAATTCCGAGATCAAGAGGCATATGCTCTACCCACTGAGGCTGCCAGGCATCCCAGAAACACTGAGTTCTATCATGTAACTTGAAGCAGGGCATTACATGTATTAAGTGCTCAAAATAATAGCTGTCATGACTCAATATTTTTCTCCTTAAAATTATTTTTTTAACCCACACAAACACATTTTAGAAAGTAATTGATATTTCAGTCATAAGTGGGAAAACAATTTCACTTATATAACCACATGGAAACCTGAAAAATAAATACAAGTAAAACAATATTACTGAATTCTGTTGCCACCCAAGATTTCTGAGCCTAAGAATTGTTCTGTGCTTGTTAACAGGGGAGCTTTTGTGTTAGAGAGGTGAAAATATGCTAACACTAACCTGAGACCTGCTCAGAGGTACTCAGAAGGTCAGGGAAAGGATTAGAAAGAGAGTAACTCTCTCACCATGTGAATCTATTTTATTTAAAGCTGGCATGTTACCATCCTTTAAAAACAAAACAAAACAAAAGTTCTTGCAATTCCAAAATTTGGAAAAAGAGCAGTATAACTGAACATCCCCTTTTTTTGCTGGAAATCATACCTTTTACTATAAACATATATGGAAAGTATTTTTGTTCTTTTAAAACCATAGCGAATATTTTGAGGGAATCTGAATTATAAATCATCAACAAAAAGTAAGGAATGTGAACTCATAACCTAAGCCAGACAAAGCTGGAGCCTTCATCATGTGAAAGGAATAGCAATGATCTCTGCTCTGAAAATGAGGTGTTATGAACTGATGTCACCACGTGAATTAAAGAGAGGACCTTGTCAAGCTGTTCAGAAGTGACTGTGCATTTAACACCAAGATGATAAAGTCTGCTTCTGCCTCAGAAGCAGAAAAATTCCAAATAACAGAGGAAACCACCATCAGAGGTTATTCCAAAGCTTAGTTTCAACAAAAGGTCCAACCAGTCTGGCTTTGAAAGGCCTAGAATTGCCAAACACCCTGATGGGGCAAAGTATATTAGGAGCAACATGAATATGTAATAAAAGTGGCAGATGTGAAATAAGCAATGATCTGGCTTGCTCAAGGAATAAGGGGACATGGAACAGCAAAACAGGAATGACTTTGAGGTCTGATCCTTGTGCAGCCTCTGGCCCTGGGAGGGAGTACAAGTCCGGACAAGTCAGTGTACTCTCTTACTAAACTCCCTGAGACAGAGACTACAGATCCTACCTCCAAAGTCTGCTGTGAGGGTAGATGGAAATAAAGTCTGTAAAGGACATGACCTACACTGACAATTCAAGTAGTTGTGGAAGAGACACAAATGCAATGTGTGGACATTTTTTGAATCTTGTTTTTGAACAAATTGACTACAGAAATAGAAAATTGAGTTAGTAGATAAGTATAAAACATGGACTGGGTAGTAGATGCTATTAGGTAATAATTGCTAATATCATTAGCAATGGTATTGATTTTTTAAAGTCCTTACCCTCTTTGAAAACAGAGTTATTTACAAGTAAAGTGATAGGGTCACTGTGATTTGCTTTAGAAGACTCAAACAAAAAACCCAGTGGTATTAGATGAAACAAGAATGGCAGGGGCACTTGGGTGGCTCAGTAGGCTAAGTATTTGCCTCCACCTCAGGTTATGATCCCAGGGTCCTGGGATGGAGCCCTGCTCATTGGGGAGCCTGCTTCTCCTTCTCCCTCCACCCCCACCCCTATTCATGTTCACATTCTCTCTTCCTCTCAAATAAATAAATAAAATATATTTTTTTAAATGGCAGAAGAGGATGGGTCCATGTAAATTCATTACGTATTTTCTCTATCTTTGTGTGCCTTTGAAAATCCCCATCCCCTACAGAAAATTTTAAAATAAATAAGAGACACCAACATCAGTCAATACATATCCTTTTGTTTTCACTGTGAATATTATTGTCATCGCACAGTCAGTGGAGAACTTCCTGAAGGCTTAGGCAGAAATGCTTGGCCTACACAATAAAAGGAAGTGCTTCTACACAGAGAAATCTGAAGACCATCAGAAACCCACAGAGAAGGAAGATTAACGTAAGAGAGATGGGGGAGAAACAACAATAAAAACGAGGTTTAGAGCAAGAAGAGCTGACTGAGAGTGGTCTAGCTTGGAGATAAAGGTAGAAATTAATTTTTTTGGAAATGGAATCAGACTGCTGCCAATCCCAGAAGAAATCCCAAACCATATCTTGGTTTAAACTCGGGTCTTTCTTAGTCCTAAACCTGTGCACATTTTACTGCAGCCGAGCTTATGTTTTGTTTTTTTCATTATTCTTTTCAATTGCTTCTTAGAGAATAGCTCTTTTTAGGGCTTTATCTGATTATGGCTTTGTCAAGAGGAAGGGATCAAATATTTCCTAACCTTTGAAGAAGTCAATCACTAAGAAGACAGCTTTAGGACCCTGGTAACCAGATAGATGGATTCAAGAAATCCCCAACTGATCTAAGGAGCGAGGACAGATAAGAAGGAAAGGGTTTTCAGGGATGGCTGCAGATAGAAAGCGAGCAAGGTTCTGGATTACTCAGGAAATATATATAGGATAAACATGGAGTCACAAAGAAAAGCTGTCAAAGTCAGTCTGGAATAGATAAATATAAATTTGAAATTAATGTCTCCATTTTTTTTTAATCAAAGGGCAAAGCAGTACATATACCACAGTTGCAGTCAGGCTCAAATGATATAAAATATGCACAGCACTTCCAACAGGCCCAGCACACCAGCAAACACTGGGTAAGTTTAACAATTGCTAATATGCTTAAAGCTTGGTTCACTATTCCAAGCAATTCGGGCAAAAACAGATGCCTTTGATCCATAAATGCAGCTATGGGGGAGACACTATCGATTTTAAAAGCAGCTCAACAAATCAAAGGTACATCGTTCAAATTTATATAAAACGACCTCCTCTTTATTGTCAACTGTTAAATTATAATCTCAATGACTTTTTGTCAATCCTGAAGACCTGTCAAAGGACCCGTTCAACTCAGCATTATTTTTTCTAGCGTATTCTAATTTCTAGGGTCTAGAATTCGATTCGAAAATGTAATTTCACTATTCTTTTGTAGAATTTTTTTCTAGTTTCCTGATTTTTTTGCTTTGTTTTGTTTAGTGCTTTTGGCTTATAGATAGGAGTAGCCTTTCCAACAGAAAGAGTGATATGAATGTTACCGGGAAAGGTCTGGATAGCCACAAACATCTTCTTTCCAGGTCTGGCCACAACCATAAAATCCCCACATTAGTCATCCCTTTGAAGGCATGACAGGCTTCTGCTAAATGTAACTATTAGCTGGGAAAGCAAACACGTAAAGGCTCCTCCTTCAATTGCTTTACCAATTTCCCCAGCATGCATTCACTGATTCATTAGAGAGTTCAACAAAAATATTACTGAATGGCTGCCGGGAGATGGGATTACAAAATTGAATGAGCTACGCATCCAGCCCTGAGGAGCTCATTTACCAAAGGACTCGCTAGGTATCAGGGTTAGGAGCGCCACCCCCGGAATCAGACAAACTGGATTCCAGCAGCAGCTATGTCATTCTCCAGCTATTTTCCCTTGAGTGAACTCCTCTGTGCCTCAGTTTCTTCAATGGCCTATGCTTTCAGTAAATGAGTTAGTATGCGTAAATGCTTTATCAAGTTACTCATAGTGAATGAGTAATGAATATTAGTTATTATCAGTACTGTTATGATTATACAAAGATGATGAGAGACCATTCCTTACTACATATGCCAAGTACTAGGGTTACGGATCCGGGCAGTGCCTAATTGTGCCGGGGAAATGTAAAGACGTCTTCCAAAGAGATGAAAATAAATAAAAAAATAAAATAAAAAAAAAAAAACAAAAAAAAACAAAGAGATGAAAATAGAGCTAAGTGTGGAGTCAGGGCTTCCTCAAGGGCAGTGGGGGGAAGAGCCTCTGAGGTAGTTTAAGACCATAATGTGTAAAAGAAATAGGATCTTCAGTGCCACTGGAGAAAAAAAAGATATTAGGTAAATATGAAAGGGCTGAAGGGAAAATTGTAGGGGTTTGTGAAGGGCTTTATGCACCAGGGTAAGTGGCTTGGACCTGGATCCACAGATACAGAGTGTCATTTGATAAGTTTTAGAAGACTGATAAAATCATATTTCATTTTTGAGAAAAATCACCCTGTCAGTTGTATGGTGTAGAGTAGTGAAAGGAGTAAGTCATGACCATCTATCATTTCGAGCCATGTGCAGGGCAGTAGAGATAAAATGCAAGTTTGAACACAATTCCAAACTCAAGTCGGTAAAACACTATGTTGTATCACAGGGCCGTCACTCATACCAGTGTCCTGGGAGCCACGGTAGGAAGTGCCCCTCCATGACTGCCTCCCTCTCGGTGTCCTGCCAACCCCCACACAAATTCACTCTGTCACTAAGTCCAATTGGTTTCCAATCCTAAGTCTCCCTCTGACTTTGCTCTCTGCTTGCCATCTGAAGCCATGGGCTTCACAACATCAGGCCATCACCCTCTCTCCCATGGACTACTGCATTAGTCCTTTCTTGTACTCTTGCTAAGCTCACCTAAATTATCCTTACAGACTGCCACAATGATATGCTAACAAAATTTGATCATGTCACCCTCCCGGTTAGCATTTTCCAGTGGCTTGCCATTACTTATAGGATAAAGGATAAGCTTAATTATAAACCAATTAGATACCTCCTTCTCCGTCCTCATTACAGCCACACATCTCAAGAATACCAGTGGCTGAGAGATTTTGTTTGTTTGTTTTGCTCATATGCTAAGGATCTCTGGTTTACTCTCTGCTTCACATATGTTCTCTGCATCATGAAATCAATCATATCCTTTTGACAGAAGGCCCTAAGCTATAACAACTACACAGAGATATTTGGTTGATGTAACAAGGCTTTCAAAGCCCTCTATAATCTTTCCCCAATTTATTTCCACTCAATTTATTTCTTCCACTCAAATCACACAGATCTACACATTGTCCTTTTGTGAAACATATCTTACGCTTTGCCAGTTCAAAGCTTCCGCTCATGCCATCCCTCTTGTGTGGAACCCACTGCCTCTTCCTCTATTCCTTTCCAGAACATAAACATTCTCTACATGTGTCCTGCTCTGTGAAGTGTCTGGGTCACCTCAGCCACAGGAATCACTCCCTTCTCTGAAATGACCTAGCACTTACTATCTTGGTCATTCATTTGTAGCAAATCATCAGTTCCTGTCCTGTGATATTCCTAGGTTATTGTACTCAACTATTATTTATCTCCAGCATTGTTTTGTAACTTTTAGAGTATTTATGCTTTCTTCCCTGAACTGGATTGTAATTTCCTAAAGCTAGGACTTTGAGTCCAATATCACTATCATCTTTTAGGCCCTACATAATACCTCACATATAGTTAGCATTTAGTTAGTATTTGTTCATTGACAGGTTGGCTGATATTTCTACAGGAAAACATTACAGTTGGAGTTCACCAAATAGAAATTGATTGAATTAGCAAACGTAATTTTTTATGTACTAAATGTTTGGATTTTAGGAGAACTGAACATATCAATTAGTTCTTTTATTAAAATTTTCTGAGAGAGCGAAGAATTTATCTGCTTTCTTTGTAAAAGAATTCCTGAAAGCCATAGGAGATAGTATGGGACACAATTCCTGGTTGTTATACCACCTGCTGAGCAGAGAAAACTTTCCCTTGGATGAAGAGAGAAGGAGGGGGAGTGAAGAGGAGAGGTGAGAAGGAAGAAGAGATGGGGAAGAGTCAGGGAGAAGGAAAAGGGTGAGGAGAAAAAAGGGTGGGGTAGTTAAAGAGGAAGGAGAGCAGCCAGAGAAGGGAAAGTTTCTCTTCTGATTTAATTAGTGGGCAAAGCTCCTTCCAAAAAAGGATCTCTTTTCTAACTAAATCAGTTTTGATCGCTTTCTTCCTTAAATGTCTCACGTGAAATATAAAGTAGATTTTTCAGTGGCCTGGTCAAGGCTATCTTTGAAGGTCATTCTGATGGCTTAGAAGAAGGTAAGATTGCAGGCATGGAAGGCATGTCAAGGAAGAGCCAAGGGGAGCCAGAACTGCTGCATTGGAAAGAGGGAGAAGGCTTTGTAAAAATTTCACAGGTTAAAAAAAAAAAATTGACACAATATCTCTACTTATCAAGATTTTAGTGACTTTCTTCCATAATTGATAGAGGTGGAGCATAAGGCTACATGCATGTTATTATAATTAATTCTAGTGTACGGCTAGAATTAATTCTAAGCTACGGAAAATTCCAAAATCACCATGAGGTTCATGATGCCTCCCCTTCCCCTCCCCACCCCCTGCCAAACACACACACACAAGCCAACAAAATTGATTTCTCATGTCCAGTTTTATTTAAGAAGCATACACCTGGTAAAATGCTTTCTTCATAGCTAGCAATGGTATATGAAGTTCCATGTCATTCTTGAACCTTAAAATAACTTTGCAAATTATTACAACTAAAAAACCTAAGTAGAATTAAAGAGCCCGTGAACACAAACATTTCCCATCACTTCTGATCTTCTCATGTATGTAGTTGAGATTATTATTTAGTATTTCATACACTTAGGGGAAAAATCATATTAAAAAAAGAAAACATTCCTGACAGGGCAGGGGGATGGTCGTGGAAGTCCAAAGGGTTGAGAAGGTGGGGATTGGGGAGTAAATGGCCCCGCCACCCTGGGCCCGCTTCCTCCCTTTGACAAAGCAAGTTATTTAATGTGGTAAGAGAGTAAGTGTTGAAGCAGTATCATTATTTACTAGAAATCACATGTCATGAGTTCAGTTTAAAAAAAAGAGGAAGTTCAGGCTAAAGCAAAACTTGGGTCAACAGATGGCTTACATAAATATGTAGGGTAGATATGACTGGGAAAAGAGGGCCCCTGACCGACTTCCACAGAAGCAGCCGCCAGACCCAGGGCCTTTCTCTCCTTCAAAGCAAAACCTCTACGCAGACAGGAAGAATAAAAGGCAGTCACAACTCAACCTAGCGCAAATAACCAAATGGCACAATCACCTATGTGACGCAATTTCAGAAGCACACTAAGACGCACACACCACTTCCTTCCACCTAAAAAAAAAAATCTTTGAGAGTTTTATGAAACTTGCCTTGCTGCTGCCAAAGTACAAATAGATATGGTGTGAGCTGAATTCACTTGAATATTTTGTAAAAGCAGGAAATTTGAAGCACAACTTAGGAAAGACTTAGAGATAAATCAAGGTTCTTTTCCACCATACATATTCACATGTACTGATTTTGTGACCATTTTCACAAGATCACCTGTGAAATGTGAATTATCACAAGGACCTTTTTTTTTTTCCATTCAAAACTAAACTAATCGCCTATCTCTGCCCCTCCCCTAAGCATTTGCCAAGGAGTCCCTTTTCTAAAAATTTTTAAAAATTTATTCATGAGAAACGCAGAGGCAGAGACACAGGCAGATAGAGAATGCAGGACTTGATCCCAGGACTCCGGGATCATGCTAAACAGAAGGCAGATGTGCAACCACTGAGTTACCCAAGTGCCCCCAGGGAGTCTTTGATTAAACTTCATGCCCATGGCAGTCTGGGTACTTGCTTTTTGCCTCATCAGTGCTCTCTTGGCCACACTGGCAGGGTGAATTTCCTGTCAGTTACCCTTCAGCCCGGAAGGCACTCCACAGTGAATCCTGTGCTGGCTATCACATCCGTAAGCATACACTGCAAATTTGTCAGTCCTCTGATGCTAATTTATTTTCCTTCTTGACACTTCTCATTTTGCACTTCACACTTTGAGTATTTAAACTACAAGCTCTAAGTGTGGCTCAGTCAGTTAAGCATCTACCTTCGGTTCACTTGAAGGTAGGACATCTACCCAGTGTCCTGGGATCGAGCCCATCAGGCTCCCTGAGCAGCAGGGAGTCTGCTTCTCCCTCTCCCTCTGTCCTCTGCCTCCCCTCCTTGTACTCTCTCTCTCTGACAAATAAATAAATCTTTTTAAAAATGAAATAAGATAAAAGTTCTATTTATGAATTCATTCGTTCAACAAACACTATTTGACCACCAAACCCATGGCAGGCACTCTTCTAGGGCCTTGTAATTCAGCAATGAACAACAGATAAAGGTTCTTGCCATCAAGGAGCTTGTGTTGTAGTTGTGAAGTAGTAGTGTTCCTATGATAAACGTAATAAACAAAGAAATAAATGTTAGATGGTACCGATGCTTCAGAGGAAAGGAAAAAAGCAGAGGAAGTTAAGGAGGATTAGGAGTGTCCGGTAGTATGTGTAGGAGTAGATTGCAACACGAAATAGAATCAGAGTAGGTCTCAAAGAGAAGGTGAAATTTCATCAAAGAATTGAAGGAAATGAGGGTGTTGGTCTTGTTGGCATCTGATGGATGGAAGAACATGCCAGGCAAGAGGAACCACTAACCTAAGGACCTGAAGCAGAAGCACGTGTGGCAAGTCCCTAGAACAGCAAGAGGGTCATTGTGGCTAGAGTTGAGTAAGTGAAACGTATAGGAGAGAAGGTCCTAGAGTCAATGAGAATCGAGTTCATACACAGTCTTTAACTCTGAGTGAAATGAGGAGCTGTGGCAGGTTTGGAGCAGAGTCAGGAAATGATCTGACTGATGGTTTAGAGGCTCATTCTGCCCTCTGAGTTGACAATAGTCTGTGGAGAGGTATGGGGAAAATAAACCGAACATAAAGGAACGCCACAGTATGTCTGGCCCATGGGATGCAAAAAGCGTTTGTTGAATGGATTAACACATGAATGAATGGAATATGTAGGCTGAGGAATGAGACACACAAGCATGAAGTAATGGATGATATGTTCTCACATCTCTGGAAATCAGACAGGACATTAAGGTCAAACATTATCATTACGTGTATGTGAATGCATATGTTTCTGTCTATATACATGTATATAAATATTTACTGCTTGTCTTCGGTGTGAAAAGCACTTTTAATTTTGACAAATGCCTTCACCTAATTTATGTTACATGGACAAATGTGTGCATACCATAGTGTTCATTAATGCTAAGCTCCATATTACAGGGCTACTTTCATTTCCTGAAAAATAACATACTCTAATACTATGAAGCTGAGGTCAAATATTTTTTTTTTAATTCTTAACTTTATGAAAGGAATCTGTTTTTACAGACTAAAGGTTATGGTTTCAATTCCCATTTAGATATATTAGTTTGAAAAGAGGGAAAATTTTCTATAGCCACAGATTTTTTTCTCAACCCAAAAAACTAATAAACGCTTAGGCATGATAAAGCACCAAAAGGGTGAATCTGGAAAGCCCTAAACAAATGTATCTGGAAGAAAAAAAAGAAAGGCCCAATGGCTGTGAACAATAGATTGATAAAGCCAACAGATGTGTAAAATGTACTATGTTTAAACATGCCAATATAATTTCAAGATTATCAGTATCAAGACTAAACAATCTTAAGATTTGAAGAAATTGTCTCATTCATCTAATTATTCACAAATGATTATCGAGCATGTGCTATATGCCTGGCACTAGCAATGTAAGTTGAATAGGACAATATATGTGCCTGGATAAACAATTGCATGGATTTCCAACCAGGGTAACATCACCCTCACAGAGTGAAAATTCACTCTTGGGCAAGTTGAAAAGACTTTACACTTTTAAAATATAAAATACAAATATACCTATTGTATATCTGTGATATTAAAATTTAATGGGGAGGGTTGACTAGAGGGAAAATGTCTAAAAAGACTTGTTAGGAGGGCAAAAACAAATGAAAAGATTGAGAAATATTTGACTACTGGGAAACATGTAATTATAATAAATAATTATAATAAAATCCGGTAACAGCAGTGATAGGGAGAGTACAGGGTGTTGTGGGAACACACGCCAAACACACTGAAATTGATATGAAAGAGGAAGTCAAGGAAGGCTTCCTGGGAGAAGTCCACCTCAGCAGAGCTGTAAGGGATGACCAGTAAGATTTGTTCAGGCAAGCAGAAGAGGAATGGTTTGCTAGAATCAAGTCCGAGGAAGAGCTTATGCAAAAGCCCTGGACAATCATGCATACAGACTTTTATTGAGCAAAACCTATATAAAATCCTAAACCGTCTAGTTTGGCTAATTTGGCTCATTGATTCATGAAGTCAAATTGGCCAAAGAGAAAACACTGAAAGCTGAATGCTAAATTTGTGTCACATTTTGGACCTCAAGTCTATCCTCTCTTACATAAGGGGCTTTCTTTCCATTGTTTGCCATCATCACAGTGCAGCCCTGACTACCTCCTGCTGGAGAATTCCAACAGCCCACTTACTTCTCTCCCACCAGTGTCTCTAGAGCAACAGAACAACAGGATGAGCTTAGGAAGTAATGTGATAAATTGAGCTACCTGAAGAACGCTCCCAATGTTCCCTTCCTCTGCTCTCAAATTTTCATGTAGATCCAAATCAACTCCTCCAGCTAAGTGTTTGTAAATTGTAAATAAGGCTGCAAACCACTGGCCCAAAAGAATTTGAGTATTCCATTAGGCCTATAGTTCTTAAACTTAAGTTTTTAGATTCTTTTTTTTTTAAGATTTTATTTATTTATTCATGAGAGAGAGAGAGAGAGAGAGAGAGAGAGAGAGATGCAGAGACATAGGCAGAGGGAGAAGGAATTTCCATGTAGGGAGCTTGATGTGGGACTCAATCCTGGGATTCCAGGATCCTACCCTGAGCCAAAGGCAGACGATTAACCACTGAGCCACCCAGGTGTCCCTAAATCTTTAGATTCTAATGAATGCTACAGACCTTCCCTCAGTCATCTAGTCACAAATATTTAAAGAACCTATGATGTGCCAGGCACTGTTCTAATCACTGACAGTACAGCCCTAACAAAGTGACAAAGTCCTTGGAGCTTGTTTTGTCAAGAGGCAAAGAAAGGCAAATGGAAAATATATGAACAAATAAATAAATCTAATATTTTAAATTAACGGTGAGAGTTACAAGGTAAATTTTAAAAGGCTAATGGGTTAAAGAGATGGGGGAATAACAACAGGAGGTGATACGTGAGCTGAAACTAGAATGACAAAGACCAGCTACATGATGATCTGAGGGAAGAGAGCCTCAAGTGTAGTGAGCAACAGGTGCAAAGGCCCTAAGATGGAAACGAAAATGCACAGAGGAAAAACTGATAGTGGGTATACACTTCTACAGCTAGCTATACTGTTCTCAAATATAATTTTAAGTATAAGTGGTTTAATAGACTCTGCTACCCTACATATGCCTTCCAGGAACCCTAGAATCTCCACCAAACCAGCAAGTAAAAAATTAGTGTCTCTACAGCCCAGCACCTCAACTGTCATGGCTACTTTCAGTTTGACCAGAACCTATGTCATATCATTTGTTATATAATTTTCCCATCACCTTTACAGTCACAAATAATACTCATGAAATTATTACACAGCTTCGGGGTGAACACGGAAGTCCTAAAATCCATCTTATATCCTTGAGTTTACCTAAATCGTGGTTTTATCTGCTACAGAGACAACAGCAGACATGTGGGAAGCTGATCCTCTGTGTTTGCATCCTAGCTCAGAGACTTATTTAGCTACGGGACAGGGAGCAAGCTGAGTAAAATTTCTACACCTCAGTTTCCTATAAAATAAGAACAGTAATAATGTCTCATGTGAGGATTTAATAATATAAGGCATGTAAAACACTTGAGAGACATTAGAAATTAGAAATTACTATAATGGTCACTATAAGAATTATGAATCCTTGCTAATCTATGCTTACTACTTCCAGTCCAATTTATTCCAATTTGTCATAACATATTTTTTCTTCATTTCCATTGACCAAATTCCTACCAACTACAAAGCTCAGATAAAATGCTCTACCTACCATGAAATCTCTACCAGCACCAGCTTCCAGAAGAGCTATTTTCCTCCTCTGAACAACTGTTAGTACAGTTTATCCCATTTGTCTAATCATTTGTTGTCTTACAAGGTGATTTTTGTATACAGTCAACTCTTGAAGAACACAGGTTTGAAATGCATGGGTCAACCTGTACACTAATTTTTTAAAAATAAATACAGTACATTAGTATACATTTATTTTCTTACGATGTTCTTAATAATGTACTTTTCTCATTTGTGATAAGAATACAATATATTAAACACGTAGCATACAATATGGGTCAATCATCTGTTTATGTCATCAGTAAAGATTCTGGTCAAGAGCTGGCTATTAAGAGTCAGTTTTGTGGGAGTCCAATGTTATACTCAGACTTTTGACTATGCAGCGGTTGGTGCCCCTAACTCTTGAGTTGTTCAAGGATTCACTGTACATGTTTTACATACTCTGCTACATTATAAATCACTTAGAGAAACATTGGCCTATAAAAATATACTTTGAGACTGATAGGTAATCTGAAATTTTCTAGTTAGACAAATAAAACAAATTTTTTAAATAGGTGAAATTAATTTTATGGGGTTAAGTAATAATGTATTCTATTATTTCTATATATTATTATTATATATTTTCTTTAACCTCATAACCAAGATAATATAATTTACCATAAAATCAATATAAACAAATGATCAACAACTTATTTTATGCTTTTCCTACTGACTCTTTCAAATCTAGTGTGTACTTTACACTTACAGCACATCTCAGTTGGGACTAGCCATGTTTCAAGTGCTCCATAGACACATAATGGGTAGTGGCTATCATTTGGGACAACACAGTTTTAGGGCATGTATTATCCTCTGTGTCTCTGTATTTTTCATAATGCTCTGAAAAGCAGATACTCTTCTTCAGAATTTCATTAACTAATTAACTTAAAATCAGTATAAAATTGGGATCCCTGGGTGGTTCAGTGGTTTGGCACCTGCCTTCGGCTCAGGGCGTGATCCTGGAATCCCGGGATCAAGTCCCACATTGGGCTCCCTGCATGGAGCCTGCTCCTCCTTTGCCTGTGTCTCTTCCTCTCTCTGTCTCTCTCTCATAAATAAATAAAATCTTTAAAAAATCAGTACAAAATCTAACAATATGGAAAAGATATTTCTGGTATTCATAACACAAAAAGCAAAGACACAAAAAATAATTCTAGCATCTTTAAAGAATAAGTTCACTCATGGGATGCCTGGGTGGCTCAGCAGTTGAGGGTCTGCCTTTGGCTCAGGGCGTGATCCCAGGATCTGGGATAAAGTACCACATCGGGCTTCCTGTGTGGAGTTTGCTTCTCCCTCTGCCTGTGTCTCTACCTCTCTCTCTGTGTGTCTCTCATGAGTAAATAAATAAAATATTTTTTAAAAAGAATAAATTCACTCTTTGGAGTGATAAAATGAATTTTTCAATTATATTTCTCATTAAGACTATAGTTTAGAAAGTACTATGTCCTGGATCATTAAAGAAAAGAGTATGTACAGTAATAAGATTATTTGGCCTATTTGGAGAGACAATTCAATCCTACCTTCTTTATAATAATAATAATAATTATTAATTTTAATTGGAGTTCAATTTGCCAACATATAGCATATTACCCAGTGCTCATCCCGTCAGGTGCCCCCTCAGTGCCCGTCACCCAGTCACCCCAACCCCCGCCCACCTCCCTTTCCCCTACCCCTTGTTGGTTTCCCAGAGGTAGGAGTCTCTTATGTTCCCTCATCCTCACTGATTCAATCCTACCTTCTGATAAGAATAGGAATTTTAGGCAAGAGTAATTTACTTTTTAAAAAAAGTGTGCAGCACGGCTGGGTGGCTCAGTGGTTGAGCATTTGCCTTTAGCTCAGGGCATGATCCCGGGGTTCTGGGATTGAGTCCCACATTGGGCTCCCTGCGGGGAGCCTACTTCTCCCTCTGCCTGTGTCTCTACCTCTCTCCCTCTCTGTGTCTCTCCTGAATAAATAAACAAAATCTTAAAAAATAAATAAATAAAAACAAATGTGCAGGATTTGATAAGTCTGGATGAAAATGTTAAGTTGTTTTCCTGATCACCACGTGACTTTTACTAAACACTTCAGTGTGGTGCACTGAAGCGTATTCAGTATTTTCATAAATGATTTTCCATTCATTCCGATGCAGTTAGAGAAAATAAAAGACATCATTTCCATAATTATTAAGAACACACTATCAGGACCAGATCAACTTGAATTGTTCCTGTTAGAAAGTCTATATGAAAGTAAGTGAAAATCCTGATATGTATTTTATCACTCTGAAATTGCAGCCACCCACTCTTTCCTTCTCGATTTTAGACCTGCCTTTCTTTTTAACCTTAAGTATCCCTGTGCCTGAAGTGTAGATTGTGGTAGAGAATTATGAAGAATTAACAAAGTACGGTAATTAGGGAAGTAAAATTACCTACCTTTGGCAATTTCAGTGGTAATTTGCAAATTGGCATCTGATCATGGTTTTCATCAGGTAAAAGAGATTGATCCAAGTTGTGGACTACCTTTTCTTTAGGTATTTTATAAACTACTATGGCGCCCTTATAATGAGGGGAGCTATAGTTTCCAAATTCATCCACCTCTTTGATTTGGAGTTCCAGCCTGGGTTTTCTTTGTAAATGAAAAATAAGCTTGTAATCCTTTCCATAATCCTTCCCATTGCCTAAAAAGAAGTAAAATACATTTGTTACTATGAAAATATGCCACTTGGACTTATTTACTTCTTTAAAATCCAAATAATAATTTCACTTTTTAATACAATTTAAGCTTTTTTGGTAGCATTGCCTTTTGCCAAAAGATAAGAGAATGAGAATGCAGACAGATTACTAAAAAGATCTCTTACCTGTAATGGGCCTGTTGCTCTCTGGTTGCTCCTAGAACTAATACTTTTTGATTTTCATTTTCCCTTACAGTTTGCTATAACAAAAAACTATTGGAAATATTCAGTTCTTCCTGTATTTGGAAAATTATCTTTACCTTTCGATAATTGTCTTTTTCCTCTCCCCTAACTACTCATAGCATATGGTACACTATCATGACCTCACAACAGGCATTCTAGGTGTATGGTAGCTACCAGCAACATGTGGCTTTTAAAATTAAAGGTGAAATTAATTAAAATCAAATAAAAATAAAAATAAATTCCTCAGTCACTCAGTTACATTTCAAATATTCAATAGCAACGTTTGTCCAGTAGCTACCTTATTTGGCAGTGCAGATGCAAAACATTTCCGCTATCACAGAAATAGAAATGTTTTAGCAAAATTTCAAAATGAAACAGCAACTAGATTCCTATTAATGACATTTCTACTGAAATCTGATTAATTCCCCCAAATAAGGGTATATCTTCTCAACTGCTCATTGAAAATCTAGAGCTTTAATGAAGATAACTTTTTACTCATGGGGGTTTTACCGTGACAATTTACCCTGTCATTGCAATGGCAAACAGACACTGCCCCTTTATGTCTGCATTACCCTTAGCAAAATTTAAAGGTAAACTATTCTAGCAGTTAAGATAGTATGTTTCAAATTTAAAGAGCCAGATCCAAGGCCTGCCCAACTATTTTATCTACACTGTAATATTTATCCAGTCCTTTCACATCTCTGACCTTCTTCAAGGCCTCACTTTCTTATCTTTAAAACAAGAGAGATAAAACTTACCTCCTAGGATTGTTCTGGGAATGAAAAGAAATAATATGGATAAATTGATCAGCACAAGGGCCTAGTACATAATCAGTGCTTGATAGAGGATAGTAGTAACAGCAAATGATAAGAAAGAAGCAGAATTTTTCAACTGGTTTAAATTTGTATGATAAAAAACAACCCACTTATTTTTTTTTTAAATATCAACCAAAAGCCTTTATATCAAAACTGCAACTACCTCCTATTCCTAGACACCTGAAGATTGGCTACTCAGAGCTCTCTCTCATGGAAAACCTTCCCATGAATAAGGATTCAGTGAAAGATGTAGATGACACCAATATTTTTCCTCCTGTTGGACTGCTAGAGGTCATTTTGGTGAATCTCTAAAGAACAGTTAAATCTAGGATTTAAGTGACTCCAAGTTATGAAAGGTGTTGGAGTATGTCTCTTCACATAAGTTAATATTTTAGAGGCATCTTGGCTCCCTGAACAGAATTATTCCTAGGACATCATAGGAAAGGAATGACAAGCCAGGGCTTGTTTTCTTAAAAGAATTTCACTCTGGTAAAAAAAAAACAAAAAAACAAAAACAGAGAGAGAGAGAAAGAGAGAGAGAAAGAAAAAGAAAGAGAAGAAAAGTGTTTGGAATCACTGAAATGTCATAGTAAATTAGGTAAATTAGAGTCTCTAGATCACTGGAATCGTATCTGGCAGTTCCACTCCATGCTAAAAGAGTTGCTACTTTGGTCCCAATAGAATACAACCTAATAAATTTCTCCTTCTATCCTCTGAAAATACTCCTTGCTAAATACACAATTACTCATAAGGAATAATTTAGATGCAGGATATAAAGACTGAGGGTGAGGCATAGCTACATTGGTTCAAATTAGATCTTAAATTTATCTGCCTCTTATTGCCAGTTAATTTTTTAAAATAGAGATCTATAACGTAAATCTCCAACAGTCATGTTTATATATGAATAAAGATGAAATTGTTGAGGATTCACTAGTAATAAATAGCATGATCTTAGTCTTATAAATAGCATAATTCTTTTTAAGTTGGAAGTTCATTGTTGCCAAGATATAGCACTATAATTGGAATATCCCTTGCCACAGAAAAAAATTTTTTAAAAAGAACAGAGAGCACAAAGAAATTTCACTACTCTACTTTTTCCTCTCTCACGTTGGCATTAGAGAAATAAAAGTAAAATTCATTTATTGCATACCAAATTATGAAATCTACCATCAGTTGACCTTTTGAGAACCTCTTTGTCCTCAACATATTATGTAATATAGTTCCTAGAAGACCTTGAAATAGTAGCTGTTCCATAAGTATTTCTCATATGAAGAAATACAGAGTTTACTTTCATAAGTTACTGGATGCACCTTCTGACAGTGTATTTCCTTCTCAATGAGGAGAATTGGAATATTTTTCAAAGATGACATAGAAAGTACAAATGTGGAAATATTTACTTTTGCTTAGAAAAGTCAGATGAGTAAGTGAAAGGCTAGCAAAATGGGGAACCAGAAGAATTTTATAAGAACCACTGGCTCAGGGTATTTCTGTAGTCTAACACATCTCCACCACCTCTACCTGTAAGCCAGCATCATCCCTTGCTTGGTTTATTACAATGGCTCCTTAACTCATCTCCCCAATTATTCTTTTGCCTCTGAGATTATAACTGTGCTGAGAATCTATTCTATACTCTAACCCAGATCATGTGACTCTTCTGTTAACAATCTGGCTCCCCATTTTCCTTGGAATAAAAAGCAAACTCCTTGCTATGACCATCAAGGAACGGTCAGTACTCACCTCCTCCCCCCCAACAGTCCTCTCACTCCCGTGCTTCCACCCATTTCAGCCCTCTTGCAGTTCCTCAGACAGGTCAGTCACACATCTGCCTCTGTTCGGTGGCATTTGTAATCCGTCATCCTGGGACAAACTCCCCTGAGATAGGATTTTGGCTTCCTTTCTCACCTTCTTTGAGTCTCTGTTTAAATGTCACTTTCACAAAAAGGTCCTCCTTCATGGGTCTATTTAAAATTGCAACTCTGTGGGGCACCTGGCAATCTTTAAAAAAAAATTTCAACCTTGCCACTCCCTCTAAGACTCTTGATATCCTGCCCTTTCTTTATTCATCCATGAGGCACTTTTCCCCCATCACACTGTACATCTTATGTACGTATTTGCTTCTCTGTCTCCCTCCAATAGAAAAGTACACACAAGGGCACAGAATTTCTGTTGAATGACTAAAAGGGTGGTCTTTTATATATATATAGATAGGTTTTATTTATTTATTCATAAGAGACGAGAGAGAGAGACAGAGACACAGGCAGAAGGAGAAGCAGGTTCCCTGTAGGGAGCCCAATGTAGGACTTGATCCCAGATCCTGATATCACACCCTGGGCCAAAGGCAGACGCTCAACCGCTGAGCCATCCAGGCATCCCAAGGGTGGTCATTCTAACATCCTACACATGTTTCTGGGAAAGTCACTTCCCTGGGTCAAAGGGCACTCAAGGCAACTTTGACTAGATGTTATGTGTCTTGCTAAAGTCTCATTATATCAAATTTTTTCTGCCTATTTCCTGGCACTTTCTGGATTTTGTGAGCACTGAGGGTTTAGATGACATGCACTAGGAAATTTAAGTGCTAAATTAACTAACAGCTCTACCCTGGAGAATGAAAGCATACTCTAGCTTATGTTGAGAAGGATACCAAAGGTTAAAATAAAAAACCCAGGGGAGCAGCTATCTTATTTTCTCTTAGAAGGAGAAATAAAGTACATGGCCCATGACCTCACTCAAAAGAATCATCCCTATTCTATACAAATAGATACTAAAATGTTGACATTGCTCAAAGGGCAGTCATTAAATCCATTAATGGAAGTTTTAAATACTTTTAATTGCATCATTCTATACTGTTAAGTTCTTTCCCAAGTTTTTGTCTTCCATTCTTCCAACAAATATTTTACCTTCTAAGTGTCAGGCACTGTACTAGATGCTGGGGGTTGAATGGTGCCCACCAACAGGACAGGACCTGCTCTCAAGGGATGGTAGTCAGAGAAATGGACGCTGATCAAATAATTAAGTGAATAAATAAAATTGTATCTATGGTCATGTACACAAAAGAGAACTACCTTAAGATCTGAAAAAGTAAGATAAGAACTGACATAATCAGGAAAGATGGGAACACTATTCTAAACATGATCATCAAGGTGAGATATGAAAATACAGGAGGAGGTAACTGGAGGTGGGTGGGGTAGATGGGAGGGGAGGAGAACCCTCAGGGCAGACATTATCTGGTTGTATGACTTTGAGACTCACAGAGACTATCACAGGCTCTAAAGAAAGGATGAGGTATCAGTGCTTTCCTGACAATCTTGCTCTTTAAATGGAGAAAAATCCAGGGAGGCCACAGATCTGAGCAGAAAGGCAAAGCAGAAACAAGCCTGGCACCCCGCCTGATTCGTTTCCCTCTGGTGGAGACGAGCTCTTCTCCATTCCTTACGTGGAGGAACTGCACAGAGGCTCGCTAGCCTCAGGCACTCTTCTTTCAGCCTATGCTCCCCCTTCCCCATTACAGGCAATAATGACTTGGTACCATTGCTTCCGGGAAGCACAGTAACTCACTCCCATTTAGGGCACTTGGTAAACACAGCTGCTGTCCCAAGTATTACAGGAAAATCACTGGCATCATTAGTTCGGGTGGGACACTTCCAGTTTTGGAGTCTCTTCTTAGAGAGATTGTCCCGGGTTGGACACTGTGGTTTCCGCTTTGGAAGCCAAGTAGAAAGGGGTCTCGTCTACCTTCCTTCCCCTCCCCCACCCTTCCCTTTCCCTTTTTCTGATACCCTTGTCACTGACTAAGTCCTGCCAGCTGACTCAGATGGCTGGGATGCTGAATGGGGAAGTGGAAAAGACAGTTCACGTTGGGACACTTTGGGTCTCATTTCTGAGATGCCAGAAAATGATGGCAGCCTCAGCTTCAAGCTGCATCATTTTTGTGACAACAAAGAGCCAGTGGAGCTTGGCTTAATTTCCAGAATCAGAGAGAAAATAGGCATCATTCAAAATCAATGAGATCTGTATCAATTTATAAGTGAACAGAAAATATTTCTTCTAGGCAAGTCTGTCACAAGATTCCTGGGCCAGAAATCCCCACAAAACCCATGCCTGAATTCTCCCCTCCACCTCACTTTTACATGCATACCTGTCAGAGTCTATTCCACCTCAAGGAAAGAAGTTACAGAGGCGAGTGGTTGAATTCATAAAATAGAAATTGCTGGGATGGCAACTTCTCCAAAAATCTTTTTTAATCTCTTCTCTCACACAGCTGCTTTCTCTCTGTGTTCTGCTTTTTCTTCCTTTTCTCTTTCTCTTCATCTCCTTTGACCTCTTTGACTTATCTATTCTCTCACTTTTCCTCCCTTATCCTACAACCTTTCATATGCATTCATGCTGTTTGTTTTTCTTAGTATTGCCATATACTTGCCCATTCACTGTGTACCTACTGAAAGCTCTTGATGTACCGGGCACTATTCTAGGCTCAGGGGTACACAGCAAGAGGGACATAGTCATCCTCCTTGTGAAATTTGCATTCCAGGGAAGAACATAAGTATATGATTGAAAAGTAAGCTAATGAATATATAAAATAATTCCAGTTTGTTGTAAGATTTAGAGGGGAAGCAAAAAAAAAAAAAAAAAAAAAAAACACCAGATAAATATGAAGATGAGAGGCAAGCAGGATATGTCATCTAGGTCAGAAGTTCTTAATCATTTTTGTGCTATGGACTCTTTGGGAGTTTGGTGAAATCTGTCCCTTGCTTCTCAGAGTAGTCTTTTAAATACACAAAATAAAGTAAGTGGAAGTATAGGTAAAATAATCTTACTGGAATGTTCTATGCACACATCTCTTGGGAGTCCACTGATCCCAGGTTAGATTCTTCGTAGGACATCAGAAAGAGTTTGGATATGATTTTAGTAGAATAAGAGAAAATTGCAAGATTTTAATGACAGGGTAATAAAGTATGATCTATAATTTTAAAAAATCACTATTGTTGCTGTGTGGAATTAGATTTCACATGGCTAATAGTGGA
This sequence comes from Canis lupus baileyi, assembly GCF_048164855.1. Taxonomy (NCBI): domain Eukaryota; kingdom Metazoa; phylum Chordata; class Mammalia; order Carnivora; family Canidae; genus Canis; species Canis lupus. Next base: position 77,111,225 of record NC_132839.1, read on the forward strand.
AGCAGGGGACTCTTTAGGAGACAACAGCACTGGTATGTGAGAGAGATGATTCTAGCTTGGACTCAGTAATCATGGAGAAGACTATTTCTAGCAGAATGTCACTTAGAGTTTGCCTGTAAGGGACCATGCATCCCCTAATAAGAGAAGAAAGATACTGGAAAGGAAGAAGAAAATAAGTGTTTTCCTCTTCCTACGTTTTAAATGCCTCCGCTCAGTTTTCTGGAAGTTTCCTTGTAAAAAAAAGTTTAACAAATTCTTTCTGAAGTTTGTGGCTGTTAGCCCATAGAGTATACAACAAGGTGTCTTCCTACTTACTTGAAGCAAAGATATTTCCAGTAAATCTTAAAAGAAGTTGCTCTCCTTCTTTTACTTGGAAGCGGCGTGATGGCTCTGGAGAACCACTGAAGGCTTCTAAGCGCAAGTTCCGAAGCACCTGGTTTAAATCTTTAGAAGGCACCACTAGAATAACTACTCTATGTGGATTGTCTTTCTGGTGACACAGCACAACACAGGCAGTGGTGCTGAGCATGGCCTCCTCTAGAGCTTTCACAAAAGAAACTAAATGACTATTTTCCACATTGGAAGAAAGATGAAGCACAATAAACCTGCATGGGAGCAAAGAGGCGCAACGTAAGTGAAACATACCATCTCAAAAATATCACTGGTAACAAATAACACCCAAGAAAAGAGCCATTATCATCCAAGCTTTCTTCAAAATCAAGCATTCTGATAATCAGTTAGATTCATGAATGACTTTAATGAAACTTTTGGCAGTCAGGAAACCAAGTTCTAAATAGATGTTCATAGACAAAAAAATTCAGCCAGGCTCAGATCAGCTCTAAATATAGCAACATATTTTAAATTATATTTTAACTAGCATTACCAAAGAGTATTACTTCAGACTATAGGAGAGAAATATAATCAGGATAATCCATTTACTATCAAGAGGACAAAGAATATATGTCATAATTAAGTGGGGATTAAAATTATTTGTCTTTGTCACGAGGGGGTAAGGATTGTTATGAGTTGAATTTTGTCCCCTCTACCCAAATTCATATGTTGGAGGCCTAACCCCCAATACCTCAGAGTGGGACCTTACTTGGCAATAGGGTCTTGACAATGGTAATCTAGTTAATATGAAGTCATTAGATATATCCTAATCCAATATGACTGGTGTCATAAAAAGGGAAAATCTGGGCATAGAAATATGCAGACACAGGGAAATATATTAAAAGCAGAGGTTTTCCAATCTTTATTCCCTTGTTCTATTTGTTTCTTTCATTCCCTTATAGGATTCAGCTAAGAGTTCTCCCTCAATAAATCAATAAATCCTCATCTTACTCTTAGATGTAAGATCTTCCACTTAAAAATAAAAACTATCTTTAAACATATGATTGCCTTCTCTTTATGAGTGTCTGCTCCTCATGAGCCTTAAAACTGTCTAAAACTCTCTCCATAATGAACAGTCTAGGAAACATGGAAATGAGAAAGCAAATGAGGACACAGAAATAACAAATTCAGTTTACATATACATAGTTATGAGATGAGCATGGTATGGGCAGTAAATTACTGTCTTTATGGAATTTCATAACTAAAGGTGATATTTTAAAACTATTTAGAAGTTAAAAGAAATCTTAAACAATACATCTAAGTTATGAGTGGTTTCCAAAAGCACTTTTTAAACTCTCATGAGTTTAAATATCAGTTCTGGTTTACATTTTAAGCACACCCTAAAGAACTATTGATACTCTTATTTGAGGAATAAAATTTAATCCTGTAATTCCATTTCTGTAAACACCAATTATAAATCATCAGAATATAATATCATCAACTTTTATTGTTTGCTATTGCATTACCTCTCTAAATGTTCACATAATTCAAATGATATCAAGCCACTCTGCATGTTTCTCACCACAACATCATCAAGCCCAAACCAACCACTCTCTTGGCTTCTGAATCCCAGTAATTTCAAAGATTCACTGGCATTGTTCCCAGGGTTTCTTATGGTCGTGCTTTTTGTCCTATATAATGGTAGCAAAAGAGAAAATGGTAAAATTTGTGTGGCATAAATCTTATTTAATGCATTTATTCTTTCATTAAGTAAATAATCCAATAACAATACATTAAGTGTATTCTATGTGCTTACGCCATGCACCAGGAATACAAAGATAAGAAATACATAGCCCTTGCTCTGCAGAAGCTCACAGTATTACTGTGTATCCAAATACAGGACAAGGTGATTGGTGTGGCAGGTAATTCAGGAAATGTGCAGGATGGTTTAGTGGCAGAAAGAAAGTGCTCAGGGAAGCTTGCAAAGTGAAAAGTGTTAATATGTGATATGAGCTTTGGAGAATGAGAAGCATTTTATTACTGGAAAAAAGAGTTAAGGGGAAACCCCAAAACATTAATAAACTCCCTGGTGTAAATCAAGATGCTTCAGGAGAGCTACGAGTAGTGGAGGAACCTAATGGGTAAAACCACAGACTCTGGAGGAAGACTGCCAACTTTCAAGTCCTGGGTGGGTCTGCATCTTATTAACTATACAACTATGGGCAAGTTATTTGATCTCTCTGTATCACCATTTCCTTGTTTATAGTATGAGAGTCATAACAATATCTATATCATAGAGCTAAATTAGTATTTGTAAAGCACTTATAATTGTAGTAAGCATTAATGGCATTAATATTCTCATCCTACTTCCTACTGTAGACATCACCGATTAGCTTTCTTGCCCAGTTCTTCCTTTTTAACCTGCTCCACTCAAATCCCCTGACAGGGGCGGTTGTATGTACCACATGCTACCTTCCACCAGCCAGAGCTGAACTGACTCACCACAGACCAGTTTTCAACACCCAGAAAATTTTATCCATTTTGTTTAGAATTTGACTAAGAGGCTCAGAAATTATAACTTGTCACTGTTGTCCTTTAGCCCCGGATTAGGAAAACAATATGCAGAGAGATTATTAAGAAAGGGAAGATAGAAGAGATGCTAAAAGAGAAAAGGGAAAACATCAAGATGAAAGAATATCAGAAAGGGAGACAGAACATGAAAGACTCCTAACTCTGGGAAACGAACTAGGGGTGGTGGAAGGGAGGTGGGCAGGGGATGGGGGTGACTGGGTGATGGGCACTGAGGGGGGCACTTGATGGGATGAGCACTGGGTGTTATTCTATATGTCGGCAAACTGAACATCAATAATAAAAATAAATTTATATATAAAAAAGAAAGAATCCATGTAGTCCCAGAGTTGGAACAGCCTTACAATAAGCTCCTCTTTTCTTGAATTCATTTAAATGGATATCTGTTCCTCACAAAGGAAGAAAAGTCCTGATACTGAACATCTTAGAGGAAAAAAAAATGCTCTCAAGAAGCTACTACCCACAAGGGTTTCAGAACCATTTTAGCTAGCTACTCAGAGTAAAACGTACGTGTGAATCCCACATCTTTATTTGTGAATAGAATTAGTTATGGTTTCAAAACCACCTTAGTTTTTACAGATTGAGCTGTCCTATGACTCATAAATTAGGAGCTAAACTAGATTTAAAATGTCCACTGAAAACATTTAGTTTTTGGCTTTTGTTTTAAAACCACAAATACTGTAAATTTTGTAACCTTTGGAATTGAATTTATTAACACAGGAAGATATGCTCAACTAAATTCAAACTTTGATCATTTACTAGAAACTTACTTAATCACATGTATTATTGATTTTTTTTCTGATGACAATTCTTATTTTTTTTTTCTACCGATTGCTTAAAGTTTTGTGGGGAACTATCAGTTCTCAGCTGTAGTGGAACTGACCGTACTCCCAGGTCCAAGTGGCTGTAAAACTTGAAGCAGATAGTGCATTCGGCATTCATTAATACAGACAGCCAAAAAAAAAATCCAATTTTCCTCCAGTCTGAGCACATGTTAGGATTGCACTTCCTGTCCCTAAGGTTGAGTGGGGCCATAACTAGTTCTGGTTAATGAATGATGAATGTCACTTGGAGCTCAAACATTTAATTGCGTATGTGGATCTACCCAAAGGTTTTTCTTCTGCTGCCATGATAGTAGCCAGAAAGTGATTGCCTTTCAGCCTGAGTCCTGGGATGAGGACAAGCAAGAAGCAGCCTGCCTCTGATGGCAACAAAGCATGTGTGACATGTAAAGATTGTTGTCAACAGGCTTTAGGAATTCAAGTTTGTTGCTATCCCATAACTTAGCCTAGCCTGCCCCGTATAGGGCATCTTCCTTCTGGTCCCAGTGATCTGTTCAATGATGGGTTTGATCTAGAGTGAGAATAACTTTCACTACCCTTATGCATATCCATGGGGAATCTTCTACTTTTCCACTGAACTTGGAGTTCTCAAGATGTAGTTATCTCACCAGCATGAGGGACAAGACAGTGAGAGAATGAAATTGGCACAGAGGAAGGCAGAAGAAAAAGAGAGAGACTAGGTTCTTTCTGGTTTAAGAGGAAGGTAAAGATAAATACATCCCCAGACTTTATTTACCTGACCAAAGAATTCCTTTTTCCTTAAAGTTTCGAGTTTGCTTTTCTGAAACTTGAACTCAGAAGAATCCTTATTGATATATGGACCAAAATTAGATTTCATTTTTTCCAACTTTATTGAGATGTAATTGACATATAGCATTGTATAAGTTTAAGGTGTACAACACGATGGTTTAATAGATATATATATAGTAAAACGATTATTATAGTAAAGCTAGTTAACACATTCATTAGCTCAAATTTGGACTTTGTTGTGATAATAGTTCTACTTCATCCTGAAATTAAATGATTTGGCAGTAACTTTATTTATCCTAGCTGTTCTTAACAACTTTGCAAATAAACTCTTCCTTCTCCATATGCTATTAGCAGGCTTTCACTAGTATTATAGTATTATCTAAAGTGAATAGCCCTTGATCACACTCCACAGGACATCCTGATGTACTAAGAGTTCCATAACACATAATCAACATTTATTAAATCAATTTGTTTATTCAAGAATAATTGACCATGCTATTTCTTGAGTTCAAGACTTTTTCCATATCAAGATTCCAGGCATTAAGGGAATTATAATTGCCCCATTTGTGTCAAGTGTTCAGTTATAATTAACAGGGACATTGAAAAACATGAGAACTCCCATTATATCCACATAGATGGAAAGAACAATTTCCAGAATTTGTGATACAGTTCCCAAAAAATAAAGTGGCTGGTGCGACAACACAACAGATGTCCACTCCAGACTGCCTTTCTCAGGTCCAGTAGTGCCCCGACACGTTATTCTGAGATAAATGCCTTAATGCCACACAGCTAAAGGTACTCAGGTTTTTCTGAAGATAATAAAATATCTGTTCCAAGGTTCCACAAGTAGAAATAGACATCGCTGGGAACTTTTTGAAGATAGTTCCTTTTTAAATTTTTTTTTTCTATAGAAGTTTTTAGGCTTACAGCAAAATTGAGAGGGAGATATAGAGATTTCCTATTTATCTCCTACCCACACATATGTATAGACTCTGCATTATCAATATCCCCCATCAAAGTGGTACTTTTCTTAAAATTGGTGGACTTATATTGACACATCATAATCACCCAAAGTCCATAGTTTACATTAGGAATCACTCTTCATGTTGTACATTCTATAGGTTAGAACAAATACAGAACAACCTGTACCCATCATAATATCATGTAGAGTGTTTTCACCACCCTAAGAATCTTCTCTATTTTTTTTTAAAGATTTTATATATTCATGAGAGACACAGGGAGAGAGAGGCAGACACACAGGCAGAGGGAGAAGCAGGCTCCATGCAGGGAGCCCGACGCAGGACTCAATCCCGGGTCTCCAGGATCACACCCTGAGCCAAAGGCAGACGCTAAACCGCTGTGCCACCAGGGATCCCAGAATCTTCTGTACTCTGCCCATTTGTTCCTCCTGCATTCCAACCTCTGGCAACCACTTATCTTTTTACTTTCTCCATAGTTTAGCCGTTTCCAAAATGTCATACAGTATGTACCATATGGTGTGTAGCCTTCTCAGATTGGCCTGTTCACTCAGCAATGCACATTTAAGATCCCTCCTTGTTTTTTTTGGCTTGAGACTTCATTTATTTTTGGTACTGAGTGATTTCCTATTGTATGGATGTTATTTATCCATTCACCCACTGAAGGACATCTTGTTTGCTTCCAAGTTTTGACAACTATAAATAAATCTACTATAATATCTATATGCAGGTGTTAGTGTCGACATGGTTTGAACTCCTTTGGATAAATACCAAGAAGTGCTTATGAAAAGAGTGTGTTTAGTTTTGTAAGAAACCAACGGTTTTCCCAAGTATACGTACCATTTTGCATTCCCACCAGCAATGAATAAGAATTCTCACTGCTGCACATCCTCACCAGCATTTTAGGTTGTCAGTATTCTGGATTCGGGCCATCCTAATAGATGTGTATCGACGTGTCATTTTGTTTTAATTTGCATCTCAGTGATGACATACGTGGAGCATCTTGTCAGATCCTTATTTGCCAACCATAGATCTTCTTTGGTGTCTGGTAAGGTCTTTGGACCATTTTTAAATCAGGTTTTTTGTTTCTTATTGTTAAGTGTTCTTTGTATATTTTGGAAAGCAGTCCTTTATCAGATGTGTCTTTTGAAAATATTTTTCTCCCAGTCTGTGGTTCATCCTATTTTCTCGATATTGTCTTTCTCAGAGCAGAATTTTTTTTTTTTATTTTATGAAGTCCAGCATATCAATTATTTCTTTCATGTGTTATGCCTTTGGTGTTGTATCTAAAAGTCATTGCCATACCCAAGGTCATCTAGATTTTCACTTATATTATCTTCTAGGAGTTTTATAATTTTGCATTTTACATTTATGTCTATAATCCATTTTGAGTTAATTTATGTGAAGATTATAAGGTCTGTGTCTAGACTTTTTCGGAGGGGAGGAAGGGGGCATATGGACATCCACTTGTTCCAGTACCATTTGTTCAAAAGACTGTCTTTATTCCATTGCACTGCCTTATCTCCTTTGTCAAAAATCAGTTGACTATGTATATGCAGATCTATTTCTGGGATCTCTATTCTGCTCTATTGATCTATTTGCCTAGTCTTTCACCAATACCACACTGCGTTGATTACTTTAGCTTTATAGTGAGTCCTGAAGTCAGGTAGTGCCCCCTTTCCAACTCTGTTCTTCTGTGTTGGCTATTCTGGGGAATAGTTTCTTTTCAATTTCTTAAGTTACATAGTAGTTTTACCAACTTGTCTATTTTATTCTTATGTGATATGACACATCAACTTTACAAATATTCTTTTTTTAAAGATTTTATTTATTCATTCATGACACAGAAAAAGGCAGAGACATCGGCTGGGGGACAAGCAGACTCCCTACACTGAGCCCAATGTGGGACTCAATCCGAAGACCCTGGGATCATGACCTTAGCCAAAGGCAGACGTTCAACCACTGAGCCACCCAGGTGCCTCTACAAATATTCTTGTGTATGACTCACATATTATATTTGAACAAGATAATCTTAAAACCAATAGCATTATGCAGACATGGCATTTTGCAAAAGCAAAATGTTTTCCCATCTAACTCTCTAAAATATTTCTTACATAATACAGAATAAGTTTTTATTTAATAAATTAATTTCACCTTTCATTAGTGTCAAGAAATCTTTCCTGGCTTATAATGAAACGACTCTCGTCTTTTTCCAGGAATCATTCAGACATAAAGGAATGTGATGGACTAAAGACCTCTAATTCTTAATATTTAGACTATGTTTTGGATCAGCTAGTTTTTGTCTTTTTTATTTTATGAGGCATAGAATGCTTCAGTATGTTCCATTTCCATAGAAAATGTTCAACTTTTTTCACCCTATGGTAAAAGTATGTTAAATAAACAGCTAATAGAGGGTCTCATTTTACTGGCTTATGTTCCACTGGATAGAGAAAATGCATCTACCATATCTAGCACTAATAACAACAGAGCGTATTATAAAATACTAACTTAACGTTGTTAAAAAGTACAGAAGGATTACTAATACTATTTACATTTCCAAAAATTTATTCATTAATTTATTTAATTCATGCAACGTTTTTTGAGCACCTACTATGTTGTACTTGTGCTGAGTGATGCTAAATGGAAAAGAGAATTTAATAATACTATAGTATGATATGGGATGTACACAAAGAATAGGACTGATGCAAAGAGAGAAAAAATCAATCCCTCCTGGAGATCTTAGAATGTCTTGATAGATAAGGAACGGGTTGAGCTACCACTTACAGAATAAACCAGAGTTCTTCACCTAATCATGATAGAAAAAGGATTTTCTAACAGAGAGAGCATATATAGCAAAGAAACGGAGAAGAAAAAAGAAATTGGTACTTTGGCCAATTGAACTGATGACAAATGGCCATCTTCCCACTACATAGGAATGCTGGACAAAAGTCTCTCTCACACACATAGACACACAGGGAGTAAGGTAGAGGAACTCAAAAGCTAAAAGAAACAAACAAAACAATCTCAAAAAGTTGGAAACAAACAAAAATCTCAAAAAGCTAAGAGTGCCTGTGGTGCTCAGACGGTTAAGTGTCTGCGTTGAGTACAGGTCATGATCTCCAGGTTCTGGGATGCAGCCCCAGAGGGCGCTCTGCTCAGTGGGGTGTCGGCTTCTCCCTCTTCCTCTGCCCCTCCCCCCAATTCGTGTTCATGCTCTCTCTCAAATAAATAAATCAAATCTTAAAAAAAAATAATCTCAGAAAGCTAGAATTCTCTTCTCTCCCTAAGGAACATGAGCAACTGATTCTATGGATACTCCTATCCTCATCAGCCTCCTCCACACACATACCCTGCCCCACCAACCATGCATACACACCAGGTGTGTGGGAGCTACAGCTTAACATATTATCAGGTACATTAGATACAGCCTCTAGCTTATAGCTGGAACTTAGTCATAAAACTGGAATCCCAGAAGGGCAGCACTGGCCATGAAATGAGTAAAAACAAAACCAACCAAACTTTCTTCAAACATTGGCTCAAGAAATCGACATAAACACATAGCAGCTCTTGGCAGGAGGGAAGAGAAGAAAAGTTGATCTCACTAAAAATCATTATCAATATCTGGAAATGAATTTCTAAGGATAGAACCAGCATTATAGACAATGTACTAGATTACACCATGCTAATAGATAATAGTAAACATCATGTCAATAGGTAGGTGATAGAATAATCTTAATGAAACCATAAAATGAGTATGTTTACAATGATTAAAGGGATAAAGAAAGAAATAGCATAATGAAAAACAGATCACCTTGGGGAAAATAAGATTTCTAAAATATGCCAATAGCTTTTTATTTATTTTTTTAAAGATTTTATTTATTCATAAGTGACACACAGAGAGAGACAAGAGACATAGGCAGAGAGAAGCAGGCTCCCTCCTGGGAGCCTGATGGGGGACTAGATCCTAACGCAGGATCATGCTCTGAGCCCAAGGCAGATGCTCAACCACTGAGCTGCCCAGGCATCCCCCAATAGTCTTTTAGAAATGAGGATTACAACGAGTGAACTGAACAGTTGAAACAACTGATAATATATATATATATATATATATATATATATATATATATATGACAAATCTAAGAAAATCACCTCGAATATAACATAGGAGGTGTTAAAAATATTAAAGACTTATGTAAGATGAACAAAGGAGATGTTAAAATATTAAAGATTTACGCAAGATGAACAACAGTGTAGATTATGTTTAAGCCATTTAAACTTCTTTGAAGATACCTGAAGATTTTACTTCTATCACCTTTTCTTTTTAACACCACCATGCTGTTTTCTTGTTTTTTTTTCTGTTATCCTTTGACATATAAACTTTTCCTTTCTGCTCTTATGCTTTTATGAATGAGACTGAGGCAAGATTGATTTTATTCCTTTTCACTTAACCTGTTTCTGCCGAATGGATTGTTATAGAATTATGTTTTATTTAAATGAACATTTCAATTTTCTGTGTTATGCTTATGTATGTGTTGGGTTTTTTTTCATAATTGTATCTAGTAATCAATCAGCACTTTCTAAGTCAAGGCTTTAATCAACATCAGGAAATTAAATTCAACTATGCCTTTGATTATTGCTTCTTTTATGGTTGTTTTTGTTGCTCCTTTGATGGCACCCATAATTATTAGGTGACATCACTTCAAATGATTTCTTATCATACCTTGGTCCCTTTTCATCTCTGCTTGTTATCTTTGTATCTCATCCTGTTGTCCTCTTGTGTTTTTCTGATCTATCCTGATGGCTTTCTGCTTCTCAGAAATTTTGCTTACTGGATACTACTAAATTTCCAAAATAGATTTCCACAATACTCTCCAGGTAACTGTGATTCTCATTATTCAAGTTACTGTGAAACATCAGGATGATGTCCTTTATCCTTATTTCTATAGTTTGTTTTTTGATGTTTTTGTTTTGCTTTTGAAATCTTTCTTTTTGATTAGCATTAATTTTTTTTTCCCTTGAGAAACCATGTAGGATTGGAGTTGGGTTTTTTTTCCCCTTACTCTTGAATGAAAATTTATCGATGTATTTCCAGTTTGATAGCCACCTGAATCTCTTTTAGATCTGGAGAGCAGATCCATGTGCATAATTTATAAATCAATTTTCAGTGTCTAATTATTTTTACTGAGTATAATTTATCTGGATTGTCATGTGTAATCTTCTACTACCTGGGATAGCTAGGATTGAAATGTTTTGAATCGATTAAATGTATTAAAATATGCCTCCCTCAGCATGATTTCTACTAGGGCTCTTATTGTCTTTACACTTATCCCTATACTTGTAGGAATTTCATTTTTGACAATGAAAAATCATGCCTCCAATTTCTTTCTGCATTCTACTCTGTCACTTCTGAGGGATATGGAAATATAGCAAAAGAGGGGCAAAGGAACACTGATCTAATCAGTTTCAAAAAATGATATCCGTGCATTGCAGAGATAAATTTATATTTTTCAGACTATGGGAAGAGACAATAAGGGATGGACAAATTATTTTTCTATCATCTTTCTTGCAAATGGAGCTGCTTTGTTTTATGATGTTGAGTACATATCAGTCACAAATTATTTTTATTTATCCTTTGCCATCCATCCTCTATATACAGTAGAAATACCAGTTTCTAGCAACAGGTTACTGGTAAAAATCCATTTTAAAGATTAAGTTCTTGTCTTAAAAAATATATGTATATTATATATATATGTATATATATTATATATATATAAATATATGTAGTATGTATTTCAGGGAATATTTTAAAAAGAATGTCTTACTCTATTAGACTGGGTACATTTTAAATTGGAAGCTCCAGAATATCTCTGGTTTTAAATCTTACTTTACCATGATACACAGGGATGTGGATTAACTAAATTGCCACTGATAGATGATAGATAGATAGATGATAGATAGATAGATAGATAGATAGATAGATAGATAGATAGCTCAATCTCCAAGTAGTAGAAGTATATATAACTGGATCACATATATATTTGTATGTTTTTTCTCACTTTTCTAACGCAAGGGAAAACTTAATTTCTTCTCCCAGCCACAGCCTAATATTCTACTATTGCTCTAAATTGCAAACATAATGGGAAAGAACAAATAATCTACTTCTCAATTTCTAGCCTTGCAACTTCAAACTAAATAATTGATGGCTACACAGAGTCACGAGTAGATCTAGAGACATGTGGGTGCATCCAAGATTGTACCACTTGGTAGATATAAGTGTTTGTACAAATTCTTAATCTCATTGGGTTTCAGTCTTCTTACTAATAAAATGCAGATAAGGTGGTGGGGAGATTAGATAAGACAATATACACAGGAAGCTTGGCATACAGTAGCTTCTCAATTAACAGTAGTTTTTCACTTCAATGTCTGAAGTTGTTTCTCTCCCAGTTTTTCAGAGGGGAAAAAAAAATCCTTTGAAGAATAACAAAGTTCCTTTCTACCTTTTTCATTAGGAAAAGAAAACAAATATTAAATGAAACAACAGTAATTAAGATCAAGATTGTTTTGTGTATCCTTTTTGTTACTATGTCCTTTAGAATTTCATTTCTGGCTAGTAATTTAATATGTATATTTATCTTATTGGTGGGAATTTTATTTAATCATAAAAATTAGGAAAGAATCCACCTATATGGCAAATCCAGGCTAAAATTTAATTTGTTTCAGAAAAGTTAGATTAATCCTTTTCCTACATTAACAGAACACTCTTAAATATGAAATTAAAATCACCACACCACATCTTTATAATCAACCATATCATAATTTCTTTGAAACCAAGGATTACTTTTTACCTCTTCTGTATCAACCTCATCATAAAGTATATATTTGGGACCATTGCAGCTAAAATCATTACCTTTTGTGGATCTACAATATTTTATTTCTAAATTAAAACGTTTCATAGCGTTTTAATACTGATATTTAAGTATGTGACATCGAATTACATTTTTCAATTATTTACATTTCTTTCTTTATCATCAAGTCAGTCAGAAATATTAGGATTTAACTCACCGGTTGAGGTATAAAGGTATGATCCTGTTTGTTGTGGCACTGGCCGTTCTTTTAGGGTCTATCTCAGAACCAAGAGTCTTTTTATCAGGGTGTGGAGAACAAGGTAGGAATACAGTGACTGGCTTCTGGAAAGGATGTATTGATGGGTGTTTAACATGGATCACAGGGCTTGTGGATACTATCGGGTAGGAAGTATCTTGCTGTGTTTTTAAATATGTCACCAAAGATGGATCAACTGGTTGGACCTAAATAAAGAGAAAATACATATATTCATATACTTTAATAGCAAAGATGCAAAGTATCAGCATATATCTAAGCGAATTTTCTGAAAATTTGATAGAACTTAATTTTAAATATTTCTCTATGCATTGTTGACTAGAATCAATACTGCATTAATTTATTTTAAAAGCACAGCATTTGGTCCCCCTTATACAAAGTCTTCCTGAAATCTAGGTTTCCTATCCTGTGTTATAAATAACTGAGAAGCACTCTTAATTGTAGGCAACAAAATGACCTAGAAAACAAATTAGACATTTTACATAATTTCTAATTAGAACTGTTGTTAGACCAAGTGATCTTTAAAAACTAGAAAAACAAGACTGTATTTATTTGTTTCCTCTCACATAAGAATGTCTAATAAAAATAGCATGATTCTAAAATTTCAAAGTTTATGGAAAATACTTATGAATACATTGCCCATAATATGTTTCTTCCCTAATTTTTCTTCTTTGCTAACAACTTACAATAACAGAAAAACAAGAGAACATGGGGAAGAATCAAAGCTGCAAAGACAGAAAACATTGAGAATGTGTATCTTCTAAAATGTACAATTATGTTCCAGTATATTTTGTGTATACCTTGCAAATAGTGTTTGTATATATTAAGTCCTCATTCCAGAAAAGGGCTGTTTTATCATTAAATATAACCAAATATTCATAGTCATAAATATTTTAATTGTTAGCTTCCTGTTTGCCTCCTCTCAGATGTAAATCGTGACTCCTATGAATGTCCCAACGTCTGGCATCAGTTCTATCATAGATATTCAAAATATGTTTTTGTCAATAAATATCATTAAGAAACACACACACATACACAAACGTGGCTGAGAAAGCTTTCAAATAAAGCAGGGATTTATTTTGGAATGAGATTCACTATGCTCCAAATCATCACTTTATCACTGATGACACTGGATATTAGGTCACTTAAAGTATAAGAGAATTTACTTACGAGTATACTAAATAGTTGTACCTTCTTTATCCCTTTTGGACCATGTTTGATGACTCACAAAATCTATGAGAAGAAACTCACCGGTTTTTAATATTTACCTTTAATTGTACCAGCACTGGCAAGCCAAAAACTCCTGGAGGGTAATTTAAGGACACTCGGGAATCCATGCTTGGCTTAAGAGTAAGGCCCTTCTTTGTTACTGTGAAGGACTCTTTCTTTAAACAAGACACAACAGAAAAGATACCCAACGTGTACACTTTCACTTCAGCACAGGCCCCCTGTATGGATTGAGAACATGAAAGGACATTAACCCAGCACTGTTCTAGGAGTATCTGCTGTACGTACACTACCTGCTGTTCCTGTAATCTCCCACAGTTGAAAGGTTTCATTAACCCCAAAGGGATGGTCATTTCATGAAATGAAATGAAGTAGAAGTAAATATGAATTTCTCAAATTGGAACTACACAACAGAAAAGAGAGAAATAAATATATTTGTAAATTTAAATTAAATTCCCCCAAAAATGTATAGTGAATGGACACTCACATTTCATGTTTTCACAAATATTAACTGTTTTTGGAATCCTATCTTCCTTTACCAGGATAAACTTTAAATATTGGCCTTTAGCCAGAAAATTCAATACTGTTTTAGGGAATTCCAAATTTCATTATTTGGGTAGTTTATCCAAAGCTAGAACACCTGTTCTGTCAGCAATTTCTTCCTTCTGAAACAACTCACAATCTCTTAGTAAAGTCATTTTCTCTATTTGTCTCCTTCGTGCAGTGGGAGCAAATGACTCCCAAATGAAAAGAGACATTTGTGTTTCATTTTTATGTAGTGACATTTAAATTTGTAATGCATATTTGCAGGCATGTATTCAAGCTTTGTTATCACACAAAAAGGAACTAGGTACATAAAGGAAAACAAAATTATCTACTGGTGTAATCACCAAAGCTTAAAATGAAGAGGAAGACTTAAAAGTCATTTGATCTATTCATGTTTCCCCAAACACCAGCCGGGCTCCACCCCAGCATGAGTGGATAATCATGTAGACACACACATAAACATTTCAGGGACAATCACAATGGAAAATAATCTATCATTTGAAAACTGACTAAGGAAGACATTTCACAATATCACTTCGTGAATCTGCTGTTGGGAAAATTCAGGGTGTGATGAATGTTATTCATTGGCTGAAGGGAAAATGTTGAGAGGTAAGAAAGAAATGTCCTCCCGGAACTGAGAGTGGATTGTGCATTTAGAGCACATTTGGCAGATGCTGGGAACCGGAAGTGTTTTTAAGCAGGGGAGTGTCATGAACAGAACTCTGATGATGGTTTGTTTATCTGACTCCAGAATTAGAATGCTTAAATGTCGTATGAACTGCATAAAATTTTGGAAGGAATCCAGAGTTTAAAATTTTTTGAGCTAAAAATAGAGATAACTACCATTAGAAAACTATAAAAAGTATATGCTCTTATATTTTCCAGTAGACAATGGTCCTCTTATTTTGTTTTCCATTTTGCTCTGATGATCCATTTACAAAATATCTTGCCTGCTCACTTTGTGAAAGTCACATGCACTATCAACAGTGACAATCACACAGACTGATCAAGATTTAAAAAACCACAGTCAAGGGCAATGCTGACCAGACATACAGGCTTTCTAGACTAAATATAAAATATGTTAGTGACATGAATTGGAATAAGTAATTAGAATAGGCTTAGCTTTCATAGTCTACCGTATAACCTTGTCTCCTTGTCTGTAACTCAAAAAAAGAAAAAGAAGAGATATAGAGAATTTCTTCTTTAGTGGAATTTTAAAATATTTATTCCTTGCCTTTGACTTCAAATAATGACGACTTACATAAAACTAAAAAGACAAATATTTTGTTTATAAATAAATTCAGTGTCCCACGGAAGAACCTTAGTTCCCATCAACTGTATGCTAAGTTTAATAACTGTTATAACTGTCATCAAAACATGAATTTGTGACCATAGAGAAACCCTGAGTTATTATGATAGTTTACCATGAAAAATGGTAATGTATTAACTGCTAACACATGTTTATAGGTTTCATTTTATTTTTGTAAGTGAATTTACTCATTTAATCCCTATGACCCTATCAGGTAGACACTAATATTGTGTTCATTTTTCAAGATAACGACATTGAGTCATGGAAAGGTTACATAATTTACCCACACTAACAGCAGGGAAGTGCAGGAACCAGATTTCAAGCCCAGCTAATCTTCCTCCACAACCCACATCCTAACTACCACATATACTGTCTTCTGTGTATGAATCAGGCACAATCTATAGACTTAAAAACTATAAGGAGGCAAGGCACACACATACAATTGTTCATATTTTTTTGCATATTTTTCCAACTGATGAATGATAAAAATATAGCTAGTATCACCCGAGGATTCTAATGTTCTTAAACTTAGGCAGAGTCTATCACATTACAAATGTTAGTCTAATGCTAGTTTAAGGCATGACATTCATTAAGCCATGATTTAAATTTTGTTTCCCGGGAGAAAATACAACATTTACTGGGTCCTGGACCCACATTCTTCATTCCTAAGTTTGGCCAATAATTTCTATTCTTTGATCATAAAGATCAAAAGATAGCAAAAACTCTGTGAGTTCACTAGCATTAATCTAATCAACCCTTCCATTTGCTACTGATGAGCAATTACATCTATCCACAATCTGGTAGTCTAAGTAATATTTAGTAGAGGAGTCAAATAGCAAATGTAGATGTAGCCAAGGATTTACCAACCTTATAACTTCCTCTCATTCCTTCCAGTGAATTTGGGGTTAGGTAACTTGATTGAAGGTTTATGTCAGACATTTTTACCATGATGTCTCTGTAATTTCCCCTGTAACGTGCAGTAAATGGAATTGCAATGCATATTGGAAATGGAATTTTCTTTTCCGTATCTGAGCACTCAACAGTGATGACATTACTGACCAACTCTTCATTATCACTCACTATTAAAGAACTCATGCTGTTAATTATCCGGCATTCTAGATATTGTAGAATATATGATGGTGCTGTAATATAACAAGACACTTGGGGGCTGCTATCACTCAGCATATCAAAATACCTGCAGGGAAAAAAAGACATAATTTTTCCAATTATTTGGTTTATGTACTAAATGGCTAAATGCAAAAGAAAGGGAAGCAAACCATAAAATACTCTTAACTATAGAGAACAAACAGGGTTGATGGAGGGAGGCGAGCAGGGGATGGGCTAAATGGGTGATGGGTGTTAAAGAGGGCACTTGTTATGAGCTCTGGGTGCTGTACCTAAGTGATGAATTATTAAATTCTACTCCTGAAACCAGTATTACGCTATATGTTAACTAACTAGAATTCAAATAAAAATTTGAAAAAATATAAAATAATTGAAAAAAATATAATATAAAACAAATATAAATAAATAAATAAGCACAAACTCTAGAGCCACATTGTCTTGG
Source organism: Canis lupus baileyi (assembly GCF_048164855.1). Lineage (NCBI taxonomy): Eukaryota > Metazoa > Chordata > Mammalia > Carnivora > Canidae > Canis > Canis lupus. The sequence goes on from NC_132839.1 coordinate 77,128,481, forward strand.
TGTGAATCGCAATTCTTCCACTTATTAACCCTGTATCCTTTGGCAGGATACTCAGCCTCTCTGTGCCTCAGTTTGTTCACTGTGAAATTATAATAAAATGATATCTGTCTCATAAGAAGGTTGTGAGAATTAAATGAACTAGTATATGCTAACTCTGGGAAACGAACTAGGGGTGGTAGAAGGGGAGGAGGGCGGGGGGTGGGAGTGAATGGGTGACGGGCACTGGGGGTTATTCTGTATGTTAGTAAATAGAACACCAATAAAAAATAAATTAAAAAATAATTAATTAATTAATTAATTAATTAAAAAGCTGTGCTTGAAAAAAAAACAAAACAAAAAGCTGTGCTTGGCATATAGTAGGTATTCTATACATGAGTTATTATTACTATTGTTACTATTGAAGTTGCTATTATTATTTATGTGGTTGATGTCTGTTTTGTTCACTTTACAATATGAATCTAAATATTACTAATGCTTCTTGATAAACCACATACTAATTCCTGAATCATTTACTAAATTTTGAGGAAAGGGGATAAATATATATCTGGTATTGGAATTATCCAAACACATTATATCAAATGATGATACTTACCATGTTTTTTAGAAAACCTGAGAAAGGTACAAAAGTACTATGAACCTATGCTTAATAAGGATAATTAGAAGCAAAATATTCACAATCTTTGAAGAATCAATACAAAAGCCTCTTTTGACCATTTGTCATACTCTTGCTTTTTATAACTATCACCTTTGCCAAAGCTTTTAGAATCTTAAACATTTGAATTCAAATTTGAGATCAATCATTATTTGTTTGACCTTAAACATCAATAATAATTATTAAAATAGCCAATATTTTAGCTCTCTCTATGGGCTAGATTTTAGGTTATACATTGTTTCATTTAAAAAAAATACTATTTTCAGTTATCTCTCTATCTGACATGGGGGGCTGGAATTTGCAACCCCTAGATCAAGGGTCACATGTTTTACTGACTGAGCCAGCCAGGTGCTCAGGTTTTAGGTTACAAGTTGTTTCATTTAATCCTCTTTAGGGAGTTAGGCAGGTATTATTGTCATCACCTTTTAAAATAGAGAAA